>NW_008796222.1:7697007-7725432 GCF_000699145.1 Aptenodytes forsteri | reverse complement strand
CGGGTGTGCCGGTCCGGCGGGGCCGCGGTGCGGGCCCGCGCCCGTTTGGGGCCGAACGGGGAGCAGGCGGAGGAGTGGAAGGCTGGAGTAGGCGGAGGGTCCCTGCGCGGCGTCACCTTTGTGTCGCTGCGGTTCGGTGTCGGAAACGCGACTTCTCAGAAAATGGCTAGGTATAGCCAGAGGCTGCTGAATAACCTCATTGTTTACACTAAGGATCACAGGGACAGATGACAGCGTTTGCATTCAAATACTAACCCGGGCTTACCGCTTTTGATTCGATAAAGCATAGAGGTTTTTAGACAAACACGATGCTAGTTTCAGATTTCATGCTGAGTATTTTGACATAGAAATATTTAGGCCTTTTAAAATTATGTCTCGGTCTCTCTTATTGAGGGATTTCTTTGTGAAAAACATCACTTTCTGCAAGAGTAATTGCATTATGGAAACACCACGCAGGGCTAACCAAATATTAAGGATATATCCTGTCATCCAAGCAGGTAATAATCCCTGCCTTGTGTACTCAACCTTAGTTTATAACAGTCAGCAACAAGTGAACAAAACAGAATTAAATTAGAGAAGGGAAGAGTGAAAACGGAGGCTGTCCATATACAGAAACCATCTCAGTTCATCACCTGCCCAGCCAGCATTAGTTACCGAAATGGAAAGTTTTTCCACTGCCTAACACACACTGGATGGGAGGGATAGACGAGCTGATGAGAAGCTGTCGTTGCTGACAAAGCACAGGGAGGGGTCAGCTGCACTATAAGGTAAGGTATTATATATGATTAGTAGTGCATAGCTAAGTCATGAAGTGCTAACCAGAAGTTTGTTTCTCAAGCAATGGCAGAAGGAGTGTAACCATTTTGAAGTGATTATTTCTTCCAGAAGGCAGTAGATGATTCAGAATTTCCCTTGTGCCAGGTAGCTAACAACCGAAATCTTCAGAAAACTTCATCGCTGCTTTACCAAAGTAATATTTTCCAGAGAACTACAAGTGCTTTTCTCTGCGGTCGCAGATACGGATCTTTCTGAACAAGGCCCAATCATGAGCTGGCAAATTTCCTAAACACAGGAGAGAGAGGACCATTGATCTTTCAGTGTCAACATTAAAGACATTTGCTAAAATTAGAGCTAACCATTTAAATTTTGCAAAGCGTTCATATCTTTAGTCACCTAGTAATCAAAGCCAACACTGAGAAGAAAGGGACACAGACTTAAAAAGACAAGCATGTAGCTGTAGAAGGTTACGCTACCCAGACGTATTCATCCAATCTTAAAGTCACTAGGAATAAGGACTACCTTGCTGTTGGTAATAAACTCTACAAGTAGTTCCTGTTGCCCTCTTTGACCAAAAAAATAGCTGTTACTGCCCATTTTCATCACTAAAGCTTTTGTTTTCTACTCTTTCAATTCCACCATGTAATGACAAGACTGTCTTTTACTATAATTCATTGTATGTCTGCAGCCCCGGTGAGAGAGGGCTAACGGCACCCCCTGTTATGGAAGCTCAGCTACATTGGCCACTTGTAAGCCAAGGCAGCTTAATTCCCCTCTGCCCTATGCTGTACCCAGCTCCCTAGTGTTGCAAATGGCCATTTTATTCTTTCTTCCATAAACTGATCGTGCTTCACCAGCAAACGTTTTGGCCCTCGCTGCTGCTACTGGGAGGCTGTCTGAGAGAAACCTCTCTAACAGCTGGAAGCCTTCTTAAAATTTCAGACCTACATTTCCCTGTGACCAGTCGACATCCATCTTTTCTTCCTGTGCAAATACTGTCCTGAAGTAGCCTTTCCCGCTCTCCTGTGTATATCCCCTGCCAAAAGTATTTATAGACGGCAATCTCATCCCCACACAGCCTTTATTTTGCAGGACTAAACAAGCCATGCTCCTTCTCATCCCCCTCGTGAGCCCCTCCACTGGAAGCTGGACTGGTACAAAGCTGATTATGGAAAACGCAGAATGTGATCGGTGCCCCAGTTCCTCCTCTCGTGACACAGCCCTGCTTCTAGTTTCTGAATCCTTACGTTGGCCATTAAAAGCAGAGAATCAACTAAGCAGCTCCAAGTGTAGGCCAGCTCAGAGGCTGGTAAGAATGAGGCTGCCTTCTTGTTTGAAGCAAAAGTTTTATCGATTCATGGTTAAAAGATGGAAATGGGCACATTCATCTTTTCTTGAGGTTGGAGATGGCAGGATGGCATGGCAGGATTCCACTTCAAGTTCATAAAGATGGAGAAAATTGTTTATGTGGGCACAGGCTGTCAGGCCTGCTGGAGAACAGCTGCCTGGCATCTCCTCTCCAGGTGGTTCCCGGAGGAGGAGCAGTGACAGGCAGCCATTTATAGAGCAGAGATGAATCTTTGAGCAGCAGCAAATGGGCCAAGAGAAAGAGGCAGAACAGCACTGTGACATTTCCATTGCTCTTCCATGTTAGTAGTATGGTTTTGATACCAGTGATACATATTGAATAGCATTCACATTTTTTAAAAGTGTTTTATTAATTGCATTATTCACTTCTAGTCAGATGAGAAATGACTGTAACATTTTTAATGTGTAATGCCCTATCATTTTTTAATTGTGCTGATGCAGAAAGTCTGAGTAGCCCCACCAAAGAAAATAGAAAATGACAGGCTTGCAGATTGCAAGCATGATTTTTTTCAGCCTGCCAGCCTAACTGAAGATGCCGGGTTGTCGCTCGTTAGAATCACCATTTCTTCCAAATCTCAAGTTGCTGCGGTTAAATAGTGCCCAGACTGTTGGAAAGGAAAGGTATTTCAAGCAAGACTGAAAATTGAGGAATTGAATATTCTCACCAGTTCTCTAAGCAGTTCTCCAAGACAGATAAGACATGAATTTCTAATGTAAAAAGGAAGAATTTGGTCTTTAACCCTTCAACCTCAAGAAAGTGACACACACAGACCATTTTTCTTCTTTGCAGATTGCCTTGTGCGTAAAATACACTGTTTTATTTTCTTTCCAGCTTGTCTTAACTTCATTCCCTGGCTTGGTAAGTTGTATTGTCTGTCATAGGCAATCTCTTACAGTTTTCTCTTCATGTATTAGTGAGACCAAAAAATATGTGGTGGGTTTTTTTTAATTTTTCTAGGCTGCATCTGGAAGTAGTTGCACTTTTTCTTAACTTACTCTCTTTGTAAGCTTTTACTTGTTAATCCAGTGCGAAATTTTGGATTCTTAGGGATCAAGACAGCATTTTTCCAGTAGATCTTGAGTGGGGCATTAATAAACATGTACAAAAAGTGTTTATTTACGTCAATCATATTTAAGCTGATGTTGCTTCACTTAAGAGTGGAAGGATGCATGTCAGAAGTCTGAGGAATAAGAGTAGGGAAAATTCAGAACAAGTAGAGGGCTCACATGAACTGTATTATCGTCTTTACAGAAGCAGAGAAAAACTAATAGTTCTATTCCAAAAAATGTAGAAATATACTTGGGATTTTTAAACATATTAGTGCGAGAGTGTGAAGAGCCTAATGAAAGTGGGACAGCATGTCAGAGGATTTCTAATAGGGATAGATTAGAAAGTCTTCAACTGGCTGCAAGTTCATACGTTATCATTCGCAGTAAAACTCTGAATTTTGGAATCTTTTATGTCAATTAACTTCTAAACACCTATAATAAAAGTATTAACCTTATTTTATAGGTTATAGAAAATAAAGTACATAACTAAGGGGCTCTATCAAGATTTTACAGTAAATCTAGAGAGTAAATCTAGTAAATGCTAGGAACGGAAGATGGGAGTCCTGACTTCTGCTCTCATGATATAATTATTTGGCTAGCTCTGGTTTTTTTTATTTCATTTTTATAGTACCATAATCCAAATAGTACTAAAATAGAAACCTTGTGCTGCTTTTCTTGAGTATAATCCAAGAACCTCGTCTCAAAATAGGCTGTACTGCTTTTCACCATGTTTTTTTCCTGAGAAAAAGAAAACCCTCACAAAATCACAAAAGCTATTCCCTACCTTCTCTTTACAGACTGGCAAGATTGAACAGTTACCTGACAAAAACAAGGGAATTCAGCGTTCAGCAACTGAAAAACAGTGGGAGAAAGCAAAGTAAAAGTCAAATAATTCTGCATTGCAGTGTGCCACAGTTCATCATTGTGCAACTACGACTCAACCTTGTCGCTGATCAACTAATGTAACCAGGTGTATATCTTTCTTAGCATATCCCTGTGAATTGTGAAGGAAGATGCGTGAGCTTATTTCATTTGGGGTACAGCATGCAGTACAGCAGACTTGCTTCAGTTTGTCAGAAAAAAACCCCCAAAAGCCAGAAGATACTATTAACTAATGCCATTGTGTTCACATTTGAGAATCAGCATGATAGCTGGTTTAGAGGGCCAGCCAATACCTCCAAAGCAGAGATTTAGAGAAAGCCTTGAATTCTAAAAACATAGAAGTTGTCCATAATTATGGAGAAAGCATAAACTCTAATTCTGAATATAGCAGCCCAAAATTTCATACTTTGGAGCTGCACAGGCGGTGTAACTGGGTTTCCTTGGCTTTGTTGGTATACATGGTTTCAGTCTACCTGCATTGTTGGCATCCTCATTCCAGCACCACCATATTCCACCTACTCTATTTCCTTGCCCGTCATCAAAGTTTTCAGAAGCTAAAATAATTCTAAACTTCCCTGTAGAATCCACTGATCTTTTTCTGTGAACTGGGAAAGACAGTAGCATGAATTGTAACCCAACATGGTGGTGTTGGGTCGACGGTTGGACTCGATGACCTTAGAGGTCTTTTCCAACCTCAATGATTCTATGATTCTATGTAATGAAAAAGGAAAGATGTTTCTTTAATTATCCTTGAAGCTTATAAAGGAGAATACAGCAAAACTGCACTGTCTGATACCTTTCTGAAGTTAAATCCATTCCCACAGAAGAAACAGAACTGTGCTAAACAGATAACAGCAGAACTTGATATGGTTCAGGTTATGTTTTCAACTTTTTCCATTGGATATAATAAGTTTTATACCACTGTACTGGCAGAATCCATCCTAAAGACAAGCTATGGCTATAGAACAGTATTCATGACAAGTCTATAGAACATATGTAATTTATATATATAGAACTATTATACTTTAGTGTTGCTTCTAGCCAAATAGACTGTGATGCCCTATTACAAGCGTTTTCAACAGCAAATGTTCAAAAGGGCTTTAATAAATCGTCTTTGGATAGGAGACATAGGACAAGAAAACTTCAGTTGTACCAAGTGAGATTTATATATAGGAAAACCTTTGAGTGATAAAGACAGTTATATAATGAAATTGTCTGGAGATACTGTGTAATCATTAGACTAAAAATCATAGATATTTTTAAGAAAAGGTTAGATAAACCTCTGTCAGAAATTTTGTAGGTAAGGTAGAATTAACACGATGAGGAGAGTAGCTAGAAATTAGATTCCTTGTTTTTCTTTCCAGCCCTATTTTTCTATGACTCTTATTCTGTATGACATAAGAAGGAGCCTCATTTCATGGACTAACCAGTTAAAAGACAAAAACCAAAAGACAGAAGTAAACCATGACTTGTCGTGACAGAAGGGTTATCCCACAAGGATTCGTACTTAAAGCTGAGCTGTTCACAGTTCATAAGTGAACTGGGAAAAGGAATGAATGATGATGTGACAACATTTGAAGGACATATCTAATAATTCAGATCTAAAGCTGATAGAAAAGTACCGCAAAAGGCTTCCACGACACTGTGTGAGTAGTGGTAGCTGAAAAGGAGTGTTCCGAAGTGCAGTGTAATGCACATGGGGATAAAAACATACAGAGATGATGATGAACTCTAAAAGCTAGTATCAGTCAGGAAAAGTCTTGAAGTCACTGTGAGTAGTCCTCTGAACAAAGGTTCAGTGCTTAGAAGTGGTTAATAGGACAAGAAAGGAAAACTTTTTTAGGAGAAGGATAAGAAAACAAAGCATAAAACACACTTACATAGTACTGCATATAACTATGGTGCACTACTTGCGTATTGCTTTCAGTTCTAGTTACCCCATCTCAAAATCCATATAGTAGGATTACGGTAATGTTCAGGCTTGGATAACCAAAACTCAGAAACATGAAATGGCAAAATGATGGGATACAAATACATTAGCAACTACTAAACACAAAATATTGCCTCTGTCTTAGCAAGTCTGCAGGACTCAGATTACGGGAAGCTGGGAGGGCATACAAAAGGGATTATTGCTATCTGCTTGCCCTTTTCTTATACTCTTTCATTGTGTACTAGATGAGAAGCTGAGGTCATCTGAAGCATGCAGAATCAAGTGTTAGTTTGTCATGTCACTGTTCGTGCAAAACACTCTTGTAACTCATCTTGTGATCCTATGAGGAGAGGCTAAATACATTTGGATTTGTTAGCTGGGAAAATAAATTATTAGGGGGGTGATAAATGATAAAAAATAAATTGATCCAAAACACATACTTAATTAATACTGTGTCATTTGTGGCTGGTATGTACCCTGGTCCAGAGGAAACTTCCAGCTCAGGAATTCACTACAACACAGTTTGTTAGAAGCTGAGAAGATGTACTAACAAAAGAAATGAGCGATCCAAGAGCTGAATCCCTCCTGCCTGTGAATGATTTTGAGCTTTGTGAAACTATGGTGGAATTGTATTTAGGAAAACCTAAGAAGAACTCGTATGCTGAGAGCCTCGATATGTTACTGAAGTTCTGGTTTTCTTATTTCCACTCGAATTTTATTATTTCCTAACTCCATCCGTGCCTCAGTGGCAAAATCCTAAATTATCTAGATTCCAGAACTGTATTTACAGCCAAATAGGAAATGACAGCATCGGCTGCTGGCTCACTACGCTGAAGAAGTTGAGCAACTCTGAATTTTAAAAGAAAGCCAGATGGTCTAATGAGAGCAGGAACCAGGAGTTCCATTGTCCTGCATGGTTCTATTTCTTTTGGGACCAGGTTTTCTATCTGTGATAAAAGGCAGAGTATTTCCCCATCTTTAGGAAAACTTACGGATTAAAGTATTACTAAACCTATCAGTTAGCTTTACTAGCTATGTCCATCGACCAGTAAGGAATTTGCAGTCAGCCAAATTTCGGTCAGCCTGAAAAAAAGAACTGACTAAAATCTTTTTATACTTCAGGCTATGATCTTGCTACTACCACTCAAAAAAAGATTATCCTGAGACAAATACCTATTGTTAATGCTATATACAGGAAAGACTAAGAACTGACTGTTGAAGCAAAAGTACTTTTTAAACCCTTGCCACCAGACCTCAGAAATTTTGTCAATCAAGTCAACAGTGCTTCTGGCTGGATAAAGTATCAAGGAGAAGATGACTATGACTTTGGCCTCACAGAAGATGCAGAAACAAGAGCTGATGCAAGGGAAGTATGGGGATGATGCATCCATAGACAATCACTAGCTGCTCTTACTATAGAACGTGAATGCCCTTGCTGCTGAGTAAGACTTCTTATCACTAGCTTCTGTGTTATCCTCACTCCAATTTTACACATAGACTTTCAGCAAAATGAAGGCAATCACAAGTATTAAATTAATGCACCTAAGCTGAAGTATTTTCAACTGCCGTATTAATCTTTCTTTGAAGGATAAAGTGCCCTTGATTCCCTGGAGCCTCTGATAGTGTAATGTGTCTGGTTGGGATAGGGTTAATTTTCTTCATAGCAGCCCGTGTTTTAGATCTGTGACCAAAACAGTCTTGATAACACACCAGTGTTTGAGTTATTGCTAAGCAGTGCTTGCATAGCATCAAGGCCTTCTCTGTTTCTCACTTTGCCCCCGCAGTGAGTAGGCCGACACGAGCTGACCAAAGAGATACTGCACGCAGTATAACACCATGCTTAGTGATAAAACTAGGGGGGAGTTTTTGCAAAGTTGCCATTGCTTGCAGACTGGCTGGGCATCAGTCTGCTGGTGGGAGGTGGTGAGTGAGTGCCTTTCCATCACTTGTTTCTTTTTCTTTTTTTTTCTTTCCTTGACTTACGAAATTGTCTTTATCTTGACCCATGCATTTTTCTCGCTTTTGCCCTTTTGATTTTCTCCCCCATCCCACTTTCGGGGGAGTAAGTGAGCAGCTGGGTGGGTGTTTAGCTGCTGGCCAGGGTCAACCCACCACCCATAGGAAAGCTCTGAGGAAGGAACGAGAAGGAAGCAGGATGCATCTTACTAGGCTCATTACTTTGCCATGGCTCTCATCTTCTACTCCATACGTGGAAACTACCAAATCCCTATTGTTAGGACTGGGTGGAAAAAGTCACAGTTCATTTTCTCTTTCCCATCTACTGGTGTGAGCAAGAAGGCAGTATGGATCTCAGAAGGATTAACAAACCGGTAACAGTTCCTGTTCTGTGAACCAACCAAACAAAATGTGCTGCTTCTTCCAACCTCTAATGCAGGCATAGGCAACCTATAGCTCTTAAACCACATGAAGCTTGTGTGTGGCTTCTGCAAGAGCTACACCATATGACAGATAGCAGGCAGTGCAAGTGCGGAAGTTCCTGCGCATTCTGTATGCCCAGCTGTCAGAAAAAGCAAACAAACTGAAGCCAAAATTACCCTGTCACCTTGGACCCAGCTCTACAGCAGAATGCTTACCAACAGCCTATAATGTCATTTTACAGAGTTTGCCCTCTCCTTAGCGTGATGAGATGTCACATGAACTTGAGCTTTCATCTCTCATCTTCCTCAATCTGAAACCGTTGTGTTTGATTCTGCACAGCCACAGTCTGATACCATGACAGACAAACCAAAATCTTCCTCTGACTGAAGTTTTCTTACCATTGGGTAAATGTGTGGCAAAACAGGCTCCTCCACTAACCCTGTGACTTCTGAGGAACTGTAGGAATTTGGATTCTACAGGTCCGTGAGCTTTTCATGACTGTCTGAAAGCAAAAAACATGGAAAGGTTTTTTGTTTGTTTGTTATCTCAGAGTAAGGAGATTTACATTTTAGGGAGTGAAATTCATACACTCTTTAAATCAAATGGAGCTTCAATAGCAACTTAATGGAGCCATGTTTACCCCAGAGTCTGTTCCAAACCTCATTGTTACCATTGGAAAAGCTACATCATATGTGTTTCAGTTCTTGTGTCTATAAAGTAGGGACAATAATATTTAGACATCCTTAATAGGACTAGCTCAAATCTAATTGGTAACTTTGGACCCTCTGAGTATTAACCATTATTTTACTGTTATTACTTTATTATTGCAAAATGATAGTTGCTAGTGCAAACAAAACTTTCTTCATATAACCTATTGAGTCCATCACTTGCAATGGATTCTTCGGTATAAGACAAAACACAAGGAGCTGTAACTTGTAGCATGCTTGTTATAGAAGCAAGCATGCTTGAAATAGAAATAATTATGATATCAATGGTAACAGAAACAATAGCAGTAGACTAGCATCGGGTTACCAAATCATTCTCAGTAGTGAAACCCTGAATACTGTATGTAGTGAACTGGATGCTTATGGCAAAGAAGATAAACCAATATAAAGAAAGTTTGTTTAAATGGTGACCGTTGTGCTGGTTATACTAAGAATCCATTTTGGGTGCCGAGCTCACTTTAGCCTGTTTAATTTTGATGTGTTGCTTTTGACTCAAGTCATTCCCAGGTAGAGATCAAGTTGTGCTGTTAAGAAGCGGCAGAAATGAAGCCCTGGCTTCTTTGGATCCATGTCCCATTCTTCGTCCTTTCCCGGAGTCCACAGCTCGGGCTCCCTACCCATCATCAATCTTCCCTTCCCCCAGTGTCCACAGCTCCCTCCTCCTGCCTCCCAGCTACCAGCTGGGTGAGAACCAAGGGGATGTGGCTGCTTTTGAGCTAGGCATGTGCTGGCTGCCAGCAAATTAAACATAATAAATAACCTTTGAGCTTGGGCAACAACCTTTCAGTTACGGTAATAATTTGAAGGAAGTAGCCTTTCCTTTACTGAGCTGTTACGTTTCATGAAACTTGGAGGAATTTCATAGCCTGAAGTTTTCTATTTCTGCGTCAAATGTAACTGAAATGAACTTGTGGGCTCAAAAGTTATTAGAGAGGGTCTGACAAGACTGGTAGGCAAACAGCGTTATCACCTAAGCTCTGTTTCCTGAGGCTTATAGTCACAGAGAAATACCCTTTGATGATATAATAGATACAATTCCCAGTAGTTTATAAATAAGGTTTGAGAAAGTCTGGGCAATATGCAAAATATTGGTCTCAGGAGTTTCCATACCATTTACAACATTCAAGGGAGATCTCCAAAGCCATTTAGTCACATCACAGCAGAAAAACTACAGTTGTTTTCATTTATCAGGATTAATACAGAAATTAGTAGAGACCGGGATTGCATTTCAGGAGTCAGAACATGAGTCTGTTAAATGTCTCTGCTCCAGCAGTTAGGCATCATTTCCCAAACATAAAATTGTAGTTTGTTGTCAGAACCTAGGGGGGTTTATTTGTAAATTAAAAAGAAAAAAGAAAAAAAAGAAAAGAAGTAGTCATAGGTCCATACTATACAAGCCTACTGAATGAAGGATTTTCACTGCCTTTAGGACTTCCTGCATATGAAAGATCTTCTACTTGAACATCCACAGATGAGAATCATATGCTGTGTATGTATGCGTGTATTTTCTGCCTTTATTAAATGCATTCTTTTTTACGTTTCCAACATCCTAGACTGTATCCGACTTAAATTCAGATACAAAAAGAAGTGGTTTTGGCACAGTGCAAGTAATATGATACCTGTTCTAAAGTCTGATAAAATTGCATGCTTTCTTTTGTGTGTAATCTCTTTTCCTTGATATCACTTAAGTATTGATACCACATGTCATCCTTATCCCTCCCAGAACACATTAAAAGTTGGGGCAGGGGCGAAGCCAAACATCAAATTCACCTTGATGTGACTTTGATGGAAAGAAGACAAAGACATGAGCTGAACTTAGTGGCATTACGAATCAATTTATTTCTGTCTGTCAAAAATTCAGATTTCATTGAAAGTATGTCAAGTCACTGAAATGGTAGAAAAAGCCATCTAGTGTCAAAATGATGTTTAAGAAGAACTTAATGCCTGAAAGCAATCTGGTGGTTATACCCGTTCTGGATGAACTGAAAATAGAGGAGTAAACCTGGTAAATTACTGATGAGCAAACAATATATAGTGATTATAGCTCATATTGGTCAGGTAGCAGGGCACGTAATACACTTTCACAGAGGAAGGAGGTAATAGAGAAGTTCTGCACATCTATATGAGAAACAACATTGAAAATAAAGATAAAAGATGGAGGGAAGCCCCAGAATATGGGGAATTTGATT
Organism: Aptenodytes forsteri; assembly: GCF_000699145.1. Taxonomy (NCBI): domain Eukaryota; kingdom Metazoa; phylum Chordata; class Aves; order Sphenisciformes; family Spheniscidae; genus Aptenodytes; species Aptenodytes forsteri. Next base: position 7,714,132 of record NW_008796222.1, on the reverse strand, counting down.
TCCCAGCTCAGTCTGGTCATGCATAAAAAGCAGATCTAAGTGCTGTGCCGTGACCACTGCAGAGCTTTCAGCAGGCCAAATCCTGTAAAATCCCCTTCAGGAGCTCTTTCCTACATACAGAAGCTATATGGACTAATTCAAGCGATATTAACTAAACAAGTTCAATTTTTGCGTGCGGTTTCTCTTATGTTGACTTAAAACTATTTTTATCTGTTTGTTTTATGACTATACATTTCGACCATAAGCACAAATTAAGCTTGCAAACAGTTGCTCCATTCAGAGTCGTTACTACTCCCCAGCCCTTCATCACTGACCTTTTGCAAAAGGCCATTTCCACCCACAGTTCTGCCAGCCTGCTCCAAAACGGGTCCCTCGGTGCCAGTGGGGCTGGTGAACAACCTCCAGTGAAGTGTCCAAGGGGTGAGCCAAGGAGCACCTACACGATTCCTGCCACTGACAGATGTGGGTGCAGTAACCTGCTGCTGGATGATGACAAGCAACAAGATGTCGTATCTTCACCTGTTCCAACTATGTTGGGAAGGAAATGGCAGTCTGCTGCCTTGCCGATGGCTAAACCGGTATAAACAGATCTAAACCACGCTAAAACCTTGACTGCACGCAGCCTTGGGTACTGTACTTGCTATATTGATTTGGAAATCAATACTGCTAACCTGGTAACCCCCTTGTGCAAACATATTTATAGCATTCTAAAGGTTTTTTTTCACTGATGTGATAGTCCTATAAATTTATCTCTAATACAGTAAGTTATTTTATCATCATCTACAGCAGGAAGTTGTGTTGCATCCCGGGCCAATACATAAGCACAAAAGAAGATGAGTATCTTCTCTTATCTTTATCTACATCTTTTATTTATCTACCATCTCATAAGACCGTTTTAATTTTATCTAATTATACTGTAATGTAAAATAGTGCCATTTTTAAGTAGTTCTAGAAAGTCTTTATTAGCCTAATGCAGCAAAAGGAACACCAAGAAAACTACTGAGCAGGGCCAAATGAAGCTGCAACATGGCTGGGAGGGACGGGCTGTAAGTTACTAGGTTGTTCCCGTGCTATGTGGCATGGAGTGTGCCACACTGAGGGGTGCTAATAGCCCCCAGCTGTAGCCAGGTCTCCTGAATGCCCTTTTGTGGCATTCGAAAGGATACAACTTGAAACCAAGTGAAACAGCAGAATAAATTAGTAACTTCTGACATTAAAATCCTTCGATCCCAACATTGTATTTATTATACAATATATTTCTAAGTGATGCTCCTTATTTAAAAAATATCTTCCTTGAGAAACCTACCCAAAGTCATTATCATATGCAAATATATATTGAATGCGTAAATACATAACATATAAAATTATTATATTTTTCTAATCATAAGATTGCATTAACAGGGGTAAGGCTGCTTACCTGCTTTGATTCTCCTATCTGTACATTCACTTTGTGGGTGCTTTATAGCAGTATTGCATGTTATCAGTTTTATAACTGGTGAATTATTGCCTGAAGTGTAACCTTCAGGTGCAGTGTAGGACCATGCCTTCTGCGTGTTTACATACCGTCATAAGGGTCTGCTCTTCCCTTTCAGTTCGCCTGAATCACGAAGTCCTCAGAACTTACCATCCTGCTGAGCGGAGTGAGTTGTAAAGCTATATACACGCACAACAGACCTGGAGAACCAATACTTGCAGGTAAGTAATGCATATTTAAGCACTTGCCAACGCCTGTGGCCACATGGTGGGCAAGTAATCCCATACTGTGGCTGTCAGCCACCCAAGCCCCTAATAGAGTAAAAACTGAATGATAGTCTTCCCAAAGGCAGCGTCAGAGATTTCAGAAGTGGCTTAATACTTAGTAAAAGCTCCACCTAGGCACTCTACATGTCTTAGGAATGCAAATATTTTGCAGCACTCTGATCCTGGTAGGAGGTTCCTTCTTTGTAATCTTATAACAAATCCAAATCCAATCATTTTATCCTGTGGGACAATTTCTGCATGAAAATAGCAAACTCGGATATCTTTCTTAGTCAGAGGATTTGAAGCTTAAGTCATTCTGAAAGCTCCACTGTAATTAATATAAAAAAAGAAAGAGCCTGCTAATATAAAAAATAGCAAGACCAGCATATGCAGGCAAGAAGCTTAATTTCTTGATTTAAATAATTTAGATACAGCATTAAAAAATGTTAGATGAGACATAAGAAAGATCGTACGTTAAGACATGAATCTATCTACTTTTTCTAGCCAAAGTTCAGTTTACTGGAATAAAAAACATTTTGAGAGACAGGTACCAAAAAGAGGTGGCAGGAGCTGATATCCTGATAATGATGGTATATTGTGTAAGGGTATCCCAGAGTAGAGGCAAATTCTGGGACTGCACGCTGACAGCCATAATAATTATTTAATCCTGCTGGAGTTAATGGGATTAGCGCTACCCTTCCCTGTTTTTCCTTTAGAATAACCTTGCGTAACAGAGAGAGTTTGACGGAAAACATACATGTCTTCCCAGCTCAGGAATCAGAAACCCACGAGAAGGACCCTGAAGACAAACTACCCCTGGAGCAAAAAACTAGTGCTTCCTGTTAGAAGTCAGGACACAAAGAAAACTTGACGTACACCCTGTCTCGGAAAAGGTTTGACAAAACATGACTCCATACCGTTCAGCAGCTCAAAACAACTGGATCATTTGGTACTCTGGGTGGGTAGGCTGCAGTAGATCCCATTGTCGCAGCACTTCCTTGCATAGTAGAGGCCACCTTGCACCATCATCCTTGTTGATAGAAAATAAGGGAGTGCTATATCCCTTTTTTTCAAAACAGATGATCTCAACTCCTGGCACAGAGCATTTGACTGCATTTCTCACTGCCCTGAGTTCAAGTAGATCAATGTGTGGCTGTGCTGTACCAGGGACCGCAGACCCTGAGCCTTCACATTATCTCAGCGAGATGCCTATCTGCTACTGCTACTGCATTTATGCAGAAAATGCGGGAACACTCAGCAGCTGGCCCAAGGTGTGTCCCTGACAGATGTAAATACCTTGTAGCCATTTGCATGAAGTTTCACATACTGTGTTAAATCAGTACAGGGAGCAACGTGCCCCAAAAGAGCTAAACAGACCCAATGCTCAGAGCACCAAATTTGTGCAAAAGCTTTGCCATTCCTTGAAAGAAGTCCTGTTGGAGGTAGGGTTTGAGAGGAAGATAGTCTGTCATTTAACTGACAGACTTAAGGTGTTGTATGGGAGCCAGTTGTGACTTCCAGAAATTTAGCATGAAATCCAGAGAGTAAGGAATATGTTGTCTCTATTGATTTTTGAACCAATGTAGCACCTAAGCTGTGTGTAGGCGTTATTTTTAGAATGGTTTCAACCCTTGTATAGTCCCCCTATTATCGGTTGTAATTACATGGCAAAATTAACCACTTTAGTCTCGTACTAAGAATGCTACTTTTGTATTATGTTTATTACATTATCTTATATAATGATAATAATCATACATACTCTTGCTTTTTTTATACTGGTGTTTTCCATTAAATGCACTTGTGTCATTTAAAAAAATCAATAGCTGCATTATCTTCAGATTGCCTCATGTATTGTGGCACTGTAAGAAACTAGGTGTTGGAAATAAAATGTTAAGCCACCCAAAGCCACTGCAGTTAATCATATTTAACACCTGACTAAACTGGGTTCACCCAGAGCTTTTGGTAGGATTGGGAATAAACAATCCTGCTCAAGTAATTCTGTTGTATTACGTGAGAGCCCATTAATAGCTGCAGTTTCTATTAAAGTTGGATGTAATTCTAGAAGTCAAAGGCACTGTTCAAGTTTAGGAATATTTTGTACCTCTCATTCCTCTGGTACAGCAGGTCTTGGAAGGGCCTACCATTTATCTTTGTATGACCTACAGACAGACTGACTATTGGTCATAAATATATTTGCTTTTAATTAATATATCATCATGAGAAGCATATGAGAGGAGACTGCAGAGAGTACGCTCTGCTGGTCGACCTGCATAGTGATGCCATAGCACTGAGCTGCTTTTTATTTATTCTCTTGAACCTGTAATGAAAATGTACATACCCTACCACAATTAAAGAGTTACTTTTGTCATATTTATCCATATTTCCACTGCCAAACTGATGTGAAAACTCAGCTTTTGTGTCACCTGAATACCATAATTCCCCCAAACAACTCACACTTGAAATGGAACAAAAGACCCACCTCTGAAGAGCAAGCAGAGAGCAGAGTGTTAAGGCAGGGCAGGCATCAGTGTGGAGAGCTAGGGGTTCTTTGAAACAGGGTGGGATTAGAGAGAGGTTCCCAAAGAGTCAAGATGAGTACAGCAAGGAAAAGGGACAGGAGCTCAAGGATGTCCTACTGCATTTTACTCTAAAAGGTATGCTTTTTCCTTTGTGGCAATGCTTGAACTTGACTTTTTTCTCTTAAAAGGAACAGCGTTTTCTTTTCTTCTGTGGCTTAGCATAACAAAGGAACAGGCTTTTAATGGTGGCTTTCTTTTCTTTGGCTTTCAGACAAGGGAAAAATTCTGATTTCCTCAGAATATATATTTTACCCATAGAAAAATGGCCCTTTTATCCTCCTGGATCCTTTTTGATCCCTCCACGTAATTTTCTTAGGTTCCCATGCTTTTCCTATCTTCACTCTGAAGATCTGCCCTTGGATCTTCCCAGTATATATGGTTGGGAACCTGCAACTGTGTGTACCTGGGCCTTTGTCACTGCTGGGGGCATTATGGTGGTCATAACCACTGCTTCCTGTACTAAGTTTAACACTGACAGCGCTGTTCCAGTGCTCATACATTAAGATCCCCTGTATCAGTTCCCCCTTTCACAGGACTCACAGGCAATCCCCAGCAATTTAGCATCCCTGCAGCAATGCCTTTACCCAGAGCAAGCTGTCTGGAAGGAGATGGACCTTCCTGCAGGGAAAGAAGTCTCAGGAATTTCCAAATTCCTTCTCCTTCCTGTTACTGAGCAAATCTAACAATCTCTCCTTTGACAGAGGGTCCTAGAAAAACACAGCCTCCATAATTGCTGAGGGACTGATGCAGATTAAGAGGAAAAATGGGTTAAACAAGGGATAATACACTTCCAGAGCCTCTCTATTCCACAGAGAATGCTGACCAGGGGCATACACAGTAGAGGGACAACGTCCTGGGGAGATCACAGGAAAAGTCCTGTTGCTGAAAAACAATATGCTTCAGGAAAAACAGAAAGGCAGATAGGTGCATCTGTTATCAATCAGCTCTTTAGACAACAAGTTTAGGAGTCGTGGAGCAAAAGAAACAAGCCTTCCCTCGGGCTCAAATTACTCCTTGGAATTTCTCAAATGTCCATGGCTGCAGAGGTGTAATTCCTGGTCTGCCCTGCGAACAGCAGCTATTGCCAACCTCTTTACCAGCTTGACAACCCAGACAGGGAAACCGGCAACAATTTGACTACCTGTACAGAAACCATATTGGCTAGCTAAGGAAAGACACACCTTAGCAGTACATTAACAGGTTTAGCCCATTAATCTAACAAAACAACAGTGTGTTGATAAATTCCTGATCACATACGTACTCATTCATTGATTTTTGTTTGTTTGCTTTCAATAAGCATATTTAAATTACAAAATTAACTTCCTGCAAAGTTGTCTATAGTACCAATTCAGCTTTTCTCCCTGAGAATGTAAAACTGCAGAGTACATTACCACTACACTGACTGCTTATATACTAATGTTAAAAGCAATCAAACCCCAGCAGTTTCCTTAGCATAAGAATGGGTTTGCTTTGTAATGACAATGCTGACTGAATAGCAAAAGTTTCTGTAAGAACACTTGCATTTAAAGCTTGAGCACATGTCCTTGTACAACACCCTAGTCCTTGGGGCCCTCAGCTCTGGCTCCCAGCTCCCTCCTCATTCCTAGCTGCCCCAGGTACCCATGCACCTCGTCTCTAACTCCAGGCAGCCCAATCTGCCTTGCCCTTTATTTGTCCTTCCTGACTTAGTGCATGCAATGTGGTTCCTGCCACTCGCCACTCTGGCACCACGGTCCCCTGGCAGTTCTTGCAAGGAGAGCGGGTCCTGGAGTGATGAACTCCTGGGAAGGGGAAGAGAGGGGGAGGGAACCTCAGGGAGAACATTCTGGTCATATAGAGAGTGCATCCACGTTAGTATTTTGGTTTGGAAGATCTTTTGTTCTGCAGATCCATTCCTAGAAGCGTGCATTGTGATCATGTGTGCGGCAGCAAGAGGAGGACCCTCCGGAAGTACCCTGCATCAGTGCTGTACGTTCTCTTTGCTTCCAAAGTGTGTTCTTGTGCTCCTGGATATTTCCAAACCCTCCCTCAGCCTCTGGACTCTGACCTCAAACCGAGGAGAATTCAGTAATGAATGTAGTTAATTTGAAACTGATTATTGTTTCTAAGGTCAATAATGGGAAAACTGACTACCAGCAAACAGCCCTCCTGAGAACACAACTCTATGGGGATCTAATGTTTCCCTTAACCAAACAATGCCATAGTAACTAACCTGATGTTTGCCTACTCAACCTGCCAATCTACTGCCGTGCTTTCCCTACTGCTGAAAGCAGGCCTCACAAAACCTGAACTAAAAGTATGCAACAGTTACAACAGCATGCTTATTTCACTCAGACTAGGCTTAATAGGATGTGTTACTTGTGAATTTTAAGTAAATCATCCAAATTCACCCTGCATTTGCTGAAACAAATGTTGAATCTCTTCTTTTTGGTTTCTGCATTTGGGAAGCAAAGGCTTCTTTCACTTTCTTTCACTATCCACGCTTCAATAGAAAACAGTCAGAGAAAAATGTTTCCTGTAAGTATTGCGTATCTTCTTTGATCAGCCAAGGTTTACATCATGGACAAATAAGCCCATTTGTATTCAGAGGATGCAGACTCAGGATGCGACCAACCTATTTCCCTACCACAACCTCGTCATCCTCCGCTTCAGATTCCTCTGTTCCCCAGGCACCACCCTGATTCATCATCTCAAGAAAGTAGGAGATGCTTGATGATCTTGCAGACCTGCATGACAACTGTTTTCACTGTGGATTTTCCAGCCCAATTGATTGCCCACTATCTGGCAAGCAGGCTAGCGTTGCTAACTTCTCGAGCATGAATGCTATTTGCTTATCTGTCATCAGAGTGGCTCTCTGGTGTCTCTTTGATGAAGGCCAGGGCCAGTACCTCTTCGGCATACAATTTCATTTATGCGGTTTTCTTCACTCTGAATTTTCTTCATCCACTGCTAGTCACCCAAAACCTGCAACACACAATTTCACCTTCTGGTGTGTTTGTTTAGGCCCCGAAACATTATCCCATAGCGTGAGGTTATTTTTTCCTCCTCCCCAAAATGTCAGCATTCTTGTCCCATCACTAATCACCATTTTAGAAGGACTTGCTTAAGTTCCACATATATGAAAGGTATGCAAACCAGAAACGTAAGGTACATTACCTTTTACAGATCTCATGCTGATGGCAGAGAGAAAGTGGCAAAGTATGGATTTTTATTAAAAAAAAAAAAAAGAAAAACTGTCTTTTAGAAAACACTGTGCAATGGAGAATTGTGGGAAACTGATTCTAATATCCTGACAGTGGAAAAATTCTGCACAGAGCAGTGCAGTGCAAGTTAGCACAGGGAGACCTCCTCACATTCTGGCGTGGCTCCACCTAGTACAACCACACTTGGTGAAGCTGGGTTGTGTCAGGCTGAGTAGCTACATATGAATGTACTCTGATGTTGCAGTGTCAGCTGTTGCAGGCTGACAGCATACTTTTTCATGTAGTCATAACCTTGGGATTGTCAGTTACTCTGCTTTGACTTGAAGTCTAGAGAACTAGCTCAGATGCAGACATCAGTACTGCAGACATCTAAAGATAGGTAACACAAATTCTGGTGCTGATGCTGTAAAGATTGAAGACAGATGCTCTCGGATCAATGTTCAGCAGGGATCTTTGTTGCCTTTCTTTAAAATTTTTCTGAGAAACTTATTAATATTTTCTCTCCAGTAAAGATGCATCAATCTTTCAATCCCTGAAACAGAAAGGCATGCTTTTACGCAGCCGTTTCATGCAGCATTCATGCAAAATTCTTGGCAGTTTAAATAAATTATATTAATAAAATAAATTATTCCATAGATTATAATTTATTATAACATAGTTTGTAGTGTTCCTGAAAATGTGTAATAAAACTGTTGCTGTTGCTGCACAGGCAGTTCAGTTCTCTGTTCTCTCTTCCCAGGCTGGCCATATAGTTTCACTGCCACCCTTATGCCTACTCTTCCAGTAGAACAAGTAGACCCTTTGGAGTACCTGGAAAATTTAATGAATCCTTGTCTAAAATAGGTCGGGTGATTCATGCCCTAAACCTACCTGTTCTTCTACATTGACCACCAAGGGAAGCCCTGGGTGCCACAGCTTAGTTATCAACACCTGCATTACGTATGTAAAAGTTAAGTGAGATTCATTTCTCTGGTGGTGTCTGTAATTGCTTCAGACATTTCATAGCAAAAAGGAAACATATGACACCTTCAAAGAGCTCAAATACATGTTTTTTGAAAGGCAAGAAAGGACTTAAAGTTCTTTGACCAAAGGAAAATACTGATCAGCCTTTTCACGAATCTTTTTGCCACGGAGTGATTAACGTCTTAAAACTGTCCACAAAGTAAAAGCACACAGACACAGTTGAGAAGAATACACCAACAGGGAAAGGTGCAGAGGTCGGGAGCAGATAATCTGAGGTAGAGGAAATAGGCAGAACCTGGACAGAACTTACTGAGGGTCTATATAAATAACATTTTCGAGTTTTCTGTGTAAAATTTAGTATGGAAGGTTTCTTAAACTGAAATATATCCTGTTCTAGGCTAGAAAATTAAACTGAGAAAACAGTAAAACTTCATCAGTCCAGTAGTAGTCATGTCAAATGACATAGTGTTAGCATGATGAATTACATTATTTTCCTGACATAAACAGACCTGGATACAAAGAAAGATAAATAAATTCTTAGATTACCTGTCTAAATCTTGCCATTTCCCTTATGAAACTAGAGATTGAAGAGATTGTCTGAATTAACTTCTTGCTCTAAATCACAGAAAAGAAATCTAAAGTAATGTTTGTACATGATGCTTTACAATTCAAAGAACTAATTTGAAGTTATTAACCTCTTGTACCCCAACTGTGTCGGGTGACTATGAATCAAGAAAATCTGTACTGTCTCCTACCATTGTTTATGTATGTCACTCTTACTACAAGGAACAAGTTTCCTTGTTGGGGGCAAGTTTAGATATAGAGTACCCAGATCAGAAGAGTTCTTCAGATGAAAAGCCTTCAACGCCTTGCTGAAATACAAATTAAAGAGACCAGAGAGGTGGTAGGTGGGAGGATAAAAGAGATTTTTTTTTAAATGTTCAATCAAGTTATGTTATACGTTGCAAGTACTAAGTTAAAAAAAAAATCAAATTATTATGATTAAACTGACCATATTGCTTAAGATGTGCCTTTTTTCACAACCAGGCAGCATATATTCAGAGTATATTATATGTGCATATAATTGCACACAGAATGAAATCACTAGTAAGAGATACTCTGTTGATGAAATGACAAAAAAGCTCCTGCACTTCCAGTTAATAGTAAGTGTATAAAAGTTCAATGTGTCTTCTACCACAATTGGCCTAGCTGGTGCGCAAATGCAAAGCTGCAATCAAAGACAGTTGTGCAATTTAGACCTTAGCCAGTATTTTGAAAACATAGAGGGAGGGGTAGTATTAAACTACTAAAGAAATATTTATGAAAAGTAAGGGCACAAAGTACTCTCTGGTTTAATTGAGGAGTACTGATCCATGGCCAAAAAAAAAGGAGTGCAGTCATGAAAAACTAGTATTTTTTGCCAGCACCCTGTTGGACTTTATGATCAGCTCCACTTATGTACAACTCTATGTAAAAGCTTTGCCTTCCAGTCTCCAAAACAGCTAGATTACTTTTTTGTATAATCCAAAAATATGCCCTCTGTCACGATTTATCCTAGAGCAACTTTCAGAAATGAGTCATGACCTTTGTTTAAAGGTTTTATTTTTGAAATGCTGACACAAGCTTAGCTGTAGCATTGTCAACACAGAATGCTACTACAGAGAGACTTAAATGACGCTGTCACGTAGAGTAGAATAAATTATTTCAATTGTAAACCAGCTAATTATACATTAAATCTGGTATCTACTCCTCTTTGTTATAAGAAAGCTTTTTCCTGCTATGGATGAAATATAGCAGTGTGCATAAAGCCACATAAAGAGCCATTTTGTTTTTATCGTATCAGTAGCGCTCAGTGTCTTATTTTAAGATTTGTATTTCTATTCATGTGATAGCCTCGTGTTTTCTTTTGGCTTCAGTTTCAGTTTTAAAATTTTGAATGTACACATTGACAAATACCCCAGAGGTCAAATCCCAATTTATTAAAGTCTGAAATCTCATTATTTTTTAACAAATCTCATTAGTTTAAGACCTAACTGGTGATTTTTTATGCTTAGGCTTATTAAAATTGATAATAATATAACCAATGTAAATCCCTTCTTTATATAAATGAGCAATTAGAAACAATGTAAGCAATTACAAGCTATATAAATATTTTTTCATTACTTTTGTGATAAATGTGATGAAATTTTCCCTGCGGAAGGTTGATTGTAAATCAATCACAATCAGATGTCTCTGCAGAAACGACCAGTATAAAAAGGAGACAGCCTGGCTTTCCTCAATCAAGTCAACTTTAATAAAGATCTCTTATGTGTTCATTTAGTGTTTAACTACAGTACATGCCAATGCAATGAAATAATTTAACTAAAATATCTAATTTTTTGTGATGTTTCTCTGTTCTCTCACCATGGGCAGACGGAGGGGAGAGGGTAGAGCACATACAACCTGAATTCCTATTGTAAAAATAAGCAGAATAAAATTTTGTTTTGACAAAAAAATCATAAATAAGAACAAAGGGCGCAGTTCATTTTCCTCCCTGGAACCCCTCTCTGAAGGTCAGTTCTGATTATCCCGTATCCCGGTGACAGATGACAATAGCTAATACTGTAAATTACCTTTTCTTCCTCTCAAAGGAGCTACGAGGAATCTGCCTTTCTCATTCTGTTACGCATACTAATACTTCTGTACATGAATAGCTTCATAGATTTGTGTACCTCTATTGACTTCAAATCAGTTTAAAAGTTAAATGTGTAAATGTTTGCAGGAGCAAGGCCTTTGTTTGCATATTGACTTCCTTTACACTGGACTAAAATGAGCGATATGACCAGGGGCGTTTGGAGATTGTGGAAGGGGAGAAAGTATGAGGGTTGCTTATATATGTGTAAGATTTCTACTGACTGACAGCTTTGTTTTCAAGTGCCACAGGAAGACTGGGGTCATAAGGAAAGCCATCGGTTTGCCTCATTTAGTAAGGCAATCTTGGATGTTTTTAGGATCAGAAACGGTAATTTTCTCGCTTTGTACTAGTGACTGCAAATAAACATTGCTTCAAAGAAACAACTGATGCCATAGGGCAGAATAAGGGAAGTTTAAATGAGTCTTATCATTTTCAGGAACACAACTGCAAAACATCTCAAGCAGCAGTTTCCAAGTACTTTTTAATTATCCAAATGTAGGGATTGACACAAGTTTTTAGAACACTGAAAAAATAACATCAGTAAGAAAAAAGCAGGATTACCCAATTCTCTTTCTGCAGTCCCTCTTTGAAGATCACCTGTAACTGGTTTAGAATATGGTTGAATAATATCACATATTTAGTAAATTAGGTACAAATAGAAAGTGAAGTAGAAGGTAACTACAACTGAGCTAAAAGCATTTATAAGTAATCTTCATAGATAAAGACAAAACATTTATGTTGTAATCCTTACATTGTGAATTACATTCATTATTGCATTCAGTGCATTCTATTAATCAAATGCATATGAAAAAGTGTACAGCCATGATAGTCATTGCCTAACAAAGAGGAGTTGACACTTAGGACAGAAGAGGGCTACAACAGATATAAAACAATTTGGTTAGGTCAAAATTGATTTGGGGAAAGATTTTAAGAGCTTCTACTCCAAAAGTAAACAATATTCTCAACTGCAAAAGGACAACCTTCGATAAACAAGGGAACTTACTTGTGAAGTCAGGGACTGAGGAATTCAAATATTGAGGGTAATATAATTATTTAAAGTGAAAAGGATAAAAGTATGTGGACTTTGTGTCTCAAGAAAGCGGGGAAAATTATACTGAAGGGCTTCAGAGCTAGCTGAATAAATAACCACAAGCAAAAACCAAAACATTTACAAAATGGCAAAGAGGATTAAGCACAAAGGAAATGTTATCTGAGAGATCAACAAAAGGAAGGACAAAGTGAGAATTGCCAAAAGTCAAGCTGAGTTAGACTTCCAAAAAGATATGAAAAGCAAACAACAAAAAAGATTCTTCATCCCCATAAACAAAAGACAATAAAGGACTGTAGTGCTCTGAAGTATGAAATGGAGAGAGATGGAAGATAATCTTGGCAAAAGATAAATTGTACTTCACTGTTGATCTGAAACAAACACTTTGCCTCGGTTTTTAACGAGTCAAATGACTGATCATGGGAGCAAAGACAGTTTAGATAATGGCAGGAGTGTGTGGAAAAGCATCGTTCAGAACAAAGGTAGAACAGAACTCAAGAAAATGAATGCAGCCTGTTGAAGAGACTGCATCTTCTCCACCCCATTCCTAGGAATGGAACTAGCACGGGAACTCATGGGTCTACTGCCAGGTAAATGGAGAGGAGCAAATTTCACAGCTATCACCAAAAAGGTGGTTAATTCCAGCAGTGGTTTTTTTATAGCCCATCACCATGACAGCCAGGCCTGCAGAACACACGTAAACAAACAGCAATTACAATTTAGGCCAAAATTGAAATTCCTAGCCTTTTTATTTCATTCACCTTTTCCAAATGTAATTGAGTGATTATTCTATTTGCCAAATATTTGCTGCTGGATATGTAAGCTAAACTTTGAGAAGCTTCAGTAATTTCATGTTTTTAATAAGACATAATATACACTGTCCAAGTATTAAATGTATGCTACTTCTACTATTATGAATTAACGTATACAGAATTTTACAAGACTTACTTAATTGTCAAAACTTTTTTTTTTTTGTCAGCAATTGTCATTTGTCAGGAGGTAAACTGCATGGCAGTACTACGCTTACAACTATCAGTCAAATCTGAACTAACTGCAGAGGAAACCATAATGGCATCCTGAAAAGGATTTCACAGAAGGACAATTCTTTGTATTTACTTTCTTCTATTTGCTGGTTGTAGACAATAAATTCATTTATTCAGTAGGAAATAACCATATGAGGTGCTTGCAATCACTACTTTGAGCTAAAAATAGCTCGAGTTACTGAAAGATCATTGCCGCTTGTTACTATAATGACACAATTTAGAATTTCTATCATGTAGAAGAACAGCCCAGATTTGCTGAGAAATTCTGTTCCATGACTTTTGACTCTCTGAATTGTGAAGTTGTCTGCGGTTGCTGTCCTCTCCAAAAGCAGAAATCTGAGAAGTGGGGCAAGTAAATCAGAATGGTAATGAAGGAGCAGGCCCAGGTTGGCAATATTAGAGATGAGTGCTTTTGTTTTTAAAAGACGGGAAAAAATGCCTTGAAAGTCATGCATTCCCTGTGCCTACACCGGCTCTGTAGCAACTTGCTTTTCTGTTCTTTTTGTAGCAACCATCAAAACAATTGAGGAAGAGAGCAAAAGTGCTCCTCCTCACAGCACACTACAGTTTTTGCTTCTCACGGTCACATACCAGGGTAGCATAGAATTAGCGTAACATAACCTTTACATAAATATTAACAATGAATGTTCTCCTTCACAAAGAGCGAGCACGATTCTTTGCTGCCCGTTGGGTGGAGGGCTGGTAAAGGCGGCTTTATTCCATATTTGAATCTTCATTTTTCTTGGCAATGCCTCTCATATAAGTTGGCAGCTCTAAATTACTTTGCTGCCACAGCCCCCTATGGATCATTGCAGCTGCTCAAAATAGCTGTTCAAAGTGAGGAAACCTCTACACAAGGAGTATTCCCTAGGGAGAAGTTTCAAGAACTCTACAGCCCCTTTGTGCTACTGGGAAAGTGTAAAGAGACTGGATAAGAATACAGAATTCACCATTGTCCTTTCTGTACAATAAAACATTCATACTTTCTCATCTTTCTTTCTGGACTTGATTATTTGTTGACACCAAGCTTGCCCTATTCAAGAATATGGGTAAGAGCAAAGATTGCTTCACATTAACTCTGTGAGCTCTGGGTTCTGCAGCTGGTTTAGCAATGAGAATGGGGAGCAGCTTTGGCACCATACAGGCTTGCATCCTGTTTCCGACTGTCCCAAAGCTCTGACTGTTGGGCTTGGTTACACACCTAACATAAAAAAATGCAAAACGGAGTTGATACAGTTACAACAGTTTTTTACTACATACAATTACAATTACTACATCCTCCTGCGCAAAGGGTACCTGGCCAGTTACAGCCTGTTGTGCCAGCAGATTACTACAAAGGAACAAGATCATAAACAATTTTTGGCCTTGTGTCTCACAATCATATAACGATATCTGAGCCTTCCTGTCTTCCTGAGCCTTCCTTCCTCCAGATTCAAGTGTTTGGCTAATGTTATTAAATCAATTTTAAAACTGCTCTAGCTAAATTAGTGCAACCCCTTTGAATGGGCATTTTCAAACCTGCTAGTCCTTCAGCTCCTGTTCTGCCCTTTATCTCTGGGTAATCTCAGTTGTAAACATGAATTCAGTGACCATCTTTCCAACAATGACTCACAGAACCTCCCTCTAATCCACAACAATCTCCTTCTGTCCTTCCTGAAACCACAGCCTTTCTCTCAGACAATACTTTGTTGATGTCTAGTTGTCAGTCAAGTTCAAAAAAGAGCTTTCAGTGTTTCCCTCCTTTCTCTCCTCCACCTGTTTCGTGTGTATCTTTCAGCAATCCAGCCTCTCATGAAGGAAGGCCTGCAGCCTTCAGCGTTAATATAAACGTCTTTTTAGGTGTTCATACCCCTGCTCTCTGGCTTCAAATATACTACATCACCCTGCTACTTTTCTATCACATCAGACAAAGTACTTGTCTTTATTTTCAAGTTCTTGTGCTGTTTTATCTTACTCAGCGTTGAAATCATTTCCCTCCTCATGTCCCGTGGTGATACTGGGCTGTATTGTCCCTTGTTAGACTTTCAAACAGGTACTTCACACCGTTTCGTAGGTTATCCTTCACACTGAGGAGCTTCCTAGAAATAAAAAAGAATTTACTTCATTTTTTTTAATTTTGTCCTCCTCTGCAGTGTCTTAGAAACATTTTTATGGGCAATTGGTGTGCCTTAAAACCAAGAGACAACAGTCACAGCTAGTGGGTTAGGCCCACTCAGACTAGTGTCTGGTAGCAAGTGAGAAGACATTGAAGTCCTGAATTGGAAGAGTAAGAGAAAGCACTACTCGAAGGGGGCAGACAAGAGCACAGTCAGACTTCAGGAAATGCTGAAGTTTGCGTGCACGTGGTCCAAGACATGCGGTGAGACCACACTACAGTCAAAGATCAGGAAGTCAGAGATTCCATGCAAGACAGGATCAAAGACAAGAAAAAGACACATTTGGCTGAAGCAATGCCACACAGATCACTTGCAAACAGAAAGTAGGATTGAGTACCTGACTGAAAACCAGGGACTAATGTTAAACTAACAGGAGACAGGACTAGGTACTCGTATTACGGATCCAGAAACAAGGAGGGGGGGGCTAGTATTAAAAATAAACAGGGAATATGGCTGGGCAGAGTCCACAAACTCTCAGCTGTAGTTTCATAAGCACCTTAAGCTGATAAAACCTATCATGGCTTCTGAAACAAGCGGTCCTGGACTCCCCATCCATAATTTCTTGTGCACGCCCAAGCACAACCTCTTATTTATACCAACAGCAAGCGTTTATGTAGCTGGGATGTGAAGCAGCTTGGGAAACCAATGCAAATTAAAGCTGATCACGATTAAAAACTATTAACCATGATTAAAACTAAGTAGTCAGCATTAAACCTGATGCAGTCCACTGCTAGCCATGAAGTGCTTGTACCGGCACCAAGGAGGCAGAACGCAGGCAGAAATAAACGGTTGAGAAAGGAAGACCTTCTTTTTATGGTAGTAACAACTTACACAAAGTTAATAAAAACGAGTGAAACCACAGCACTGGAGAACATGTTTCTCTGCCAGCTATAAGGCTGTGTTAAGGGTGCATACAGTGGTGACTAGCCACCTAGGGAGTGATTCACATCCAGCTGCCTTGGGAATGACTCACTGACTCAGTGAGTCACTCCTCCGCTGGTGGACAGAGCCCACTGCCTATTATGTTGCCCGATACAATCTCACTGTCTCTTAGTAGGGACTCATTCATCTGTCCTCGGCCATCTGCTGCTGCTTGTCCCATGCTTTATACTGTAAGCTCATTGGGGCAGTATTTTCTGTTCTTCGTTTGGTAGTGAGGGTTTCCTTGGACTATAAAGTATTGCAATACTGGACTATAAGGTATTATAATATTAATGAAAAATGTTTTAAACGACCATAAAGCTGTCTTGTTTGCAACAATCTATTCTAAAAATGAAAAAAAAAATATTGCAAGTAGGCAGATAACTTACACATGCACATGCACTCACTCCTCCCCAAGAGACGCTTTCTCTCTGGTGTGGCACGTACAGCTGCACATGCCCTCCCCAGTCACTTGCTCCTTCTGCCACACACACGCGTGTAAGTAACTTCTTCTTGGTCACACACGCGCAGCTCCTCGAAGGGACGCGGGGAGCGAGAATTACGTGTGAACGCTCAGTTAAGCCTTCTCTTCGCTAGCTAGTAACGTACGTTAAGAAAGCGCAGAGGGAAAGAAGCGTTAGGTGCAGAGGGAGTACTGCAGCTTCGGCCCGGGAAGAGGCTTTATTCTCGGGCTTGCTCCTTGCTATGCGCATACTTGTTTCGGGGTTTGCTCCCCCGTCGTCTCTCGGCCATGTTCAGCCCTGCTCCCCCTCGCAGCCCCCCGATCACTGCCGACCG
>NW_008796222.1:7685510-7695552 GCF_000699145.1 Aptenodytes forsteri | reverse complement strand
TCGCATTGCTGCTGGCGGCCGGGGGCTTGGCAGCGGCGCCCACTCCTCTGCACCAAGCCCCCGCGCACGTTGCGGCTCCCGGCAGCTGTCTGGTAGTGGCTGGCCCCACTCGCAGTGAGAGCCGTGGAAGTCTTTTTACGGCGGGGCTTCTTGCTCCCGCCGGCTTCGGGATGGGAAGGCTCCGAAAAATCCCTGCCCGTTGAGACCGGCTGTGCTGTGGAGAGTGGGGGATAGGAATCTCGTTCATGGAAGCTGGAAAGAGAGAGGGGAGATCCCTCTTGCTGTTGCGACGAGGATTGACGGTTCCCTCACATGGCCAGTTTCGCAGCCGCCGCCGACACTGCGTAGCTGGACAGGTTCATACAGCGGCTCTCACGGAGGGAAGCAGGCGGTACGCGGGAACCCTTCCCGTGTGTCCCTGTGGCGTGGTAGGCACCGGAGTGAGGCAGGCAGCGGCGGGGGCCGCAGGGGGGGGGGGCCGGGGGGGGGGGGGGGGGGGATGTCCCCCCCTTCTCCAGAAGTGTGGCTGGAGCCACGATTTACACGTGAGTTTCTTGGCTCCGCTCCCAGATCGCGCTGCCTCTTTTTTTCCCCCATTGACAAGTTCAGGCCAATGAGAGCTGGGCGCCGCGAAGGGGTGGGCCCGCGCCTGTCACCCAATGGGCATTTGAAGAATGTGCTGGCGCTTCTTTCACTGCCACCCAGGGAGGGAGGAAGAAAGGCCCGAGGCCCACACAGCTTCTTGTGTACACGTGTTTCGAACTCGGCCCTCTCTGGGAGGGGGCAGCTCTTTCCTCCTGTGGCTGAGGTATGCCTGCTCGGCCTCTGTTAGCACAGTAGCCGATGGCCACCTGCCGGCGCACAGGTCATCGTTGAAACCATGCTGGGCAGGGCAGGCGCGAGATGTCTTTACTGTAGCTTGCCAGTACAGTATTTCATAGGGGGCGGTCTGGAAAGACTGGAATACCTAGACTTCTGACCTGCAATAATCAGAGGTCCAACCATAGATCTGCAGAAAATGATGTTCTGGCGCAGGTGTCTTGGAAGTGTCAGAAAATGGGAGCTGCAAGCTTGAAGTACAAAGCAAATCTGCTTATGTATGCTAGCATGGACCCAGAACTATGTACGGGTTTGTAGGAAGGACAAGATTGGTATGTAGATGTAATCAGCTGATATAGCTGAAAAAAGCAGGCTTGTCTTAAGCATACAGGGCAAATCTGAAGGTTATACTTATATCAGTAGTTTACTGTCAGTATGGTAAACTGTTCAACTTTCCAGGTTCAGATGGTAGCTGGAGGATCTGGTGTTTTCAGTGTATCCAGATCTGCTTGTGTATATCAGTTATCCAGTGGATTCTTTGGTCAGGAAGCTTGAGAAAGGGAGCTTGGAGAGCTTGTCATGATGTATTGAACGTTTGGAATATGGTAATGATGGTAGGGTCTCCATACAAAGGCATACTTAGTATATGCTATTTGTCTTTTCCTTTGTTTTGGTATTTCTCAGCAAATTTCCTGTGTGGATATATTGGTAGAGTTAGCTATCTAAAGATCTGAATTGCCAGTAGGCAGATAACTGCCTTTCCTGAAATAATAGCCCATGTTGTGTGTGTGTATATATGTATGTATATATACACCACTAGCTCATGGGTAGTGGAAGCTTCATTTCTGCAATGCCAGAAGCACTGCAGAATACATGTTTAGCTCTGACCTGTTGGTGTAATGAGGTAGTTTGCTCGTGTAACTTTCTGACTTCTGAAGATATTTAGACCTTTTCGAGTAATGTGCTTAACATGGAAATCATCAGATGTGGTTATACAGTTCTTTGAGATTTAGTGGTGTAGCAGATACCACAAGGTAACAACTTGTATAGTTAATGTCCAGGCAATCCTGGAAGACTATCGCAAATCCTAGCTGAAATGTGTGCAGATGATCTGAGTTCTGTAGGCACTTCAGGATTCCTGTTGTGTTTGACTTTAAATGTGAAAGATTCCAAAAGTACTCATTTGACTTTGTGTTAATACGCTGGTGTTGGAATACACAGATCTAGTTTAGAGATGGCATTCTGCAAATGGTTTCCTCACTGACACATTCATGCTGTCTGGTGTTCTGTTTGTCAGCTCAGGCTCACATTTACAAAACTGCAAACTTAACTTTTAAAACTGCTCAATGGCATTTAATGTAATTGCAAGGCAGGTACTGTGTCAGTTCTTTGTATGGTTTAGATAGGGCTGTAAAGTTTTAATAGAGTAGATACAAACTGTTAACTGTTGAACATGTGGTCTTTAACACAGTTTCAGAGCTGTGAGCAAGCTTTGAAGGCCTCTGTGTTAATTGGTTCTTAATACAAGATGTTAATTGAAGCTGTGTACTTTTTTGGTAGGAAGCTGTGACATGTCTGAAAATCGCTGTCAACCTGTGTCCAGGAGTAATTACCAGTGATATCATGTTGCTAGCATGAAATGAAGTTTTACAAATGTTCTCTTTTAGAAAATTGTCAGAATTAAATTATTTACTACAGTTGATAGATGCAAATGAAAAAATTCTGACTGCAATATATCCCACTATGCTAATTCTGTAAAGGCAATTGAATAAGCTAGTTTATGTTGAACAGAACTTGAAATCAAAGCTGAAACTGTAGAACAATAGCTAAATTAGAATCAAGTTGCAAACCAGTTGAGCTTGCCTTTTGTATTGTAATACCTGCTTTGTAGTGAAATGTGAGCCATTCATCTACTGAATGACTAAGCTGGTGTTCAAAGCTAAAAATTTCCATGTTGCATGTGCTTGCTAGGGATTAGATATTTTAAAGTCTTTGCTGGATATCACCAGCAAAAAAAGGAAAAAAGTTCAAGAACTGATGCAATTAAGAAATTTTTCATTTTTTCCTCCTATGGGCAAGCCTGCTTTCTAGAGAAGAGTTTGGATAGGTGTAAAGTATTTCAGAAAAGGTCTATACTTATTGTTTTAATACATTCAGTAAAGGTCCTAACTAAAAACTTAAAAGCATTGAACATGGGCTTTACTTTGCTGTTAAGATTTGCGGGGGGTGGGGGGGTGGTGGTGTTCATTTGCTAATCGGTTCTGTGAAAAGGTCTTGTGGTTGAAGTAGTGGCAAGCATCTGAAGATGCCTACCCTACTCATTCAAAAGTGGAATGAAGTTAACATTTTTGTGGTCTTGAAATAATTTGCTTTAGTGCTTGTTCTCACTATGCTTTGCAAAGCATGTTTTTTAAAAATAGCCTTAAACTATGTATAAAAGGAGGGTTTGCTGAAAACGTGATGAACATGCTGCGAGCCCTGGAATTCCGTGGTGACCGAGTAGTGCATTCACTGTCCCCACAGTAAAATAAGCTGTTTATTCCTTCAGATGATGTGCAACTATGCATTTCCTATCTGTGGCTTATGATCTTGAATGTACGGAAGTTTGAAACCATCGGTTAATGATGCAAGTATTAAGAGTCCATATCTCAAGCATTCAACCCTGAAGAATACTCTGAGATTAAGCTTGTTCATGGACCTTTAATATGCTTCCTATTTGTCTGTATTATGTGGACACACAAGAAACTGGAGGAAAAACAGTGCAGTGGTGAGCAATAGGGAGTGACGCTGATACGAGATTCTCATCCTGTGCTACATGAAAACTTCTAAGCATCAGTACAGTCAAGCATCTGAGTCCTGTGAATACTTGCTTTTGTACTGCACCCTATAGCCTGAGTCAACTCATTGCTGCAGTGCCGCTGCACCTCTACACACTCTCCCAGTCCTTAGGATCATAGCAGTGTTACCTGCCTGTTTTCTCAAACAGTGAAGGTATGAGGAGGCTGGGCCATAAGCCCTATTCTACTTACTCCTGCGGTGCTTTGGAACAAAACCGTGTAGAGCTACTGCGTGAAGACTGGGAAGAAGGCAGGGTAGGCAGGATTGTGCCAGGATAAAGGCTTCTTGTCATTGGGTACTTGCTGAGCTTTTTTTATGTGGAGATGAAAGGTAATCTGGAGAACTTTATGTAAGAATTCAGTCTTCCCCTCATCAAAATTGATACTCAGAAACTAGATTTTGGCAAACAAGTTCAAAATTACAGGTAAAATATGTTTGCTTGTAACTCTCAATTATAATTAAAGAATGGTTTCACACAAAAGAAACAAGCCCTTTTACACTCACTACTACTACTGATTATGATACTGCTTGTGGGAAGTTAAGACTTATGTTGAAGGCTTTTTGATATTTTTGTACCTTGCCACTGAAACTGCTAAAGAATTTGGTTAAGTCACTTTCTGTCGAAGATCTGGTCCCTTAGTGAGATGCCATAGAGCGTCCTATTAAAATACGTAGCTACTGGTATATTCCTAAAAGGGCTTTCCTGATGGCTGTTTACTCAGCCAGGAGAACAGGAAGATTTGAGGCTTATGGTAGATACTTGCTGCCTTACAGCATGTTCCTTCTGGAGAAAGGTTACTCTCAAACTTGCCCTGAATTCACATACATCTGTCTGCAGAAAAATACATCAGCTGCTAGGAGGTGCTTTAAAAAGCTTGGGATTTTTGTGTAGTTGGTCTGTACTGTATCTACCTGTTTCAGGATGCTTGAAACTAATGTTGCAACTCTGCTGACATTGATACTTAGCCAGCTTCCATGCTCCTTGCCTACTGCTCCTCTGCATGGGCAGTTTAGACAAGGCATTGAGTTTCACTGTTCTGCATCATGGTATTGATAGGAATTTGCCTACTTAACTGTAGCCTGCTAATGAGGTAACTGATAGATCTATTGGCTCCTAAAAATACTTAGTAGGTAACAGGTGGGGGAATAAAAGGTTGCTCTGCAGTTGAATGCTTGATTTTAAAACAAGGTCTTGCAGTAAAGTACAAGATGAAAATACTTATTTCTTTGATTACTACAGACTTGTCAGCTCTTCTGTTTGAATGAAAAGCTATGCAAGAGTATGTATACAGCTTAAGCTGTCTTTAGGAGTTTCATAGGATTTATTTCCTAAGAATTCCTGCACTACTGCAAAACAACTTTTCCTCCCATTGCTGTCTGGGCTGTGTTAGCAAGGTACTGTTACTGGGGTGGTGGGATGGTATACTTGTGGAGGCTGTTATTTGCTGATAGGAACAAGTTCTTGAGGTAGTTGTTTATCTCTAAATTGCTGTCATCCCCTTCCCAGTTGACCTGAAACAGCAGTATAGTGCTACTGTCTCATATGCTCAATTCCTGTGTTAAGAACCTGTTTTACCCCTGAAGGTAAAGGCTCGGAATAGGCCAATAACTTGCATTCAAAAGAATGGTTTTATCTGGCAAGGAAAACTTGATTCATAGCTTATTCATGCTTTATTTCTCAGAAGTATGAAATAAAGGAGCAAACATGATGGTTTGGAACTTGGTTGAAAGGGACTGTTGACTATTCATTTCATTACATGCTTTAGGCATACTTCCTAAAAATAAAATAATTCTCAGTTCTGATAGGTTTTCCATACTGGCATAGCTGGGTGGCAGTTTGAATGGAAGTTATTTGCACTCTGGTAACAAGTCTGTGCTGATAAGGTGCTAAATATTGCAACACAGGTATAGGACTAGATTACTAAACTTTTTTTCCTTTTGGCGTGTTCTGCTAGTCAAGTATAGAACAAATAGCTTTCTACCATTCAAGCGTGGACAGTTTTTCACACAAGTAGATGTATTCCACTTTCATTTGGCATTCTCGGAGCATGTGCAACCATTTAAGATGCATGGTGCTTGCCTATTGGAGAAACTATTTTGACTTTCAGTAGGTGTCAGTTATTTGAAATTTCAGGAACAGGATCTTGCAGCTTTGGAATGAAGTGGTGTCCTGGTTGCAGCTGGGATAGAGTTAATTTCCTTCCCAGTAGCTGGTACAGTGCTGTGTTTTGGATTCAGTATGAGAACAATGTTGATAACACACTGATGTTTTAGGTGTTGCTCAGTAGTGCTTACGCTAGTCAAGGATTTTTCAGCTTCCCATGCTCTACTGACTGAGAAGGCTGGAGGTGCACAAGAAGCTGGGAGGGGGCACAGCCAGGACAGCTGACCCAAACTGGCCAAAGGGACATTCCATACCATGTGATGTCATGCTCAGTACATAAACTGGGGGAAAGCTGGCTGGGGGGGGGCTGCTGCTCAGGGACTGGCTGGGCATCAGTCGGCAGGTGGTGAGCAATTGCATCATGCATCACTTGCTTGGTATATTCTTCTATTATTATTATATTTTATTTCAATTATTAAACTGTTCTTATCTCAACCCATGAGTTTTCTCATTTTCACTCTTCCGATTCTCTCCCCCATCCCGGTGGGGTGGAGAGTGAGCAAGTGGCTGTGTGGTGCTCAATTGCCAGCTGAGGTTAACCATGACAAGTGGGTAGTAAGCCTACATAACAGTGAGGAGTTGGTCTCAAATGCATTTTCAGTTTGGAGTTCCAGTGGATGCAGGTCTGCTACAGAACTTAGCTACCAATGATTGTCATGCATCATATTCTAGTATGCTTGGCTTGAGTATAGGGAAGCAGTCTCCAAAGCATTTGGAGTTGTCCTGATATCTGGCTGTGAGAAATAATTTAGGAAATAGTAATGCAATCCACATACTTGCCATTGAAGGGGGAATTTGGAAGAGCAGAAGCCCATGATAGTGCTTCATTGAGAATTAGTCTCTTTGGTTTCCCTTTTTTGGTTTCCCTTTTTCAGTTGGAGGCTTTGCTTCCCAGTTAAAAGTTCACTCAGTTATGAAATAGGAAGTAATGTTCTCAAGTATTTCACAGTTACTAACTTGGAGAATTTTTACTTGACAAAATGGGATTAGCTGCAATACATGTACTGATAACCATTGAAATACTATTTTTAAGGTGGATTTTTTGTTTCCACTTTAAGTGGGGGTGGACATTGCTTGTCTCTAGCTAGTAATGCTTAAATAATTACACAGATTAAAGAAAAGGAAGAAATGCAAGAGTTAGACTTCTAGTGAACTCGGTTGACTTGGTACAAAGTAGTCCCAGATGTTCTTCCTTAGCTCTGCTTTAAACAATGGAAAATGTCAAATCCTAAGGTCATCTTGTTCAAATAGGTTACATTGAGATCAAATCCAGCATGTTAGTGACTTTTCTGTAGTTTTCTGTGTTTAACTTCAAAATGCATACAGGTGCAGGCCAGTATCTCTGCAAAACTATTCCCTAATGTGGCCAAGTCTTGTCCTGGGAGCTGCAACCCTTTGTTAATCTATTTTATGTATGCTTCTGGATCAAGCCTGACATCTTGTATGTTTCTCAACTTGTAGGCTTTCTTCCTTAATGCTACTCTAATCAGATCAAATGATGAACTTCCCTTTTATTCCTGTAAAGGCTGAACGTGTGAACATTTAGCATATGCTTAACTATGGTTTCTGTAGTGGAAGAGTGAAGAACTGAGCAAAGTTTTAATATGCAAAGGTCTTGTGCAACTGCAGATTTCAGCCACAGTACCTAAATACCAACTGTAGTACTAACAAGCATAACTAGGGACTTCCTTTGCATGGTAGGCTTTGGACTTAACGTGCAATATTGTATTGTTGGTAATATGCTGTACTGATCCTTCATTGTTGGACTACTTGAACACCAAAATTGTTCCATCTTCCCCTACTACTACATGATTGAAACTTAAATGAGCCATTTTCCTGAAATGTCAGCACTGAATTGCACTGCAGTGATACTTGAAGAAAATTATCATTTGTCTACATAAAGCTAAGGTTTTGACTGTCTGACCAGGTAAGAAGCTTGTGAAGGCTGACATATGCTCTTGCAAAGCCTGAGATAGTTACATACACATTAATACTTAGACAAGTACAAAATTATATTTGGAGTAATGTACAAATGGGGTTACTGCAGCTCAGCATCAGGCAGTGTAAGGGAACTGTGCCTCAGCTTTCATAAATGCTATGTCAGACACTGAGTGTTTCTTCAGTGGCAGATAAAATACTGTCAGTAGTGGTGCTGGAATGATTTGAACAGTTACTCCACCATACCAAACCAAAGTGACATGTTATCTAGTTCAGTTTACAGGAAGAGTATAATAGGATGTTAGAGAGAAGGTACTAAGGCTGGCAAATTTACACAGGTGTGCTGTAGCGTCCAGAGAAAACTAAATCCTTCAGTCCTCTTCTCAGCAAAATAGCCTGATTGTCTAGGAGCATTTAAAAAATAGGTATAATATAAACTGTTTCACTCTTTGCATTTACCAAGTTTTTCAAAGATGAGCAGACACTTGCATTTTCATACATACTTAAGTATCAGGAACAGAGCTAAGCCCAGTCAATGACATAAGCGTAGAGCTGAATAAATGTGTGGGACTTTATCTGAGCATTAAAAAGAAGCTGTTTTTTTTATTGACATGCAGATTTGAGTGGTCTGTGCTGTCATGTCTGTAGTTGCAGAAGAGTATTTCATCCAGGTTCACTAACTGGGGTGATAGGGAAAATCTCACTTTGATTTTAAGTATCCAGTAGTATCACTGAGCTCAAACTTGTTCAGATACGCCCTTAATTATGAGGGATCTTAAGATGCATAGTATGTTGTTCTGGTTGACTCCTGTATAAATATACTGGTTTAGTGCAATATACACTTTAAAAGCGAAAATCCTCAAGTATTGTTAGTAAAGGTACAGAATTCAGTTTCAGGATGCATTCTCGAGGGAGAAATTAAGGCATTTATTTACTGGGGTGTTTAGAGAAGCAAAGAATATCTGGATATTTTTTAGTTATATGTACAGCAGAATCTAAAACTTCAACTTCGCAAACTGACCAGTTCTAAGGGGAAAGATTGGTGGCTGCTGGAGGAACTCTGCTGATAGAATTAACAGTGAATGCTCTGTCCTGAAGTAAAACTATAGAGCTTTTGCAGTGTCAATAAAGGGAGAGAGGTCTGACTCCTAAGGAAGGATTAGGCTGACAGTTATATGGGCAGCTGAGCCAATCTAATAGCTTGCTTGGTGATGAAAAAAATGGCACTTCTGTGCTCCCAGCTGCAAAGGGTCCTGTAGTTGTTCCAGCTCTGCTGATGGGCAGCTTAGTTTTATGCTGGGTTAGTAAATTTCTTGGTTCATGACAGGTCTGAGCACAAGAGCCAGCACAAACCTGCAGGTGGAATATGTTGTGGGAAGGGGGGGATGGGAGAAGTAGGGCAGCCAGCAGTCCTGTAACTTCGCAACTTCAGGAAGCTGTATCTGTTCCTGTCTGCTTTATAGCAAATTTGACTATATTGGATTCTACTAATCTAGTGTAGACACAAGACTGAAGTGATGACCAAAGTAGTTTTTTGCAAGTCTGTCACCTCCCATGAGTACTTGGAAGTCTTTGGACTTAATTTGAGCCCTTTGATTTTTTAAGTTTCTTAATAAAATTCCTTGTAGAATGAGTAATGACAGTAAAGAATGGAAATATTAAAACTTCTACCACTATACTAAAATTTAGCACTGTAGCTTCAACTTGCACTATGTGAAAATAGTTCAGTTTATTTTCTTGTAAGTGTAATATTGCAAACTATTTGCTATAAGTCTTCTATATCTTCTAGAGGTAGAAGCAATTCTATGATCCTGATTCCTCAAAGAGGAATTCAGGTCATCGAGATGTATTAGTTTTTAGGGCTGGTTTTCAATTAAATTATGAACTTGACTCTAAGCTGGACAAATAAAATATGTTAAAGTTAACTTGCTGGTTTATAACTCTATTAGTTGCCAGTGACTACTGTGATTGAAGTATATGGAGATTCATCCTAAAGCATACCTTAAGTTATAACAATTTTATCTTAGTATGTGTGGGATGCAGGACTTCAGGTTATCCTGACTTGCCTAGTTAGAAGCTTGGGGTTGCTGTTTGACAATTGTCCTCGTGCAGCAGATTACACTAATGGATCCTGAGGAATCATAGAATAGTTTGGGTTGGAAGGGACCTTTAAGGGTCATCTAGTCCCCCCCCTGCCCCATGGGCAGGGACATTTTCAACTAGATCAGGTTGCTCGGAGCCCTGTCCAACCTGACCTGGAATGTTTCCAGGGATGGGGCATCC
>NW_008796222.1:7673751-7683521 GCF_000699145.1 Aptenodytes forsteri | reverse complement strand
GCCTACTACTGTCACCCGTCGCCTTTTCTTAGTTGCGCAGGTTGTTATACAGGGGGCAGATCGGGCTGCCTTAGCTCCAGCGTCTCTCCTGATGTGATGGGTCTTTATATACTTAGCCATTCTTTGAGAGCTAAGAATATTACTGGATATTACTGTATTGTGATAGACAGTTCCTATATAAAAAGTCCTTGCCTTTCATGCTCTCAGATTCAGCAGCTCAAGACAAGAGCTATAGTCTTGTTTGGGCTATAGTTTTTACCCAGGGTTCCAGAAAGCTTCAGTTTGTTTAACCTGTTGCTTGTGCTCTTTAATTTCTTCACAGGATTGAGTGGGACAAACTTCTGGAGAATGTGCATTGTTTGATCATAAGTGTGACAAAAACTGACAAGCAGGAAGCTTATGTACTCAGGTAAGTCACTAGCTTATTCTTCTAGTCTCCAAGAGGTAAAAAAGTTAAAGCTGTCATTCAGGCTGTACTTGGCTGAGAATCCAGTCTTGGGTTAAGATCCTGCTGCTCATGACTACAACTTGCAGGGGTCTGCTAATCATACTGTCATGCTTCTGTTCAGTAGCAGGAATGTCTTCATAGTTATCAGTGTTTGTCTTTTTTCTTTAACTAAAAGGATTAAGGACAGAGCTGTGGTGGTTCTGCACCTGATCATTGAATTTTGTCCAGGGATAAGTAAGTCTCCCCAGTTAAGAGGTTTAGGATTACTTCAGCAGAATAGTGCATCTAAGTGTCACTTTGAGATCAGCAAAAACTGTATCAGTAGATCAGCTTTAACTCCAGATATGCAATCAAGTGGAACAACTCTTGCAGCTAAGCTAAGGACATCTGTAAAAATGTAGCTTTCCTGAAATCTTGGGATTTGTCTTGTGCAGCAGTTAGTTGTAAGGACACTACTTTTGCCATGTGTTTTTCATCTTGCAAAATACTCTCATGCTTTTTCTACGTGAACTTTACAGACACATTGACATTTGCTGTTTTACTTCAGATTACAAAAACTGAAGCTTTTGTACTCTGAAAGACTGCCTTGAGGGCAAGGTTGGGCTAAGAGCAAGCTAGTCAAACTCTGTGAAGTCTTGGTTTTTCATCTTGCAAAATACTCTCATGCTTTTTCTACGTGAACTTTACAGACACATTGACATTTGCTGTTTTACTTCAGATTACAAAAACTGAAGCTTTTGTACTCTGAAAGACTGCCTTGAGGGCAAGGTTGGGCTAAGAGCAAGCTAGTCAAACTCTGCTGAAGTCTTGTTTCCTCAAGCTTCATATATTTAAAACAAAATTCTGAAAAGAATGTAACTAGTTACAATGGTATTCTGGATGAAGTATAACCTTTACTTTGCATTCTTAAACAGGATTCCAAACTGAGTTAGTTATTTAAGCTAGACTCAGTCCCATTGTTCAGTTACTTGGTGAGAAGATAATTGTTTTACATGTTTAAGTGTTCTGGATGTACTATCAATGCTAATCTCCAGGTTCAGTGGGACTGTAGTTAAGTGTCTGACTTACAGTTTATGTATAGTTAACTTCTGTATCTTGTGCCTATACTCTCATTATGAGACTTCCTGTTCCTGTGGACAGGTGCTGATTTACCACTTTCCAGTAGTCAGCTTTCCTAGAAGATGCAGCCAGACAACTTATTAAATTCTGTTAAGGCTTTTGCCTTTTTTGAGCTGACTTTCCCATAGGCTGTATTTCAGCTGAGAAAGATTTCAAGTTTGACCCCATTCTGTGTCTGGGTTAAGAAATTAAATTGCATGTCTCTGTGTACCCACTTCACAGCATGTTTGTATTTCTCCAATAGATTGAGGATATGTAATGCATGTAGCACCTCTTTTTCCTGTTGTGTGGTAGCTGTGTAATACCACGCTTGCAGCAGGTATTTGTTTTGGGAAATCATAACAGCTCTCAAATGTTAGCTAAAATCTATTGGTTTGATCCATTTGCCAAGCATGTTTATGTACCATATGCTGAATGTTCACTTACAGTAATGCATTTGGTTGGGATAAGAACTGAGATCTAACCATTCTCTTCTGGCTTGTTTTATATAGAGCATTTAATAAATTTTTAACACTTTTTTTTTACAGTGAGAGTAGCATGTTTGTCTCCAAGAGACGTTTCATTTTGAAGACGTGTGGTACCACCCTCTTACTGCAAGCACTGGTTCCCCTGTTGGAGCTTGCTAGGGAGTACAGTGGGTTTGACTCAATTCAGGTAAGGTGCCAAAAATGCTGCATCTTCCTTAGAATGTACAAAAAGCTTTTTACTAATATTTCAAATTTACTGATTTTATTATATATTCTGAAACTTCCGTTGTCATTTAAGTATGCTTCCCAAAATGGGAAGATTGTAATATAAGATTGCTTGTTCTGCTGTAGGATTTAGCCTTCTATTTTCCTCTTGAAGGATGTGAACTTACAAATGCTATTGTGCTGAGTTAAGGTCACTTAAGGGTGAAAGGCTTCCATGCCCATGTTGTCAGCGCTGAAGTCACTGATGTTTTCTTGTGGAAAACAAATTTGGAAGTAAGATGTCTCCTGTAACTTACAAATTAAGCTAGGAAAAACCATATGCCTCTGTGTTTTGACAATGAAAACTTAGGTCCTGTGAAAGCTTATAGTAAATGCTTGCATTTTTCTAGATTTAGATTCAAGGTGGATGGATATATTCAGTATCTGAGATGTACCTTTATTTTTTCAGAGCTTCTTTTATTCACGTAAGAATTTCATGAAGCCTTCCCACCAGGAGTACCCACATAGGAATTTCCAGGAAGAAGTAGAGTTTCTTAACGAAATTTTCCCAAGTAAGTTCATGAAACTTCAGCCAAGTTGCAAAGCTTGTGTGAAGCGTTGCTGTGAAGTGAGAATTGACAAGCAGCGCAATACGTACAGGCTGCCAGGCCATTCATTCAGCCGTGCTTGCAGTTCTGTAGCCAGCACAAGCTTCAGCTGCATAAAAATCAAAAGCTCTAAATACTTTCTGAATTTCTGACACTAACTTGCTGAGATCAAAACTTAAATCATACTAAGCTTGACACTTAGCACCTTGTCTTAACTGAGGTCGTCTTCAGACTTCCAAATAGTGTAATAATTCAGTCTGCAGAATCCAGCTCTCACTAACCATAAAAGCCTTGTTAAAAAGGTAGAAGAGTAATTTAAGGTAATGAATACACTGAAGAAAAATGTAAGGTTTTCTCAGAAAAGTCACTGCACTAAAGATTGAATTCAAACACTTAAAATCTACAACCTACAAGAATAACCTTGAATTTTAACTACTGGCAGAAAAGTTTTTTGAAGGAACACAGAAGCTGTAGTACTTATCTGAGTTATTTGAAAATAAATGCTAACCATAAAGCCATTAAATAGATGCTTAAGAGTACTAGGGTTTCTGTTGGTGTGTAGCTAAAGCTGTAATCTGAATTTCCTGCTAGTAGGCTCTGAACTGGGGTGTCCAGCCCACCTTCTGAGGGAGCCTGTTTTTCTGATTATTGGCTTTATGTTCCTGAAGTTAAACGCCTGCTTATTTGATACAGATGCTGACTGTATCAGTGAAACCCCTCTTAGTGTTCTGTGAAAGACTTCTACTGTCTTTAAATATGAAATGAAGTCAATCTTTTACATAAAGGATCAGCTGCGGTACATTAACTGGAGACTTTTTGTCTTGTCAGATGGAGCAGCTTATTGCATGGGGCGTATGAATTCTGATTGCTGGTATGTATGTGAAGACTTTGAAATCTTTGGGGCTTACAGTAAAACTTAACTTGGTGCTGCTGATATTTATTACATAAGTGATTTGTATTTTATATAGGTACCTGTACACCCTGGATTTCCCAGAGAGTCGGATATCCAATCAGCCTGATCAGACACTGGAAATTCTGATGAGTGAGCTTGACCCAGTAGTTATGGACCAGTTCTACATGAAAGATGGTGTTACTGCAAATGATGTCACTCGTGTATGTTTGCCTGAAAACTAAGCATTTTTGGGAATGGTGGAAATTGGGCAACAAAATGCTTCACTTACCACTTAATACAAGGCTTATTTTTTTGGTAGGAAAGAGCTCATAGAAAATGTCAGGTTAATGTTTTTGGGGTAAAATGGATTTAACTCTAGGATGTTTTTGGGAATAAAACTTCACATTTTCAGTGCCTCTGCTTTAATCTATTGAAAGGAGCAATTTGCAGTGCTTTGGGTGATTGGAAGCTTATCCTCTGAAAAATGGAGGAATAGGAATAAAACAACAATTGAGTAACTTCCACTGAAGGATGGAGATTACAAGGAGTAAGACTTAGATGGAGCATAATGAATGCCAAGGGAATCTAGGTATCAAAATTAAGGTTAAATCATGGAGCCATTTGGATAGCTGGGGGGGCGGGCATGGATTTAAAGTCCAAGCATAACTTGACGGTTTTGCCTCCTTTCCTCCTTTTTCCAAATGGGAAAGCCCTGTGACGTGAACAAGTTTCTCTGACAAGTACATTGACTTCATCTGGTTTTCCATCTTAGGCGCTGATTCTCATCCTGTATTTGCTATTGAGATTTGGCTGTATCTCGAGTACTGTGTGGGAAATCCAAGTGCTTGGGATTGCACTTCATTCTAGAGTATAAAGAAGTATGTTCTCACTCCAGAGTAAATGTAAACAGCCTTCACTTTGTGGATACTGGTTGAACAGGAGCTCCATTTCCATTTTAGTTGCAGAAGCAATTATGTATTAGGTGTATAAGCTGTCCCCTTGTCTTTGAGGTATGCAGCTTGGTTCTGTAAGAGGCTAAGGATCTGATAACTTGCATGCAACTTGGCACTCGGTCACTTGATAAGTGACAGGATGCAAAGCAAGTTCATCTACAGTGGTACAAATTATCAGACTGACTTGTTACTGGGAGAATTCTGGTGTCCTGTCCCCTAAATTGGTGTTTGTTCTGCCTTTGAGTTAAATCTAAACAAGTATAAGGATGTGTGATGATAAACTGAGTGGTGTAATTTTAACTTCTATTTCAGATGAGTGGAATTCGTGACCTGATACCAGGTTCTGTTATTGATGCTACAATGTTCAATCCTTGTGGGTATTCAATGAATGGGATGAAATCAGATGTAAGTTTTACACTTACTCATAATTAATGTTACAATAAGTAGTAATTATTTGGCAGTAATAATATTTTTTTTTCAGGGAACTTACTGGACTATTCACATCACTCCAGAACCAGAGTTCTCTTACGTTAGTTTTGAAACAAACATAAGTCAGACCTCTTATGATGACCTGATTAGAAAAGTTGTAGAGGTTTTCAAGCCAGGAAAATTTGTGACAACCCTCTTTGTTAATCAGGTGAGTTTTCTTGCATTGGCTTGTCAGCCCCTGAAATGCATATAGACACAAACAAAGCAAGGCTAGAGATTTTTTACTAGGGCATTAGTAGTTTCTAGTTTGCCTCTGTTTGGTAGTTTCTTTGGAAAGTAAAAATACTCTTCAGTATTGCTTTGGCATGCACTAAATCTGATCTCCAGAAAACTTAAACACTAAGGTAAGGCAGCCCAGTCTCAGTATTCTAATGACTTCCTGTGCAGTTCCGTAGAGGCATAATTTCTTGCTTTGGTATTTTTCTGGACGTGGCTGCAGCTGTCAGTTGTAGAAGCGCTGCTGTTAATGGTGATGCTGCCAGTTAAGGATTCATAGAAAAAAGCAGTACCATACATAGGTAGCAGAATCGCTGCTTGGGGTTGAAACTTCTGCAGCACTGTCAGGCATGGGTTTGGAGCATGTTGGTAACAGTATTACGAGAACCACACAAAATATGTATTGTGCTAGTCCATCTTTAAATGCTAAGCTTAAAGTAAACTTCACTTTTTTGTTTTCTAGAGCTCTAAGTGTCGTACAGTGTTTTCTTCTGCCCAGAAGATTGAAGGGTTTAAACGTCTTGATCACCAGATTGCCCAATTCAGTGATTATAATTTTGTTTTTACCAGTTTTACAAAGAATCGCCAGCAACAGCACAGTTGATTAAGAATGAAGAAAAAGCGCAAAAAGAAATCCCATATAGAAGGTGGTGGTTGCTTTCTAGTTAATGATTCAGGGGGCCATGCTTTCCACTCCCACCACCTTGTAGTTGTGGAAAGCCCTAGGTGTAATCATAGTATAACCATTTTGAATTGTATGCATTATTATATCAAGGAGTTAGATATCTTGCATGAATGCTCTCTTCTGTGTTTAGGTACTCTATGCCACTCTTGCTGTGAAATTGAAGTGCATGTAGAAAAATCTTACTGTATGAAACTTTACAACACTTGTAAAAATGATTCAGGTAGAATTACACACAGTATAGTTTTTCTCCAGGTATCACCAAAAATTCCCCACAGACAAGGCTTTCGTCCTCATTAGACTTTAGCCTCAATCTACTCACTGGGGACAGTTCTCTGTTAAATTGTCACTCTTTTTTTATCTATTTTGTGATTTCAGTCTAAAACAGTTTTCGACAAACTTATGATTTCTAATGAAACTGATTCCTCATTAACACTTTCATGTTTGGAGAAAGTTCTTAAAACAGTTACGAATTGTTTTGCTACTGCAGGTGGTTGATTTATTTTTAAATCTGACTTTTCATGCTCTACTCAAGCTTATAGGAATTGGCTCAGCTATACTGTAGCACTGGGCTAATGCATTGGTCTTTCACCTTTACAGACTTGGGTATCGGTACTAATGCAGGTTAAATTTCATCTTACCTTAATGCTCATTTATCTGTCCGCATGCCCAAGCTGTCACACTGCTACACAATGGCAGAATTTGAAGAAGGTCCAAGACTTGATGGGGAAGAGCTGAGTCAGGATGCAAGTGCTTTGGCATAGCTGTGTGACAGCTTTGCAAAGTGCAAGTTCATATTGGCACCAGACATTTTCTTTCCTAATCACCAGTTATGTCAGACAAAGAAGCTGGTGCTCTTGAGCGCTGGCAGGTAGATCTAGTGAAGGAGTGGAATTTGCTGGGCTGGGTGCGTTGATTGGTTTGAATTATTCTCAGTAAAACCTGTGACCTACCACTTCTAACTGTAAAGAGTGCTTCTAAACTGGTCCAGTGTCACTCTGTTTTGTTGTTCCAAGAAAAGCTAATGCCTCTGTCTTGTGACAGTCCTGTGACATTGTTGTGCATGTGACTTATGTTGTATTTGAGTGTTGTGACTTCATCTGTTTTTTCCTCCTAATTACTAAGGTGGTTCCTCTTACTGTGACTTGAGGGCATTAAGTGAAGGCATAGAACAAGAACTGTCTGGGACACCTGGACAGAAGTGAAGTAGAACGCTATTCATAGAACATGAATAAGTGTGTAATTCAAAGTCACTTTAATGGGTATTGACTAAAATGCAGGCTTTAAAGAGCTGGCACACTTTCAGCTGTGTTTGCAAATACTGGGATTTTAACAGCTGAGGGACCAGCATGTTAACTATGAAATTGAGATTATTTTTTTTTCCCCCCCTCTCGTCCTTGCAATGTTTTGACTCTTTCTGGTTTGACGCAATGGTTTTTTGTTCCTTCTGTATTTATAAATGAAGCACTTTTTCAGTGCTTCTAAACTAAAGTCTGCTTGGTTAGAAATCAAGTGGTTGGAACTTCAATTTTTTTACTGTGACTTGAGGGCATTAAGTGAAGGCATAGAACAAGAACTGTCTGGGACACCTGGACAGAAGTGAAGTAGAACGCTATTCATAGAACATGAATAAGTGTGTAATTCAAAGTCACTTTAATGGGTATTGACTAAAATGCAGGCTTTAAAGAGCTGGCACACTTTCAGCTGTGTTTGCAAATACTGGGATTTTAACAGCTGAGGGACCAGCATGTTAACTATGAAATTGAGATTATTTTTTTTTCCCCCCCTCTCGTCCTTGCAATGTTTTGACTCTTTCTGGTTTGACGCAATGGTTTTTTGTTCCTTCTGTATTTATAAATGAAGCACTTTTTCAGTGCTTCTAAACTAAAGTCTGCTTGGTTAGAAATCAAGTGGTTGGAACACTTCAATTTTTTTTTTTTTTAATTTTAAGCATATTGATGTTCTTTACCAATGTTATCAATTACATGCTGTAAATGGCAGTAATGCTTTCTGGTGTTAATATTGAGGACCAATATTTCAGTGGGTTTTTTTTTTGTTCTTAAACATTGTCCCAACTGACCTGACATTTGTTGGCTTGAGGTCCTTTAAGTAGACTGAAGATCCCTTTTCAAGTAATACTGAAATACATGTTTTACAAATAGGAGCATAAGCCTCGGCTATAAAAATGAAAGCTGTTGAATGGATTATTGAACTATGTAGGGTGATCAGGATGGGGGGGAGTATGGTGTTTATAACTTCTGTGGTGTTAGACTTTGATCATTTAAAAATATCTGTACCACAACTTAATGCTTCAATAAAAGTTCGCTTAAATTGTTTGTAGTGATGATCCAGCAATTCTACCCTTCACACTCTTCATGCTTTCTGGTACCGAATGGTTTAATTCTGAAATAGATTTATGTGTTTCTCGTACTAAATTACTTTAAATTTACTTTGCCCTTGTAGGGGATGCATCTCAACTGTTAACATGTTAGTCGCTTAAAATGAGACAGCCTGTCAAAGGAAGCCAGATGAAAATGTTATGCTGTTCTTGAGGCTAAAGATGTTTGTCTGAATGAACACACAAAGATTTGAGGTTTGCTGTCTTCATATAACCTGTATTTTTTCCTCAGCATTAAATATTTAAAATATTCCTCTGAGTTAAGACAACGCCTGGTTCGGCTGGTCTTAAGTAACAAACTCTGGCATACATTTATGGTACTTAAGCTTAGACTGACTTTGAGAATTCAAGGTGAAGTTTGTCTCTTAAGATAGAAGTAGGCATGTACCCCATCTGGATAGTAAACTGTAGACCAGAAGCTAGTGGCTAGGAATGTCAGTGCTAAGCAGATGCAATCAACATGACTGAAACTTCCTCGATTCCATGTGAGCAGTCCTACAGGAATAGCAGCTGCTGTCTAACCATACCTGCAAAGCTCTAACAGTGCCGATAGCCCCCAATGTCACCTAAGTAGGGAAAACTTGTGTTAGTGTTGAAGGCCTAATACCTTTAAATCGTTCGTGTCTGAATACAGGTTTCATGAGTCACCCAGAACCTATTCTGTGATGCTAGACTTCTCTAATTGTGCTTTGGATATTAAATAGCAACTTCTCCTAGTTATTTCAAGTACTTCACACTGTTGAAAATACCCAACTAAATCTTCTGAGAAGAAGAAATTCCAGCTTACAGCATCAAGCGATCCTGTCTAATGCTCTCAGCTATGACAAGTTAGCAGTAACCTACCTCTGAAGAACTGTTTTCTAGACTGACCTCCACAAAACTGAAGATTCATCTTAATTTTTTTCTATTTTAATTCACTTTGCCAGAAGTTTGCAGGTTTCTTGTAAAATTACTTGTCACCTTCACATTTTTCACCTCAATAGTACTATATCCTTTACGCTAGCCCTTCTCTCTTGTAAATTATGCTGATAACTGACATGAGAATATGGTATCTACATAATCCTGTCTGTTATAGCAACACAAATGCAAAGCTTGCTGTAGTCATTAGCTGTGTTAGATGTTTGTATTTCTCATAAATCAATGGAGGAAGCGGAACTGGCTCCAAGTTCATGTGTCCACTTAATTTCTGTGAATAAATCAATGGAATAACCACTGTAAAGGGGTGGGGAGAGCTTTCTGTAGATCACTTTACTCACTTCCCCCACCAGTGGGATGGGGGGGAGAATTTGGGGGG
>NW_008796222.1:7652729-7672953 GCF_000699145.1 Aptenodytes forsteri | reverse complement strand
AAAAGTCCTTGGCTAGTGTAAGCATTACCTAGCAACAACTAAAACATCGGTGTGTTATCAACTTTGTTCCCATCCTAAATCCAAAACACAGCACTGTACCAGCTACTAGGAAGAAAATTAACTCTATCCCTGCTGAAACCAGGACAGGAATGAAGATAATACTGGTTGTTGCGAAGCTGGAGGGTCTCATCTCAGACTCTGGGGGGGCGGAGGGGGATGGGCAGTCTGCAGATGGCACGATTAGTCCAGGCAAGAGGACAAGGCGGTTCCGTGTGTCAGGTCACCCCAATGTAACTTCAACAGGGTGGAAATGGAGGTGCTGGCACCAATGCTGGTGTCAAGCCATTTGCACAGGCATTAAAAGCCACCAGGTTTCAGTCCTAGGCCTTTACTGTAATACGTTGATGCCAAAGAGGTGAATCTGCTCTAGTACTTGGATCCGAGTGCAGAGTAATTCTAGGAAGCGGTACTGGCTGCCAGTCTGGCTGCTGCTTTGGTGGTGCAGGATTACGTGTTGGCAGAGGAATGTTGAAGCTTCCCAGCTGGGATGGTGTAAACTCAGGTTTCCCTAGTGATAGTTCTAAAAGCAATGCCACCAATACCTAAAGGCACAAGGCTTGGAAACGATGCTGAGGATGTGCTCCAGAAGCGTGGAGTTCTCCCAAGCTGTACAGCCAAAGCTACGTTAGAGGTGGAAAAAACTGCTTCCAAACACGTTAGGTACAGTCTGAAGCCTGCTGAAGCGTTAAAGGGGAGCTTGTGGCTGAAGCCCAGAAAGAACAGGATAGTTCAGTGCTGACCTGTTAAGCTCCCACGTGACCACAGTAATGACAATTCAGTAGAAAAGTTAATGAACAACTGAGGAACTGCTCTGACTCAGCCAGATGGAGCTAAGCAAACACGAGTCACATGTGAAGGAATGCAGAGAATCACCTGCATGTTCTTAAATACTCTCAAGTAAAAAATACTCCAATTTGGAATGCTCGCACAGCCACACTGTGAATGTAGCTACAGAGAAGCACTTGGAAGAGAACGCTGTCATTAGAAAGCTGCTGAGACAGGCATTTCCTGACAGTTTGTTCCATTTGACTTTCAATTGCATGTTTAGCTTCAGGTTAAGTTACACTTGCGCTTTTTCATCCCGCTTCATTTCGTACTGTGGAATTGCTGGTGGTGCAGCCCATGGGTATTCTGCGTGTTAGTTACAGTTCAGGCAGGCCTCTGCTGTTTGGGGGAGGTTGGATTAGGGTAAAAATTGCTTATAACATTTGCTGTTAGTATACTTCATGGTCACAAAGAAGCACTGCTGGAAACGGGGTTTAGCCAAATTTCAAGTTAACTGTTCAATTTTCTTCTATTGTTATCCGCTGTACTTACAATACCAGAGCTGCTGTTACATTTAATTAAAAAAAAAAATGAAGCAGGCCCTTAGAGAGTCTCGCTTCTGCAGCTGCCCGAGAGCCGTATCTTGATACGATTTTTACATTCTCTGTAACATGCTTAGTTCTACCTTTGGCAACTGCTATAGATTTTAAATATATGTATGCAAGTATAATATGTAAAGTCACGTTTAGCAGCAAATTCAGACACATGAATACAATAATCTCAGTGTTTTCCATTCCTGGATTAGCCAGAACATGAAACCACATTTTTGCTGTTACGTAGTTCCTAATGTTACCTAACCCCTAACTTTAAATTATGTAATTTATAGCATTCCTGTTATTTTCCCCACATACCCTTTTGTAGATTATATTGATCATCTCAGTCCATCGTTCTAAATTTGTCCTAAAATACTAAGATTTCAAAATGACACGCAATGCATCTGCCCATCTGAAGACATGCACTGGAACTACTGCTTTTTAAGTCTGGAATGAGTAAGCGTCCCAGTGCAAGGTTCCCGGTGCTCAAACAAACCCAGGAAAAAACCCAACAGTTAGCCCTGAGAGAAGTCAAACCGGATCCTTAGTGACCTTTCCGGACACGCTAAGCAGGGAGCAACATGTTCTGTGACCGATACCCATTCATTTAGCAACCCGTAGGCTTCTACAGTCTTAAAGGCAACCCAAGATACAAGAAGTGCGACTTTTTCTTTCTCTCCTCCTCCCCTGCTATCCACTGAATTTTGTTTTGCTTGCTCTTAAAAAAGCTTAATTTAGTTGCAGTAAACAGGAGTCCAGGTACAACTGTCAGATGATCTGCAATATGTAACCTAATAGTGGCTGACTTGCAATGATGTTTAATTTTTCATCAGCAATATTTGGAGATTTATATACCTAGAAAACAAAAAGTCATTGGTTTTATGATACGCAAAGTATTTGACCTGAGAAAGCCTAAATTAGAGATCTGATTTTCAAAATATTCCCGCGCTACCCATTTTGCTCGATTAACTGTTACATGCAATTTAATGGACTCGAGTATCGCCTGTTAAACATATTTTGCGTAAATACGTAGTTGCCGGCACATCAATTACTGTAAACTCATAAGCAGCAGCATGGGTTAGTTAAGGTAATCTTTTTACTAGGCTAGAGAGACGATTACTCCGATGCAAAACCATAAGGCATACGCACGACAGACAAACCACACCCACAGACTTACGCGCATATCTACGCTTTCTAATTTTCTGCACCCATTTGAGCAGAAACAAAGGCTGATCGAACGGGCTGCTCAAGATGAGCTCCATAGCGCTGGACCTTCTTTTGAAGGTCTCACTGGCCCAAAACGTGTCTGTTCTTGAGTTACAGACTGGTAACTTTCTTTTGAAGGTCTCACTGGCCCAAAACGGGTCTGTTCTTGAAGGTGAGTTACGAAAGCAGCTACCTCCTGTTCATAGCTTCTTAAATGGCTCGCTCAAAGTAACGCTTTCATTGTGGATACAGTGCTTGATCTCAGTGATCCAGTTTATAATACTCGATTTAGACGCCGCCAGTTAAAAACTGCAAGTTGCCAGAGGTGCTGGTAGCCTACTTACAAAACATGCCTACTATAAAAACAAGACACGGCAGACTTCAGAGACTCTGAAATAAATTCAGATTCCAGAAGCTGCGCGGAAAAAGTATCCAAACATCAGGAAAATACTGCTTCTGTCAATTCGCTGTTCAGTTTCCGACACTCTTGAGAACAAGCATGTGGAGGTGGAAACACTGTGATACTCCTTCCAAACCCCTTTTATAACAGATAATTAAATATCAGTTCATTCCATGATCAGAACTTGCAGGCATCTATGTGTAAGCTTCATGAAGCAAACCCTGTTCTCTCTTTTCAACAAATACACTACTGAATATTAAAACTGAAAAAAATTTAAACAGGTATTTTGTAAAAAAACCCTTTTTTTGAACAGTTGAATTTAGAGTCTTAAGTAGCTCGGAGTACTCTATGAAATCATGCACTCATTTAACTCCCGGCTTATACTGCTATTGATTAAAGGGGAAGGGATGGGGCACCGAGTGGTGAACTGTAACGAGTATTTGCTCTTGTAAATTCAATCCCAGGGAACTCAATGGAATGACTTACATGGGAGCATGTCCCGTAACGGAATTGCAACTCAGCGCTACAGCCCGCGAGAGCATCTTTCAAATTTCACATCGGTGTCAAAAGTAATGCTGCATTTTGAGTAAGATGATCCTTAGCAACCGTAACTCAGAAATGCAAGGGGACTTTAAAACAAACTTCCCTAAAAATAAACATAGCTTTTTGACTTTGAGAGTGAGTAAACTGATAGCATTATTGTTCAATCTATTTGGCCGCTTAAATGTCTGTTGAGCCACTGACACAACTAAGTTACAGTTACACAGACTGCATAGCTGTTATGCAATTGCATATTTCATCTTTCTGAGAACATTTTTTTTTATTCAGTTATAAGTGTGTTCTTATTTCATAATTAAAAGGAAATTATTGTGCAAATGGATCACTATAGGATCGCTGCTTTATAGCTGCAGATATGTTGATGCGTGCCTGTGCATTAGGAAGGTGCGAAGTTCTGGTTTGAGTTTGTAAAGTAGCCACAGAAGTGGAAGTTCTGACTCCACTGGTTTAACTCCCATCTGTTAAATTTCATTGTCTTACTTCATGGGCAAAAGTAAGGCTTTGGTACTTGTTTTACACTGTTAAAAATGCTGTACAAACCAAGCCGTAAAAAGACAAGAGAAAGCCAGCATAGGATTGAGCAGAGTTGTTAGTTGCTCTAACAAGCAACTAACAAGAGTTAGTTGCTCTAACAAGCAAGAGTTGCTCTAACAAGCCCTCTAAAAAGCAGGGCTACATTCTATCCTCTTTTCTGTGTTCAGTCCTACTGTGGACAAGAGTTACACAGATGTAACGGAACAAGACAAAATGTTCCAAGTCCATTTTTCTTGCTCATAAACTCAGAGCAATACGGTGCCTTTTCATCACCTGCTTCTTCCAGAAGAGGCACTGGCCTCTGTGCCTGCCAGAGGTTATTCTTTAAAACGCACCGTGTGACAGCTCCATCAACGCACCAGCCACTGTAGCTTTACAGCCATCTCCAGTCCCTAAATTTGGACTTGTTTCTTTCAAAGAGGAACTTACTGTGTATCTGTCAGCTTCACTAGACTCATCTTTAACAGCACATGATCTTAAGGGTTAGGAAATGTTTAGCCAAATGCAAGGTCCGATTTCCAATTACAAAGTTAGAATCCAGGCTATAAAAAGGCAGATAAAACTGGACCATACTTAACGACAAGATTCCTTCTTAGCTGCTCTGATGTCCTGCAGCCAGAATCCCTAACAGCCTAGACAGCAGTAACATTCATTTTCCACACTATTTCAGGATGAAACTTAAAACTAACCAGAGGGCCTAAGCCCTTGAGGGCTATTCTCTAATGGTAGCCCCCTCCAAACTCACTGTCTTCTCTTTGTTAAAGATGTCTCTCTCCTGTTTTTATTTCATGATGCCATTCTAAAGTGCAGAGAGGGCTGCTGCATTGTCTGAGAGGAGAGGGAAGAATGTGTTTTTACTCAGTTATTAAAGCATTTCAATTACTGTTACAATATCCTGCAAGGCACGTATCATAAGGAGTACTTATTGTATGTTCGTTTGATTAGACTTTGAGATGTGTGTTCTCTATATGCTGCGTATTGCCTAAACCCACGTTATTAGCTAGGTTATAGATAGGACGCTCTGTCCAAACCATCTCTCTCGTAGCCCAAATTTGGCAGTTTTAAGGGTTCTTACAGACATGTATTTTACAGACACATTCAGATAGTGCAGAAGCTGGGGGGGTTTCTTATTTGAAGATCTAACATTCTATCATTTCTAATTGTCTAATTTTATTTAGAGTGAAAACCTGATATAAACTGAAAAGTGTCGGTAGAGTTGCTGATTTAAATAAAGACCTAATTTATTTATTCCCCCAAACTGTTGTGAAATATAATACTGGGGGGGGGGGGACACACGACACACGACCCCAGAAGAATAAGATAAGAAAATGACTCATTCATGTTACAGAAGGTATATTTTACCTAGTGTGCTGTAGAGAAAGCCGGTGTATGTAAGAACAAGACAAAGCTACAAAGGCTTCAGGGTATAACTGCCGAAGCTACAGTCCCTAGAACTGAAGGATACTGAGCATGAAGCTGACAGGGCTAGTGAAAACAGTAAAGCAAACAAACAGCCGTCATTGTAATTGTCTGTACACTTCTATGGTTGATATTAGTTTTAATGTTAGTACTTAATTTGTTCAGCTGTGCTTTCACTGTTTTTAGGCAGATAATCAACTGTAAATTCATAGTTTTTAATATTCCAGTTTTAAGCTTCGTAAAAAGTTTATTTGCGGCTGTACTCTGTTGCTAAGTGCCGTGACATGGAAAAGCTGAACAATTCATATTTGTGCTTTTCAACTCTTCCATTTAATGTGCCGCTACATAATAAGAAGATATGTTTTCTGATTACCTGCTCTCTTAACATGGTTATCTCCCAAATACTTCATTCCTGAAATATTTAAACTATGCAGACCACCCAGACGGCTCAGCAGACAAGAAGTTACAAACCAGTGATTTTCTCTTCAACTCCTCATGTTGCTATGTCAAGTGGTAGGTAAGAAATGAATCAGCTACTGGAAAAAGCTGTCTATTTTTATTTTTCATAAAGAAAATACTACAGAGACAGATAGAAATCACATGTTTAAACCAGCTTTCATAAAACTGTCCTAACTCCTTTTTAAAGAAATGCAATCCTAGTTATTCGTACTAAATTTGGGCGACGGCCATCTCATTGAGCCATTTCTCAGTTTCTTACAGTAATAAAGCTTGACTATAGGGTTTTAGTATAAAAGCTGACCTATAGATTACATTTGTTTCCTGATCTTATAGATCTCAATCAAGCAAAGGCAGAAGAGCACTTCATCTTAAATAACATAAATATACTTCTTTATATGCTAG
Organism: Aptenodytes forsteri; assembly: GCF_000699145.1. NCBI lineage: Eukaryota > Metazoa > Chordata > Aves > Sphenisciformes > Spheniscidae > Aptenodytes > Aptenodytes forsteri. The sequence goes on along the minus strand of NW_008796222.1, from coordinate 7,666,557 downwards.
TATTATTTTTAAGCATAGCACTTTATTATACATTTGGTTAAAATTTGTGGAAACCTACGTATAATTACAACCACTGCTTGTCCAGGCCAAGAGTTCTCAAAATATGTCATTGTCTAAAGTAAACACGTATACGAATCTGTTCAGAAATCAGAAGGGTGTAAGCGGAGGGTACTGCTTGGTGTGAGTCTGTCTGTATTTGTGTGCACATGTGTGTGTTGGAGAGAAGAACTAACGCAGGAAAATCTACAGAAGGAACAGAGAGCCAGCCTCAGTCACAGAAGGGCTAATGATACGACTCTTAAAAGAAAAGCATATTGATAAAACTATTAGGTTGAGTGCTAACTGAAAAAGAGTGGAAGCTCTGAGCAAGGTAAGTCTCCGCTTGATTCCTTCTGTGTTCAGAGAAGCAGGACTCTGTATACTGGTTTTTGCAATATTGTATACAAAACCCTGGGGAATCGGAAAGATTTGGGAAAAAGAATTAAATCACAAAAAACCAGATGGTTACAGAAACAGGTGGTCAGTTCATACTGAATCTCTCAAAATATTCTATTTTTTCAGTTTATGTGATGGTGACTCAAGAAATTAATACAATCTCTGTATTCCACATGTAATACATGGTTTAGATACAAAATAAATATACACCTGTATATATTTATATATAAATATGCAAACTATAAACAAACACACAAAATATAAACAAGTCTAGAGTATCATTTTTGTAACATTTCAAGGTTGGTTTTTTTTGAATCCTTAATTTTCAAGATTGTTCAAGACTCTGAAGGCACTCTAAATTATTTTGATCACTCTATCTGCAAAGCTAACCAAATTGCCCTGTAGCAACAGAGCCTGGGCTCTGAGACAGTCTGATGTGAAGTTTCTGTTATTCCAGGAATCATACGTCCTGTACAATTTCTTAATGGACCTCTACCCTTCTGCAGAAAGATATGTTTTCATGCATCCTGGGATGGAATGGGAAGATTTGAAGTTAGGCCTTTTTGCAGGTGCTGGATCGTTCCTTCCACCACCACGGGGACCCTACAGGGATCTGAGGAACGGTTGCTTGCGTGCTGATGAGAATACGAGTATGATGTGCGTCTCCCCCTTAAAGAATATGCCGAGTGCAGCCAAGCTGCTGAGGAACAACACAGCACCAAGCACAAGTACAAGTTGCCGTACAATCCAAAAGAGACATGCAGGATTTTGCTGTACTGATAAGCATCCTGAAATACAATTAAATCTGACATCATCTGAAACCACGCAGGAAAACAGACAACTGCCTGTTTAAACTCTTTAAGGACCAGATGGGAATGAGACGCGACCTAGAGGTCTTCATCTTGACACTTGGACTTCTAGTGAGTCAGTAGGACTGCCTGCAGGAACGGAAGTCCTTACTCTTTTCATGATCTTATAAACCAGTCATACAGTATGGAAATAAGGATATCCTACTTCACTTGACAGAAGCACCAGTGGCAACCAGAATGTTAGAAAATGTGGCAACATGCAGGGGGCTGAATGAAATGATCCTTTATTAGTAATGACCCTGACTCCCCAATATAATGAGGATCCTTTTGATAAGACAGTCTTAAGGCTACATAAGAATAAATATATGTATTCTAAATTAGGTCAAGAGATCTGAACTACTCACCCTGTTCTGAGTAACGAAAATGACATTGATTAAAGTCACCAGCCTAAAGATGTAAAGGTTGAATCTTTTTTGAAGTTTTTTGGTGTCTCCAGTAGTGAGACAGGTCACCGTAGTATCTCTTGTTTCAGTGCTGTACTAGGATTAGTTTTATAGTTTCTAAAATTGAGAACAGTTCCTGAAAAAAAAGGATGCAGTTGGGGAATTCCAGAGAAGCAGTAAAGCCGACTAAATGAATCATTTACTGCTGGTCACTGTGCGTATCTGCTAATACAGGAGGAAGAGGTCATTGGAATAGCATAGAAGGCGGCAAAAGAGAAAATTATTTGTTGCTTCTAGCCACAAATTCAGGGCTGTTACCTGCTAATTCTGAGCTGATTAGAGAAACTGAAGTAAAAGAGAGATGTTGGCAGTGACCGCTGTTCTTGCTAGCAATGCCAGAACTGGCCATTCTGCCGCTCTTGCCAAACACACAATCCCTTGCCCAGACCAGTCCAAAGCTGGACTGGTATCAGCAGAATCTTTCCATCTGGATTGCTCCCAAAATGAGGATGACAGAAGGGTATTTGTAATGCTTGTAATGCTTTGCCTTGCCTTTTCTGGTTTCCAGAACAGTGATGGCTGAATGAGCTTAAAGAAACTGAGATGGTGCCAGTTACCCATCATTACGTGTTTTAACACACTGAATATACGGGAGAGAAAGTCTAAGGTGCTACACCGTGGCTTCTACAATGGGAAAAACTTTTCTGCTTCCAAGTGGCTGGGCGTGCTTGCATGCACAGTAGAACTGTACTATATTATAGAACCATTACTTAAAGACAGAATGTCTTGGGGTTTGCCATAATGTCTTTTTAAAAACCTTCCCCTTAAAAAATAAAGTATTTTGGTATCTTAAAATTGGTACCTGGTGTTTTTCATAAGAACATATGTATCTAAATGCCAATAAAAACTTCTATTTATTAAAACAGAAATCTCTTACTTTTTGCAGGGGAATCCTGAGCCCATGACAGTTGATAATAATGATGGACCTTACAGCTAAGATGTTCAAGTCTGACGTTTGGAATGTCATGTTCAATCCTTTAGGGAGGATAAAGCAATAATATCAGATCAAAACACAGATAGGACAGTTTAAACTTATAGGCATCTTCTCTCATCTCCTATAATTCTGTTGCTCAATTGCAGTGTGAAGGCCCTGGCAGATAAAGCAGTACTTAATAGCAATCTTTTTTTTAAAACTCACGTAACACATGTTCAGATGAATGTAATTTAGCATCAGTCACCATTCAATGAATGATATTTTATTCAGTATAAACTACTCAGAATGCAAGAACTGCAATAAAAAGTTATGAAATTAGTTACAAAAGAAGGTATCAGAAGCTCACCCACAGGGGACCCAGTACAAATACAGCACATGCCTGTAAGAACAGAAACGGGAAAAGAAAGTCCTCAATTATATGTAGAGAGTATAATATACGTGTGTTGCTGCTGACTGTAAAAGATGATCCTAAATGTAAACAACATGCTTTCAGAATCTCCGAGAGAGCAAATAAAGAGAGCTAAAAAGGCCAAGGCCAACAGAATTCAATATTCTCCATTTTTATTACAGACCTGTGTAGAGTGGCTCAAGTCTATCCACCATTCAGAAATCCACAAGAGAAGGTATAAATTCTCTTCTCAGAGCAGATCTCTACAGCAAGAAAAAAATCAAATCAGCAGTAAGTACTGCTGAGGCATTTTCAGACAGCTAATAACTCCCTCCAGAGCTGCCTAGGTCCAATTTGGAATCTGAGCTGACAATTGTATCTCCCTCTCTCAATTGCTTGCTGGGAAAAAACAGCTAGGCTTCCCTGCAAATCTAAGCAATAAAGGATGGTAAGGTCTTTAAGCCTTAAGGCTAAAAGATCTTTGGTTTTTAAAAACATTGGTCATCTGCTTTTCTAGGGGGAAAAAAAAAATCTTCAAAATTACTCTTTTTAAAAAGGAATCTGCTCTGGTATAGTTTCGAAATCAAAAGTGTACATTCCTAAATATTGAAAATATCATGAGCTTACTGTAAACTAAATGAGGCAATTGTCAGCATTGACTTTTTTTTTTAAAAAAGGCAAAAATCTCATTGGCAGCAGCTATAGAAATATAGGGAAATTCTCTCAAAGTTCATCTCCTGACCTGCATTTCTGACTAGCTTACAAACAGACACAGTCACGTCTTTGCTCTATTCACGCTTTGAGCCAGCTGGACATAAGACCAGCTTCTTTCCAGAAATCATGTGGCCACATTAGCACAGTTCTGAGCCCAAGCTAATATATCCTGCCTCACAGCCAGCGTTATTAACTCAGGCTCAGCAACGCACGAATCCCAGCTACACAGCTGCTACGCTGGAGCTGGCTCCCAGCTGGCGGGTTCAGGGCACAGGCAGAGTGAACGCGTCACTGTCCGCACCCATCCGTGTAGATATACCCTCAAATGACCCTAGGCATTGTGTGCTGTAACAAAAGCTATTTTTAAGAATCGGTTCTCCAAATAATTGCGCTTTAATTACATAATGCAAACCACATTGGAAATGAAGCAACAAGATCTTACAGGATATGGTAGTGTAAGTGTTTGTGTCAACATAGCCACAACAGTGTGGCACCTGAGCATGTCTGTGAACCAACTTAAAAAACCTGAACAGATCCATTAACTTGCTTTATTTTTAATTTTTTTTCATTATTATTGAAAATACATACAAAAATTTACATCTTGTCCTGTAGCAGGAAACTGATCCTCTATAGAATGTTTCTACATTGCCATCTAATACTTGTGACCATGTCATTTCCACTGTTGCGTCTGAAGCATTGCTGTCCTCTTAAAGCAGCAAAACATGTAAAACGTTTAAAAAGATCCAACTGTCATGGGAAAGATTATCGTGTCGCATTAGTTGCCTTGCTTTCCAAAGACATTATCTATCAAACAATGAGGCGAATCAGGAAAGTAAGAACTACTGAAAGAATGTGGTCAACTATGACAATTTCCTTCCTTCAGCTTTTTGCTTGGCATTGCTGAACAGTATTCCTCAAGCAGTGGAAACGGCAAGTGTGCTTTGCTATAGATTCAGGTCTTTCTTCCCCATTCATTACCCTCCCTTCCTCCTGAAAACAGAGGCAAGACATGCTGACAGTGGGTCAGTGCACTGGCTTTGCATCAGACCAAGCCAACACAACTCCTCAAAATGACTTTTCCAATAGCTTTAAAGGCTTAAAAGTCATTCACAACAGTACTTTTCACAGTGTTCCTACACAGAATTCCTAAAGAGATCAATAACAGCCTTTACAGGTACTGATGCCTTCATGAGTAAAAGCAAGAATTGTAAGCATACCAAATGTCATGGTATGTTAACTGACAATGGGATCTTCACAGGGATTTCCACCTCTCATTCTGTCATTCACCGTGATTTATCTACTATGTTATATTCCTCTGCTTCTGTACAAGAGACAGTTGTGTTAAATAGCAGGAATGAAAAATGAAGTTACTAAACAGAATTTAGGGTTCATCTTTTGGGTCCAGCTAGCTCAGTATGCTGTCTGCAGCAGTAGCCGCCTAGTGAAGAACACAAGTACATACAGTGTACTCCCAACTCAGCTCAGCCCAGTTGATGTCCTCAGCCTGATATGATTTGCCCATTTTATAATCTCCAGTGGGTCCCTCTTTCGAGTACTTGTCCAGTCTCCCATTGAGTTAATGTAAATTTTTGCCTTTACAAGCTTTGGAAAGGAATCTAACGGGTTGACTACCTGTTTGGTTTGTCATTCTGAACCAAATATTTTAAGAGCCCAAAAGAGCCACACACTGAGCTAGATCAAAGATCCGCCCAGCCAGTACCCTTGTCGCCTAAATCAGCCCATAGTGAATGCCTGGAAAAGAGCAGAAGAACAGGCAGGACTAGCATGCAAAGGTATTTCACCTTGTAAATCTCCTCAGTCTTCAGCAATATTTGGCTCAGGAGTTCCTTAGCCAGAGAATGGCTGCAGTTCATCTGCCATTTTACCATCCAATCATTCATGTGCTAATCTTCACAGCAGGCTTTCATTTTTACAACCCTGAAAACACAGTATTATCATCCGACTTCAGTACCTCACTTTCCATTGCCTTTTTTTTTAAATAAATCATTTAGGAATATGTTTAACACTATACATTTCCATGGAACTCCACTAATGATCTCCATTTTGAAAACAGACCATTTACTCCTGCCCTTTGTTTCCCACCTTTTAACCATTTATCAATCCATAAGAACAGCTTCTTATTCCTTGGCAGCTTAGTTTCTTTTAAGAACCAACAGATCTTCATTTTGGTGCGAGACCATCAACTGCAAGTACATCAAGATCACTATTTCAGAATGGCTCTTCCATAAAAACAGTTTGAAGCGGATCATGCACAATGGTGATCAAGAATCAAGTCCAGAGTTAGTTTCTATCCTGTAGGTTCCCTAAAATATATGGCACCAAGAATTTTAGTCTCACGATTCCAAACAATATGACATTTACCTAGAATACTCAAGAGTACTTAGACAATCTTTTCTTTTTTGTTTTCTGCTTTTACAGTGTCTGATTTTCCTTATCAGAAAGTGATTGCCACCATCTAGATACTACAGTCCTAACAAGATGCGTTTGCTATTTAGAATTCGTCTAAGTTGTATATTACTTGTTTTTAAAGGTATATTTTAACTCTTATTTGACTCAACATCCTTTAGCAGTGCAAAAGGCTGTTTTCACCTTCCCTACACAATTTATATACTGGTGTTACAGTGTTTCAGTGTTTATCCTCCTTCCCTCAAATGTCTCAAATACATGCACAGTATTGCACTATCCCAACTTAAACTAGCTATTCTTACTCTCCTTTTCTGGATTTGGGGTTTTTGGTGTTTATGGAGCAACAGATTTTTAGTATGTATAGAGATGCACACACAGATAACTGAGTCACTGCATCCTTCTGTTGGCTGTACAACTGGACTTACTTGTTCGACTACTCTTCACTATTTCCTACCTCACTTTTGTCAATTCTGTCCTGTTCTTTGAAGATACAGAATGCATCTATGATTTCACCCACGTAGTATGAACTAACATTGAAAAAGCAACATTGTACTAATATTGCAGCAAGAAAAACAAATTCATATAGCATTTACCCTCAGGCTTCAGCAATATGATTCTTACTTTTTATACTGGGTGAGAAACACTTTCTGTAGGTCAGTGGGCATACCTACAAAAGCGCTAAACTACCAGGAATTCCAAACTGCTGCCAAGTTACACCTCAGTAAAAGCCTACTGATGCTTCTGATGCAGATTGACTAATAAGTATTTTTTATTTCCTGCACTGCAAACCACTTTGGCAGTTCTTGAGGTGTGTAAAAAATGTTTTTAACAGCATTTCACTAACAAGCAAAGCAGTGTTCATGTACAAGGAAAACAAAACACAATTCAATAAAAATATTTCACTTTAATAAAAAGTAAGCCCTGGGAGCATTGATCAAAATCAGTAAATAAATATGAAACAGAAATAACCTTCTGCTTTTACATAATTGTATGCAAAAAAAAGGTTCCAAGTGCCTTTTATATCAGTCTGTTTTAAGCATACTTTAAACAAGTACAGACAGGCCAGCTGAGATTAAATAAGAGCATGGCCCTGAAAAATGATGAGTATTCCCAGTGACCTTTGAAATCAAGGGCATTCAACTGCTTTCAGCCCAACAGGCGTAAGAATTTACATCTTGGTATCTCAAATTACTGATGCCAAATAAGCTGAGGTCATCTAAAAGATTCCAAACATTAACATTTCATAAATTAGCAAGTCAATTCTATAGATAGACATCCTCTTCTGATCCAGCTGGATAACAAGTGAACATCATTTACTCCCTATTTGTTACCACCTGCTTCGGAAGATTATCACCTGCTGAGTTGAACTGGGAAGGATCCCAGTTTTAGGACTCCATGCAGGACACTGCAGCAGTTCTCAGCTCTGCCACACCACTCTCCTCCTGCCCCATCACTCACAGACGCGAAGACGCATTCCTCCCATGTGGGGATACAGCACCAAGTGCCCTCAGAATGTTCCCACTGCTCTTCCCCTGTATGCTCCAGGACATGACACTGTCGGGAGACAACTCCTCACTGGAAGGAAGGAGGAGTTGAAGCTCTGACCAACCTGATAACCTTCTACAATTAAATGACTGACTTGGAGAGCAGTGGATATTGTCTACTGTGACTTAAGTAAGGCTTTAGACAAGCTGTTGAAGTATGGGCTGGATGAGCAGACAGCATGGTGGATTGAAATCTGGCTGAATGACTGGGCCCAGAGCATGGTGATCACTGACACAAAGTCTAGTTGGAGGCCAGTAACTAGTGGTGTACCCCAGGGGTCAATACTGGGTCCAATCCTGTTTAATGTCTTCATTAATGATCTGGATGATGGGGCAGAGTGTGCCCTCAGCAAGTTCACTGATGACACAAAAGTGGGAGGAGTGGCTAGCAGGCCAGAGGGTCATGCTGCCATCCAGAGGGACCTAGACAGGCTGGAGAAATGGCCTGACAGGAACCTCATACAGTTCAACAAGGGGAAGTGCAAAGTTCTGCATCTGGGGCGGAATAACCCCAGGCATGAATACATGAAGGGGGCTGCCTAGCTGGAAAGCAGCTTTGCAGAAAAGGACCTTGGGTTCCTGGTGGACAGCAAGCTGACAACGAGCCCACAATTAGCCCTCACAGCAAAGAGGGCTAATGGTAGCCTGGGCTGCATTTGGAGGAGTGTTGCCAGCAGGTCAAATGACATGATCCTTCCCCTCTACTCAGCACTGGTGAGGCCACACCTGGAGTGCTGAGTTCAGTTCTGAGCTCCCCAGTACAATAGAGATATGGACGTGCTGGAGAGAGTCCAGTGAAGGGCCATGAAGACGGTTAAGGGACCGGAGCATCTGACATATGAGGAAAGGTTGAGAGGGGACCGTTCGTGGACAGCAAGCTGACAACGAGCCCACAATTAGCCCTCACAGCAAAGAGGGCTAATGGTAGCCTGGGCTGCATTTGGAGGAGTGTTGCCAGCAGGTCAAATGACATGATCCTTCCCCTCTACTCAGCACTGGTGAGGCCACACCTGGAGTGCTGAGTTCAGTTCTGAGCTTCCCAGTACAATAGAGATATGGACGTGCTGGAGAGAGTCCAGTGAAGGGCCATGAAGACGGTTAAGGGACCGGAGCATCTGACATATGAGGAAAGGTTGAGAGCTGGGACCGTTCAGCCTAGAGAAGAGAAGGCTTAGGGGGATCTTATCAATGTATATAAATACCTGAAGGGAGGGTGCAAAGAGGATGGAGCCAGGCTCTTCTCAGTGGTGCCCAGTGACAGAACCAGAGGCAATGAGCACAAACTGAAACACAGATGGTTCCTTCTGAACATCAGGAAACACTTTTTCACTGTGAGGGTGACCGAGCACTGGCATGTGTTGCCCAGAGAGCTTGTGGAGTCTCCATCCTTGGAGGTATTCAAAACCCAGCTGGTCATGGTCCTGGGTAACCATCTCTAGGTGTCCCTGTTTGAGCAGGGGCGTTGGAGCAGATGACCTCCAGAGGTCCCTTCCAGCCTCAACCATTCTGTAATCTCACAAGCTATTACTTGGTTTAAAAAATTTAAATGTGTGGTTTAAGATGAACTACCAGATTAGGAGTGATATCTTCCTGTTGTTCAGCAGTGGCAGAAGCTGGAGGCAGTAGCATGTTCAGCTGAAACAGCTGGGCCCAGAAGATGACACTTTCCAATGCTGAGCACACCAGCTTTAGCTCAAAGCCAACTAGTCCAGTAAGACAAAGAACAGCTCAGTGAAATCCACTATCTCAGCTGCTGAATGGGTATATAGCATGGATCTTCAAAAAAGTTTTTAAGGGGCTACATAGGGAACAAGTTAATAATATCTGTCCAGAAGCAGAACTTGGGAGGCTAAGATATGCATGGTTTCTCAGTTATCTTTTTAAAAATTGTAAGAACAATTTCTCCTAAGTTTCTCCTGCTCTTAACTCCTCTCATCTGCTACCTCAGCCCAGGAAGCAAGAGAGAAGAAGAACACTCCCCTGTGCTTCTTCTCCCGTACAGGACAGCATGCTCTGGGGGAATGGCAGAAGTGGTGCTGTTTGCACTGTATGCACACATAAGGCAGGCATAAGAGGGTTCTCAGTAAGAAACACCCACCCTCACCTGCCTCCTCTTTACCTCCGATTCCCCAGCCCTTCCGAGCTCAATTCCCCTTTCACAGCTGAGATGCAATAGGTGGTAGGATGCTCTCACATGCTGCTTCTCAACTTTCCCTGCTCCTACCATGACAGACCTCGCTCTGAGCGTCTGTAGAAATGAAATGGAAGAGACTGGGGAAGCAGAGGCCAGGTAACGAGCATCTGGGCAGACTAACTGCCTTGGATAACAACTGGGTCTATGACACCTAGACTGGCATGAAGCCTCCAGACTCCTGAGCACAGAACTCAGGGAACGTCTAACCCCTTCTTTAATCTCCTACTATGCTGGCATCTGATTCTAGCTGCTGAAAGTAAAGCAGAAGCCCAGCAAGCTACTGTAGGATCACCTGTGCCCGAGTCTCCCTCCCAGCCCCTCTTCTCCCTCCTCTTACTGTGCTTTTACTATGCTCATTCCAAGACAACTGGAGTGAGACCATCTAGACTAAGATCTGGTGGAACAGAAAGGTGTCCTTCACTCAACTTCTTCCTTCCCTCCCTCCTACTGTACCGCATCTTATTCCATAGTCTTAGACTAGACACAGTAAATAGAATAAGCACTGTGGAAATAAAGCACCCCTTACTTTACCCTACTGTTCTCTGACTGTGCTTTGTCTAATAGGGTTGCTAGGATTTCCTTACATGATCTTTAAGGAGCTTTTTGAAAAGACAAAGGCACAGATGCAAAGGAATCCAGCAGGTCTTTTTTTTTTTTTTTGGCGACATTGATGAGCTGATTTGGCTGGCAAATTCCTAACTGAAGAGGCTCAGCAACGTAGCTGCAGGCAAATGGAGATCATCCTCTGTAATACTAACAGCAAATTACCTTTGTCCTGGGGCTGATTTACCTTCTGTAACCCTGGCTAGAGCCAGAAATACACACTAGTCTCTTACAAGCTTTCTTCTGCATCTCTCTGTACCTTACAACATTGTATTATTACATTTAGCCATTTCACATGGTAACATTTTACTGAGGAGTCTCTTCCAATATTCACAGACAATCACCTTTTGTCACATCATCGATTTTAGTTACACTTCCAATTTAAAATAAGCCTAGAAACTACAACACCCTTCTTCTGAAGCAGTCAATTCAGCAAATAGTACAGATACATAGGCTACAGATGTAGCGTGTGTGTATACACGCACATGTATGATCTATTATAATTTCAAAATACTAAATTCTATGTTTTTTCACTATGTAATACAAAAGTTTTTCAACCAGAAGCACTCGCAATCTAAACAGACAGAAAAAAACTCAAGAACTTAAACAAAGACTCTATCTTACCCTGTGTTTTTACAAAACATTTAACCTTTTACTTAGATAGACTAGTGCCAGGGCCTCACAAAGAAGGTAAGTGTTCAGGAGGGAATGGAGAAAGGGCGATTGCCTTCTGCAAAGGGATTGAGAAGGAATTCCAAGCATGAAGATAAAAATCACAAGAAAATGGAAAAATGAGACAAAGTAGAAAGCCAGAATTTATTACGTGTTTCAGTGAACTTTATCTGATTTCCTGTAATGTACCTTAACTGCAATAATTTTATTTGCTAAAATAGATAGTCCAAGTCTCTAATCCATGAACTTCCACAACTCAAATTTGCAAACTGCAGGCCCAAAATAAAATATGCATTAACATGCTTAAATTGCAGTGAACCCACTGAAACTAGTGTATACATATTACGTGCGTAGATCTCAAACACGATCATTTATTTAAAATTTACCATTTGGTTGTCACTGACTCAAACTGACCTAAGTGCCACCTAGGTACTTGCCTCTGGCAGCATGTACACATAAATCTGTTCAAGCACTGACAGGATCGTTAGCTGAGGCCTCAGAAACTCAAAACCTGGATCCTCAAAACATGTATTTCCATATTTATCTCATCAAGCAGTTCAACCTCCCTGGCAGCCTCTGAGGACAGTCTCTTTTAAGAGATAAGTTGTTGAAATACTCTTGCCAGGATATGATAGACCAAGGCAAACCACTAATGCCCATGGCACATTTAGCCTGACAATGAGGTAGTCTTTTTTAAAATACATTTGGCACTAATGCACCAAAAATTTCCCATCATCCAACTGCACGCCCTGACTCCTGATAAGTAGGAGACTGAGATGACCCCAGACACTACATGACACTTAGGCTGGTATAAAAGCAAACAAATGTACTGGCTCCTTCATCAGCAGTTCATGCCAGTCTATGATTTACACAGGCTGATCTGGCACACATTTATGTTCTTGTAAGGGCTTTCTGTAGTTTTAGTTAAGTCACTTAACCTCCTCCCATCTATAAAAAGAGAATGATGGTATTAATGTTAACGTTACAGAAGCACTGTCAGTTCTGACAATTTTTAAATATATATTCAGAATAGAGAGTTTATTCTGCTTTATTCAGGCAGAACTTTGTTAAGAAAAATTTTATCTAAAGACAGGAAGACCTGGTGCAAAAATGTAATTGCCAAATACAGCGATTTAATAAATAGAAACCAGTAGTTAAGAACTATTAAAAAACTGGGTTTACTACACATGTACTCATATTATACAGCATAAGATCAACTAGCTAAAGTTACCAACATTTACATACAGCTTTAAAAGTTAGAAGCTCATTAAAAACATCTATCAGAAACATTGAACAAGCTCTCTAAGCATAATTTTATCTATCTCCTTCTAGTGGCAGAACATGAAATCAAATACTCAAAACTTATTTTTGTTATTTTCTAAAACCCTTAAATACAGCAGCCTACACTAAGCAAAAGATACAAACTATTATTTTAAAATATCTGATAATAAACACTTGTAATATACCAAACATCTGTTCCACAGCTATTATCCCCTGCAGTCAAAATTCAAGGCTTTGCAATTTGCCTGACTAAAAGGTAACATGCCCCAGCATCTTTTTCTGTATTTAGAACTAATCCAAATGTATAGGCTGTTCTTACCATAGCAGTACGCAATGTTCTAAAACAAGCTCTAAGAAAAGAATAATTAAAAACATGAAGCTTAACAGAAAATGACATGAAGCCTAATGCTGGCTTCCCAAAGAAAAACCCTGCTAAATTTACTTGATATGTTTAAAATCAGTGATTTTTCTAGGAAAAGGAGAAACGCATTATGTCCAGAAACATATCTGGACATTGTTAAACACTTGATACGGTGCTACGCTGACATTTATGTTTATGTTATATAAGATGGAGGTTAAGTAGAGGCTGGAAGAAAATCTACAGTGAACTCCCTTGGGACCAGTTTTTATTTAACATTTTAATTAATGACTTTGACACAATGAGTATGAAGACACTTTTGGCACAAAATCAGAAACATAACATACAGAAGGAAAACAAGGGAGAATTACATTACAAAAAACAATACAAGACTGAGGATTATGGAGTGCAATGTCCTCCACTTAATAAATAAATAAATTAACACGTTATGTCAGAAATCCTTCTCAGATGGAAATCAGACAGGAGCGTATTCGAACCTGACAAGGTAACCAGAAAGCATCAGGCACAGGCCGTGAAAATAGCAAATACAATTTAACCATGCACAAAGCAAAACATTTCCCTTTCTTCCACTGAAGAAGGGTCTGGCAAGATTTAATCTGCAATGGTGCATACAAGGCTAGCACATGAGAAGGGAGATGACTGGAACAGGTGCAGAGACGGGCTCTTAGGATGAAGACGGAAACCAGGACTCTGTCTAGCAGGAATGATGCGCCTTGTTCAACCTGGAAAACGAGGACTGAGCAAGAGGTGTGACTCCACTCTGGCCAACTGCTGGATCTGTGGAAAACCTCGGAGGTGTAAAGCTTCGGGGAGACGAAGCCCGTTTGAAAGAGAGCTGCTCAGGCCCTGGAAGGCGCTCCCTGACCCAGCCGCCCCGCCCCAGCCTAGCCCCCAGGGCCGCCACTCCTCCTTTCCCTCATCCCCTTGCCGCTGCCCGTCCCTCCT
>NW_008796222.1:7651891-7652094 GCF_000699145.1 Aptenodytes forsteri | reverse complement strand
CGGGCCGGGACAGGCTGCCTGCCGGGTGACAGCGAAGGGCCCTGCGCCTGCCCTCCTGTGGGCTGCCAGGGCCAGGCACCTGCGCCGGGGCCCCAGTGGGGGAGGGGGTGGCCTTTCTCCTTTCGCCGTATCTCTGCAGGGCCTCCCCCGATCCCCGGGAGCCGCTGCCTGCGGTCCGCCGTCCTGCCGCCCGCTGCACGAAA
>NW_008796222.1:7640679-7651854 GCF_000699145.1 Aptenodytes forsteri | reverse complement strand
CCATGGCCGCCCCCGCGCTGGCGGTGGGGTCGGGCACAGAGCAAGCGCGTTTCCCTGGGCCTGTCGGGTTTCTCTGCCCCCGCAGCGGTCGTGTACCGAAAGCTGTATCGTTTTAGCTGTTTTACTTCAGGTTTTCTGGAAAACGGCGTTGTCAGAAAGCACTCGTCCGGTTTCAATTGCTTCCTACCCCCATAACATCCGAAAATACGAACTATTACTCCGCTATTATTATGTGTATTTGTGTGTGCTTAGTAGATGGTGATTCTTGAAAACTCTTCCTTGAGAAAGATTTTTTCAAGGTGGCTATTTTATTGTTTTGTTTTTGTATTTTCCTCACTGAAAATTGTAAGGAATTGCAAACAGGGATTTCAAAGCAATATGTTATAAAGAGTTAAAAGTAACTATTTCAAGCAACACATTGCTTAACTTCTCGCTATGGTGTCTTATTTAGGTAGGTATTAAAACTTTGAAAAATGTATTTTGGAATATGTAACTGGTCATTTGCTATAATTCATAAATCATTTACCCATATCGATTCTCATTTTTTAAGGGTGAAAAAAGAACTCCCTAGCTAGGAAGAAAAGGCCAGGGAATTCAGGTGTGAAACAGGTGTCTGATGGAGTAGTGGGTCACTGCATTTCCCTGGGTATTGCAGTATCTGTCCGCCATTTTCTCTAGACAAAATGCAGAATAAGTCAGATTTGTGGTCTGTTTATTCTGAAGGTCTGGGTCTTTGTATGCTGTTCTTTTTGTTTTGGGTTGTTTTTTGGGGGGCTTTTTTTTTTTTCTCCTGAGTTCAGCTATATCAATTATAGATTTACATTATAAACCTATCTTGTAGGAGCAACTGGTCATGGTGGAACTATCAGGAATTATTGATTCAGACTTCTTAGAAAAATGTGAAAACAAATGCAAGATTTTGGTGAGTGATTACAGCACAATAGGAAAGGGGTAAGTCAGTATGCATGTGAACAAGGGACTGAGGCTGTTTCTAAATTCCTTCAAGTCAATAACATTTAGATCAAATCTTTGATAGAGAATTATGTGCACTGTCTTGGCCGTATTTGGCTGCATGTTGTGGGCTCTCTCTATTTCAGAAATGGCTTATGATACTATGTAAATATAAGGAAATATTTTCAGAAGTATTTATGAGCTAGGACCATTATCCCCTCTGAATTCAAGCTCTAAGTTTTGGGGGTTTTTTAAATGATGTATTTTACACATTAAAAAAAAAATAGTTAAGCACGCTTCTTCAAATAACTTGAATACAGCTGATAGATAAAGCCAAAGTCTTTCTGAATTGCACTGTATTTACAATGGGGTTTTTTGCAGATACTGCCTGGCAAGTTCAAGTGTTGTAAATGTAAAGGATAACTGGGTATTAAGCATTTGGTAAACAGTTTTGGATGTTGTTTGCTTCACTGTGAGGTTATTGTAAGAGCCTGGCTTACCAGTCCTTTTGAGTTGTTTAATCACTTTCTCTGTATGTGAAAAATTTTATTTGCCCTTCAAAACCTACGTGGACTGTGAGAGCTGTATAGATAGTACAAGTACTATTGATTTGCAAATACTTTCTGAAACTAGACCTTTATTACAGACTGAAGAGATGGAAGAGAACATCTCGGAGTATGCCACCGTTCAGAATATATGTGAGGTGGTAAAGTCAATTCTGAAAATATTAAATGTAGAAATACAATCAAAATTCATAAATTATCCATCACTGGATGGATATGCTTTTATAAGCAGATTTGCTTCCTGGATCTGAGCTAAGTCGATTGAAATGTATTACACAGATGATTCATTACTGGTGACTGAATAGTTACATATTCTTCAATAGTGTTAACGGGATTCTTTTAAATTTTGTGCTTTGAGATTCTCTTGTAGTGTTTCTAGAAAAATTTTTAAGTATCTATACTGTATCCTACTCGTATCCAAATCTGCCTGCGCTCACTCCACAGAGTAAGCATTCCTTGAGATTTTTCGTAACGGACAACTGTTGTTAAAAATCCAATAAAAGATTCTGCTTTGTGTTATTCTGTTTAGCAAGTTTTCTGTGATGCTGGTCACGTAAGGGGAAGACAGTCTCCATTTCTGCATAGTCCAAAAAGGAATGCCAAAGAAATAAAGTTTTGAATATTAAAAACCTTAATGCTGTTGCCTCGTACTGATGTGGTTTTTTTTAAATTAATTTCCTGTAGTAAAAAAAACCAAAAATGTGCTATATGTTAGCTTAATGCTATTGATGTTCTCAACCTATGCAGCAGAAAGAGAATCCCAGAGCTTAAATCTCGCTGATCTTAGATAGTTATGTTTTTTAAAAGTACAAGAGGAAAATTGCACAAATTCCTATTAACCTGTGTGATATTCTGTATTTTAAACAATTTACCACATAGTGCCTCATCTTCAAAACTTTTAGCATGTGCTTATCTTCATGTCCTGAATAACATTGATGTCCACAATGTACTATTAAAAGACATTTTGCCTTAATTAGTATATTCTGTTCAGGCGTTAATTTTTATCAAAATACAGTTTAGAGGTACATCTTATGTTAAGAATAATGGGATCCTGGCCTGTGTATTTGGAAAAGCTCTGCTGTAGAGGAAGGGAATGAGCTGATAGAACTGCTGCCTTACTCTCCCACTCCTTGTTTAAAAAAATAAAATTAAATAACAACAGTTTCCAACTCCTTCACAATGTAGACATGCAGTAATCACAGAAGCTTCTGTGACCCTGCAATTGCACTTCCAGTGGTGGTGTAATGCTTTATGCCAGACTACTTCACCTTGTGTATTTTCCAAAGACTTTTGAAAGTTACTCCACTTTACAGAACTTGTATTAATTGGAACTTAGAAAATAACATCTTTTTTCATGCAAATAAGTATATTTTTATTTGTTAATTTAAAATGGAGGTTAAATTAATTTCCTAGAAGAAATAACAGCACTTTAAATTTATTTACTGTAACCTAAATAGACCATTGGCTGCAGTTTGATCTAAATGTCTTTGATCCTTTTTAACATACTAAAGCATTTTCTATACCAGTACAGCATTGGTGGTTTTGTTGTGATTGCTAGAACAATATTATCTGGTATATTCTCTGTATTCAATACACTTAAAGTAACATGTATGATGATAGACTGAAAAATTGTCATTACATTTTATTTTTTTTAACAGTACACTGCTTCTACAGTAAGATTGGCTAAACGCTTTGTAATAGTTGTTATCACTGCTTAACTAAGCCTCCTACAAAAACAGAAAGAAAAATCCTTCTCCCCCCGCCCCTGATGTTTAACGTTGCAGAAGACCTCAGCGTCAATTGTAATAACTAAAATTACTTTTATTACATTTTTTTGAAAACTAATAAATATTAATTTAATTGCATGTCTTGCCATTCTTTCAGGAGTCTGCTAGCTTCTGTAAAATCATATCCTCTGCAGAACTCTCTTAACCAGTTCCATAAATCCTGTTTTAAATATGTACTTTTCTTCATATGAAGCTGACAGTTTGAGAAAGCTTTACAGTCTGGAATCCACTGCTTTTCTCTAATACCAAAAGAAACTTTTTATTTCACGTTTACCATGTTATGGAATACTTATTTTACTGCTATTACCTTATGTTGGGTTTGGTTTTTTTTTTTAAACTATTTATCTTTTCAAGGAATTGATGTAATTTGGATTCTGCTATATCTGTCTTCTCTGGTCTTATAGCAAGAAATTTGCCTGGGCTAATAGAGACCTGACATCTGTGCAATTTTGTCCCTCTTTTTGTAGGGAATAGAGTCAGAGAGGCCCATTTTACAAGTGGACAGATACGTATTTGCAGGAGAATATGAAGGTAGGAAAAATGATGTGGATACAGTCTCTCCTTTTTCATGTGACCCGAAGAATTTTCTTAACGTCAGTTAATTGCACTGCGAAGGGAGAACGTGGTTCTGTGAGGTGCTGAAGTTCTGGGTGGTGTTTGTATAACACCATACAGAGCAGCACCAGTCTGAGTTCACTGCTAAATTAGTCATGCATCCATGTTACTTACTGGAAAGTATGCCTGGAAGCTAACTCTGGGGTGGACCAGCTGGTATTTCTGTAGGGAAAAATGGGGACATAAAATGCTTCAAAGTAAGTGCTTGTTGACTCCTGTATAAGCAGGACTGACGTGTTGTGCAATCTGTAGTTCTCCCATTTGCCTTACGGTGACAACATTGGTCTGGAAGAAAATGATCTGGAATCCTTCCTTGTAGTGACTTTCAATGACCATGATATTCCTGTCTGTTCCTGAGCTGGCAGTGTGGTTACCAGCGCTGGGCCTTTGCGAGGGGCTGGAAGTGAGAACATTCCCAGAGCTGTGCCAGTGAGTGCAGTATTTACAGCTGATATAAATTAGTCTCTAAGACTTTCTCGCTTTGTTTTCCATAGATACCTTGGGAACCTGTGTGGTTTTTGAAGAAAACACAGAGCATGGTAATTGGGATTTGATGTCCTGTTCGTTGTGGTAGCCTGGGAGGTTAAAAATATTTACGTTGTTCCAGTTGATAGTGGAATTCACTATAATGATGGGGGTTTGGGTATTGTTTTTTCTCCTCTCTCCATAGTAGATGCAGAAGGCAACCAAAAAGTACAGCTGAAATACAAGTGCCACACAATGAAGAAGTTGAACATGACACGGACACTTTTGACAGAAAAGAAGGAAGGAGAAGAGAATGTTGGTTAGTGCCTCTGTTCTTATGCATAGGGACATGGATGGATTATGCTTAGGAGTGTCAGCCTTGGTTAAGTGTTTGATTCACGAGCATGCAGGAAGTTAGAGGAACTTTCTTCTTTAGGCATCAAATGTGTATATTTAAATACAAAACAAAACACACACACAAAAAAAAGATTCCTTCTGACCAGTGCTGCCTCCAGAAGTGGCTGGTAGGAGATTCCTACAGAAGAGTGTAAGAGCAGGGCAAACATATGCTGATGTTCCCTGGTATGTTTTTCTGTTGTCTAAAAGTTTCGGCACTAGTCCTGAAATCAGAGGTACTGTTTAGTAGTTCTTCACGTGATTTCTAAAAATAAACAAGTTTTCCCACTGTAGTGTTAATGACAAATAAGAAAACAATCTTTGATTAAAACAAATTGGGGAATTACTTCTGATTTTTTTTTTAATTTTTTTTTTTTTTACTTCCATCAATCTTTCAAATGACTTTTTGAGTCACTGTAATTGTTGAAAATCTGTAATATCCTTATAAAGAAGCTCCATGTTGTATATACTACAACTGAATTATTCTTACTGGATTTACAGTTAACTGTAAATGAATTTAACTTACTTGCAAAGGCATACCTAGGACACCATTCATACTGATTTTCATTCTGTAGGCAGAACTCAGTGCTTGTATGTTTGCTGTATTTCAGTGGTGTTTTTTCATATGGAAGTCAGTACTTTTACCTAGTCAGATATTGAGTATCCTACTATATATAGTAGTATTCATTAGCAGTATCCTATTGCTTTTAGTTGCTTTTTTTCACTCAAGTCAGTGTTACTGCTTCATATTTTAAGAATATGTAGCCATTTTACATTAAATATGGGCAGTCAGCTGGACATTGGTCATAGGAGCTATAACATGAAATGTCATCTAGAATCTAACCAAACATCAGCATTCTTATCAACACCATGTAGAATTTCTTCTCTCCATATAATTAAGAAGGTAATACTAAACAGAAGCTATTATTTTTGAAGTACAGTAGACTAGAGAATATGTTGCTTAATACAAAGGCCTATTTTGTTCTGGACGAGCAATAATGATGATACCTGCTGAAAAACACTTTGTTTCTGTACCCTGACAGAAGTTAATGTTGTGCATATAAAGTAACTACAACATGTTGTGAATCGGCAATTTGTACTGCCTAGGAATCTAAGGGGGAGAGGAATCCCAGTTCTATCTGGAGTCTGTTCAGTATGTGTTGTAAGAGCTTGATATACTTGAGTTCAGGAGATGACACAAATTCTTACGCTATCTCTGATGTCATTCCCTATCATATTACCAGGTGTTCTAAGATTTAGGTGAACAAACGTTTTATTCTCTCTATTGCATTTGTAAAATATTTTCTCAGAATTTTGAATTATATTTAAGTAATTTTAAGAGTCTAGGGGTGGTGTCTGACACCTAAACGCAACAGGAACTGCCATACTGGATTGGACCAAAAGTGTTGTTAGTCCTGTGTTGTATTTCTGACTATGGACAGCAGTAAGTGGGTACGTGGAAAGTAGCAGGAGGGGGACAGATACATGAGTAATCCTTTCTTTTGGCTATCCTTCCGGTGTTCAGCAGTTCATGAATATCCTGACAAGAGTTTTCATCTGGACTACTATGCCTTTAGTCCATAAAGGCTCTGTCATCTTCACTTGCTTTTTGAACCTGTCTATGCTTTTGACTTCTACCACTTTTTATGGCAGGTAGTTTTCAAATCACATTTCTGTTGTATGGAAAAAGTACAACTTTACTGTGGGTTTTCTTGATTGTTTGTTTGCTTTTGTGGTTGTTACAAATGTATGAGCTGGTGCTTCCAATGAGTGCGAGTTACTTCATTTGTTATCAGAATTAGGAGATAAGTCAATCCCTACTTGTTTTCCCAGTACAGCCTTATAAGCATCTGACCCTTCTGAGCTCTCCTCCAAGAAGAATTCTAGTCTCTGTTACTTTTTGTTGCCTTTTTTTTGTGGTTTTTTTTGTTGTTGTTTGTTTGTTTGTTTTAAAGTCTCTTCCCATGTAGAGCTAACTTTTCTTTCACCAATTCTTGTTTCTCTTTTCTGGTTTTACAGTATGGGTTGAGCAGAACACAGTACTCCTGACATGGACGTAGCATAGTTTTGTATCTTGACATTCCTGCTTTTCATTTACTTTCCTAATGATTTTATCTCCATTGTGGCTGCTCTTCAGAGACCAAGCTGGTGACGTCACTGAACCACACACAATGCCTCCAGTGTCTGGATAAAAACCTGTAGCTATGTGTCTTGGTTAAGTTGATTTAGCGTATGCATGTTGCTGTTAATTTATCAACAGCTAAGTTTCTCTTAATTTCAAGCTGGTCTTTCTTTATCAAATGCCTTTCTGTTATTCATAGCCTTATTTTTCAACGAAAATTAATGGTTTAAGCCCCATGGTGAGACTCCCCACAAAAATTAGTGTTGGTCCAAATTCTTGAAAGACATCTTTCTATCCTAAGTGGTTCTTTTACTTAAATGTTGGTCAGGCTCAGCCTTAATAACAGTGAACTTAAACTAAGAAAAAATTGCTGTTAACTCTTAACTCCTTTTGTCACTAATACCAATTTTCCTTCTTTTGCATCAGGTGGCGTGGAGTGGTTACAGATCAAGGACAGAGATTTTTCCTACAGCAGGCCTAATACGATTTGCAGCTTTCTGCGTGAAAAAGAAGATTCTGAGGAGTCAGCTCAGGCCCAAGACAAATTGACTGAAGAGTCAGAGGGAGAGGTGGGTGGTGGAGGAAATTCTGGCATGAATTGTGATCTGGAGAAGCAGCACAGCTTGGAGGTAGATGCCTCTATTCCTCTGCCTGACAGCCCTGCTTCTAGGGCAGAGGATTCTCCTGGAAGCGTTGCCTTAGACAATGCCGCTCCATGATACCAGCTCTGATCTTTTCAGGGTTTCTTCGTGGAATTAATGGGCCAACTTTTAAATGCCAGCTGTTATAGGCTGTGACATGATTTCCAACTTATCTGAGCAATTAATAGTGGGAAAACGGACATTGTGTTCTTGTGCATTGCTTTTATATTTGGATTATAGTGGGGAGGGCTTAAGTGTTTTTTAAAAATGTTGATTGGAAATGTGTGTATCCCTACCTCAAAACTGAAGAAGAGGAAATGGTTACATAATTAAAGAAACCTTACCTTAGAAAAATGTTGCTGTATTGCACAGTCTGGAACACTTTGTAAAAAGAAAAAAGAAAATAGTTTAAAATAAATTTCAAGTATTTTTCAAGTATATCTTCACCTTGTGTGTCACATTCAGCCGCACACTGTGTTTGTTCTTTTACTGCAGTTATTGAAAGAAAAATTTAAGTAAGTGTGGCTTTTATTACTTGTTTGATTACTCATCAAATTGCTTAGCTTGGATTTTCTCTAGTGTCCTTTGTCCCCTTGATGGATCTTAGAAATCCTTCATGTGGGAAGGGACTTCAGGAGGTCTCTCGTCCAGCTTCCTACTTAAAATAGGGTCAGCACTGAATTCAGGCCAAGTTGCTCAGGGCTTTGTCCAGTCAAGTCTTGAAGAACACCGTGGACTAGTCAGCAACTGAAATCTAGGTCTTAATGAGGCATCCGTCATGCTTCCTTCCCCCATTTTGTATATAATATAATGTATGTTATACAAAAGGAAGTCTTCCACTCTACTCCCCCCAGTAACTTCTTGGCTCTGATCTTCTCCTCTGGCATTTTTCAGAAGGTTTTTATGCCTAAGGTCCTGTAACCATGCATCAGTGGTTCCCAAACTGATCCCTGTGACTGTATTGTGGCCCCTAGCTGCTCTGTGGGTTGATATTACATACTGCTACATCATTTATATTGTTACATAGTATTTCATATAAAAGTTGAGTATGTGGTGCATTCATGATAATTTTTTTAAAAGCACAGCATTTTTTTTAAACATAAAACAGTTTCTTCCTGACCTTTCTTCCTTCCTACCTTTCTCTGCCTCCCTCAAAATAGTTTAATTGCAACAATGCTGTGAGGATGGGAACGCCTTATTCATTCCAGCATAATTATGTAATCCTTTAATTAGTAATGATCAAAGAGAAGTTCACAGCACAGGATCAGTAAAGATAAGTCATCAGAACAGTGCAACAGTTTCAAACCATCAATCCCACTATTCAGTTTTTCTGTGTAGAAGCAAGTTGAATCATGGGGGAAGGGGAGGCAGGGAGAGGAAGGTGAGGAAGAAGAGGGAACATGTTCTGTACGCCTCCAGCCTGGGTACGGATCTTTCACATGGTAGTGCCTGCACTTTAGGTTTCAGGGAGACCGCTCAGCCTTCCCTCTGGATTTAACTGCAGTCGTAGAAGTTTAAAAGCATTCTTCAAACTTGATTTGTGTGGTGCTGATCGACAGAGGATAATTATAACTGGAATAACGATCTTGGGAATATTGTGAACTGGTGTAATGTAAGTTCTTGTCTGCAGTGTGGAGCGTTTGCAGAGCTGGGCTGCACTTGCTGACAGCTGGGCCTCCTGCTAGAGATGGGGCGTGCCGTAGATAAAAAGCGCTCGCTATCGTAGCTTCTGCCGCTGAGAACAGAGAGGTGCTTCCAAGAGTTTATTCTCTGTCAGTGTGCGAACGTAGCAACCCTCTCTACATCTGTCACTACGTACGTGTAAATTTTTTTTATCATGTGCAAGGAGTATTCTAGCAGAATTGGTTTCTGACCTTTTTCAGCCTTTTCTTTCAGTAGTGTACTGAAGCTGTTTCTCTGTTCTAGTTTATCTGGGAATCAGTTTTTTTTTTTAACATTTTATGTTAATTTTAATATTTATGTATATCATAAACTCTGAGTACCTTCCTAGGA
Source organism: Aptenodytes forsteri (assembly GCF_000699145.1). Lineage (NCBI taxonomy): Eukaryota > Metazoa > Chordata > Aves > Sphenisciformes > Spheniscidae > Aptenodytes > Aptenodytes forsteri. The sequence continues at coordinate 7,642,301 of NW_008796222.1, read as the reverse complement.
ATGTTTTTTAGATTTTAAATGTTATTTATAATGCTCAAACTTTTGTTTCTATTATTATTAGCCCTGACTTCTGCAACCACGCTCGCTCTTTACCCATCTTTCCCCCCTTCCTCCCAGAAAGCAGGTGCTAAGAGTCCACTGCTGCTGATAGCAAATTCTTCAGCTATACTGATTTCGCCCAAAGAAGCCCAACAAGTTGGTTATTTCAAGTACAGTTCAAAATTGGTGTGTGCGTGTGTGGAGTAAAAAGGGTATTGGGTAAGTATAATAGCTGAACATAGGATTACTACCGTAATCATCCTTGCCTGGCTATCATATGTCGTTTGTGTCCTTGTGCCTAGACACTAGAGCATCCCAGTAGTTCCTTGCCATGTCTGGTACTCAGCACTTTTTCTATGCACATTGTGACAGTTACCAGTGTCATGATGTTCAGACTGCTGATAAAATAAGCATTCATTTTCAGTGTTAGCACTTAAAAAAAAGATTTCAAAAAAACTTTGGAAAAGATACAGAGACAAGTGAGCTTACAACAGCAGAGTGCAGCACATGAAGTGTTTAGCTTACAGGAAGGCTGGGAGATGGGTGTATTCCGAATTAGACGTAGGCAGGCAGGGGATGATTTTTCTGCTTTAGGTCTTCGGATTGTGATGGGTAGTTTGGCTTTCTTGTACCTTCAGTTTTCAAGTCGCAATCAAACGACTCATCTTCTTTAGACAGGTTGTAGAAAAGCTCTTTGTCTAGTTAAAATCAAAGGCAGTATGTCAAATATCCAAGATCTATTAAATCAACTTTTGGCATTTCATACTATTTTATATACTCTACAATGTGTAAATCTCTCAGAAGAGAGAAAACAGAGATATATTTCTTGTCCTGTGGAGACACAGGGTAGCCAAACCAATATCCAGGGCTGAAACTGGAAGGGGATATAAGTAAACAAAAGTTGGACAGACGTTCGTGACCAGGCTGCTAATTCTATTCTGTTCCGTTCCAAACACCAACCCGAGGAGCAAATGCAACAACCCGAACAAATTGAACAACTCTGACTGAAGGCCTGCGGGCTTTGAAATAACCGGAAGCTTTTTAGATTAAGAGTAGATACCAGTTTAAAAGTGATGCTACCACATTGGGGATTTTAGGCAGAAATAGATCTTTGGCATTTGGTTTCTGTTGCATATAAGGTCATGTTCTCCTGTCACAATAGTTGCATCGGTCTTTCCAAGTAAGTAAATTTTGGGGGAAGTTAGGCTTAAAATGGCATGCTTTAGCTGCACAGCTTTAATGTGGTTCCTAACGCACCAGGGATGAGAGGAGGGTAAGCACAAAGGCCAGGAACAAGTTGATCGGCTACTGCATCATTACTTGTGTGTTCATTAATTTGCACCTATTACTTCGTGGGGACTCGTCATTTAAGTACGGGAAAGCAGCATGTAACTCAAATACTAAAGGTGCAGGAGCAGGGCAACGCCCGCTGCGTATCCCTAAGCGGGAGGAGTTGTTTTAAACGCCAGAGAGGTGCGCCATGCGGCCCCTACCTGACGCGCACCGGGGCGGCGCCCGGCTGGGAAGGGACGCCGGTCTCTCAGGTGGAGGCACTCCCGCGCGCGCCCCTTGCGGGGGAGGGG
>NW_008796222.1:7628322-7640164 GCF_000699145.1 Aptenodytes forsteri | reverse complement strand
GGGAGGGTTGCAAGGGGGGAGGCCGGCGGAGAGAAAAGGCCTACGGAAAACGAGCGGGAAGGAGGGAAACGGGGCGCTGCCGTCTCTTTCTTGGTGGCCCTCGCTCAGTTGGTAACTTAAAGGGACCGTGGTGACCAGCTGGTGCTGAATTTATGTATTTCTGTACGCTTGAAAGAGCTATCTTCATCTATAGTTGGAAGTACCTGTGTGCGGGTTCTTGTTTGTTCGTTTTTTAAAAGAAAGTAAACATAACGCTTCTCGGAGAAGATACTAAAAACTTTACGTTCATCTAGTGGAGGAATGTAGTTCTTAAGCCATGTAGTTCTTAATTTATATAAGCTCTGTGCCCCTGCTAAGGCTGGTGTACTTCACCTAAATAATGCACGGTACTGCTCTCTGCTTCGTACCGCCAGATGCGCCGTACCTGAGCTTTTCTTTTGGATGCCATCGGTGGTCTCTGAGGAACTTCGTTTTCTTCTCATATGCGAGTCTCTGACTTGGGGAGGGAGCTGGTGTGAGGGAAGCTTTCAGCCTGTCAGTAGTCTGTGGGAATTCTGATATAGCTTAAGCTCTAAATTAGCAGAAACTGAAAAGCCCAAGACTGTAAAATCACTTTTGCTGGCTTGGGGGGACAGAGAGGAAGAGGAGTGGCAGTCAAACACGTTCATCGGAGACCGGGCTTCTAGCACTGATTGTAATTCTGCGGGTTGGGATTAGTTTGAGTCGCTGAAACAAGTTACTTGAACACAGCCTGTTCCAATTCTTGTTTTGTTTTACTGTTTTCTGCGGTGTCGGGTGTTGTTACTAATATTAAGTTTTTAACTGTTAATTTATTGTTACAGAAAGCCTAAAACTAAGAGAGCAAAAAGATTTCTTGAGAAGAGAGAACCCAAACTTAAAGAAAATACAAAAAATGCTATGCTCATAAAAGGAGGAAATGCGAACTTAACAGTGACTGAAGTGCTTAAAGACATTGTAAGTCGCTGGACATACGTATGCAACCTTTAATTGTACTACCTTTTGTGCTATGCCAAGGGTACCTTCCTTTCTCTTTTTCTTACAGTTTGCATATTGTCTGCCACAAGATCGATTATTTTCATACTCTCTCTGTTCCCCAAATTTCAGATTGACTGGTATTCCAAAGGTGTTATTACGTACCCCTCGAAAGAGATTTTTTTTTTTTCCCCCTATTTCCTCTTTGCCATAAGTTTTGAGCTTATTCTCTTCATTATTATTTTTTTCCATGGTTGTCTGGTATATAAGGTGAAGTGTTGCAAGTCCATTTGAAAACAAGAGAATTATGTACAGAATTGGATCATGGATCACACAGCTGAAGTCATATCCCAGAATCCTGTAAACTGCTTGTGTGTATTGATATGGAGCTTTCAGCCTCTCCCAAAACTTAAAATTACAATCCTGTCTCCTAACTCTATACCTGAAAATATTGTAGCTGTTCCTACACTCTTTTCTCTCTTTGCTTTGTCATTTTCTTACCATCTTATGCTGATGATAATGAGGTGGTTGTTCACCCCCTGGTTTTCCTCATGCCACTAGAAGCAGAGATTCCATTACGTGGCTTTGATTTCAGCTGTTTCTCAGTTACTTTGTTGTTTCTTGGTTTCTAGAAATAAGTCCTTCTGCAATTGATTTGGAACCAAGATTAGTACTACTAACTTGAAGAGTATTATTGCAAGCAGACCTTTTGAAGTGACTTCTTTTCTAGACTGACTTGCACAAACAATTACTCTATTTCACATGATTGTGTAAGTTGTAGGGTTTTAGAAAAAGCAATGCTGCGTACTTGAATGTATTAGAGATAACACGTGTTTAACTGTCTTTTGCAGTATGCTGTGAAGAAGCCTTTTGCTGTACTGTATAAAAAGTAAGTGGTCTCACTTTGACACCTTTGAGTCTTCTGATGAGACAGCATTTGGTAATTTCAAAGCATGAATAGAGATGCTGGCTGGCATGAGGGCTTGAACAATGGAAAGGGTTGCAGAAGGTGTCTGAGATTCATCATACGTTTCAGTGGACTGGAAACAAGCTACACGTGATCAGTGTTGGTGCTGAGCCCAGCTCTGTGCCAAGTGTTACAGAGCAGGATTCAGCAAACTTGAACAGTTGGCTTCTCTGACTCTCATCTGTGCAAACAGCTAGCGAGGTTCTGTGTCCAGTGGGTAGGCTGGAGTTCTTATATCTGAATTCTTATAAATTTGAGTTACAGATTATAATGATAGATACGTCTTGCTAAAAATGGGAACCTAGTATCTGTATGGATGTAGTGCAGAGACATTAATTGTAACAGCTAAATTTAACATTGGATGAACAAGTGAAGGCAGTTGCTTATGAAGTGTCACTGGCGGTGGTCTGGAAGTCAGGCCCCAGGAGACAGGAAACATGGAGGAAAGTACTTAAAATGGCAATTGTGGCACTAAGGAACTCCTGGCAGTATTAATATGGCTTATGATTTGAACTAAAACTGAACCTCTACTGCTGGAGTTTCTAGTAGAATGCAGAATTTGAATGTTACCAGAGAACTAATTAGAAGTGCTTATCTGGGCCTGTTCTTTTTTCAATCTTTTTTTTTTCCCCCCTTTCTTTTTCCTCCTCTCAGGAAAAATATTACTAGGCCTTTTGAGGATCAAACATCATTGGTAAGTATAAACCGCGTCTTCTCTTGTGACGTTTTACAGCCTTGAAGTCATGAAGAACTTTGTTGGAGGATAATTTACTATTACTCTGTGAGGAACTAGATGAGAAACAAAGTTTACAGGGAGTTTGGATAAGTTGAAGGTAGGGCTATGTCTAGATTTATGGCGTCGGTAGGCATATTTTTCCTCTGGCTGCAAGACAACTGTTATGTTGTGAGGACTTTGTCTTTACCTTAAATGCATGTTTCTGTAAACAGACAGGCAAATGCAGGAGTCTGTAACACTATTATAAGTAACAGTGCTTGATATGAAAGGAAGAATGAAGTGTTTTATTTTGGTTTTCTAAAAGTCAGTCCTCTAAAGTGCCATAGCTTATGAACAACTTGTTTTCAATTTGGTGAATTCATAGGTTAAAATAGTTAAATGTCGGGGTCATAGCTTTCTGTGAGTTCCTCGTGTTTGAATAGAGGAAGAAAGCCCAGCAGAGTACCACAGGCAAACACATGCATCAGCTGTGCAAGTGTGAGATGGTCGCTGGGAGTTCTGTTCCCACATGCAGTCAAGAACTGTCAGAAAAATGCGCAATTTCAGTTAAATATGTGTATTTGGCCTGCAAAGAGGTTGCAAAAGTGGCTCTTCAGAGGCTTGGAGGGTACTTTGGAAGGGTGTGTGTGTTTGGAAATACATTTGGTGATATGCCCCCGTCTGGATTTGGTGTTGATTCAGTGCTTTAAGGTCAAGATTATTTATGAGCAGGAAGGCAAAAAATAGAGGGGCTAATCCTAAGATTACATCTCACACTTTTGCACTTCAGTCGAAGCATTACTTTAACTGCTGAAATATGTCTGTCATAAAAGGAATATATATATTTCCTTCAACAAAATGAGAGAAAGGAGATAGTGATGTACAGCTGTGGTTTTACAATAAAGACAAAAATTAATTATCCCAAAATAAGTTGTTTGGTTCCCAGTGATCATGATTTGGTAATGTTTGCTCTGTGCCACTGCTGACTCACATAGGGAGATAAGGGTCAGTTTTCCAACACGTGAGGCAGTTGTTGAAATAACTAACTGAAAATGCACACTGAAGTTGGGAATTTGGGGGTGCTGTATTAAGTAAATCCATGTGTGAAGAAAAAAAAAAAATTCATGTGTACACACCAGGCACAAACGCACTTTCTTGTCTGAAGGTGATTGTGAAAATAAAGGGGAAACTTATCTAAGGAATTCTCCATAAATAAAAAGGGAGAGGAGGGGAGAGATAGCTAAGGATCCTTAATGATCATTAAAAATGATTAATCATTAATGATTAAAAAAGTGAAGGCAGCCAATAGTGAGTGCTAGAGGAGTTGCTGAAGTTGTATTGGACAGTGGAGTTAAAGCATTTTTAATGTGTTAGGAACAAAAAATCATTGTGGTTGCAGCATAGATACACCAAGGTAGAAAGTTACTTAATCTGCATTAAATCTGATGCTGAGATGTTGTAGTATGTGCTTCTGTTCTGTTCTTGGCAAGAAGCGCAGTAATGCAGCCGTCCCTAAAATATCGTCAGTGGAATGGCAAACTTAGTGTAGGCAGTGAGGAAAGATTTGCAGCATTATTTGCTGAAACTAAACCTCTTACAATCCCATAGCTGGATGACTTGGTTTCACAGTCATATAGGAACTAGCTGATTATTAGCTGACCACTGGTTTAAACTTCTGATAATTTCTGGGAAAACATGGCAGCTAAAATCATTCTGATATTTTAAAAGGGGGTCCTTCAGGGAACTTTAATTCTTGTAACCTCAAAACAATAGGGTTGGGTCATTGAGAACAGTGTCAACAAATAATCAGAGCCTAGAAAGATATGGAAAGTGAAGTCAAGTTAGTTTGGGTTTTTTTGGTTACAGGCATCTTTTTAAAAGAGCAATTTTGCAATGTATGGGATGTCGCAGTATACGCTGAACACATTTGAGGCATTTGAGTTTGTTGCATCTTTTTAATAAAATATCATACAGCTGTTTGACAATTTACATATATCAACACGCAGTGATTAACAGAGCTGTATGAGCAAGTGTTTCAAGGGTATGGTTCTGTTCTTGATCTGTCTACAGTCAGTACTTTTCAGGGACCTGGTGGCAGAGCTCAGTGCTGAGCTGTGGGACTTGTACGTGCAATTAATCCAACCTAGGATTGCTCCTGGGGGTGTCTCTCCTGACCTCCCAGAAGGGCAGAGCTGCGACGTCCTCTCTGAGCTGCTGCTGTTGCAGGGGTGGGAGGAGATGCAGTGGCTTTTTCTGCTTCATAACTGCTAAGTGTAGGTGTAGAAACTCTGGTACTTCTGGGAAGTACTGGATAAATAGCGTGTGTGTATATCTGGGAACTATGGTTGATACACAGAAAGAGGGGCTGTCTTGAGAAGCAGCAGTGCAGAAAAAGGCTTTGGAGTTGGACGTCCTCAGAAAGAATTGCTTTAATGTTGGCTCTGGACATAATACCATGATAGGTTCTCTATCTACTCCACCTGGAGAAAAGATCTTCTCTATGATAGTCACCACTGGCTTGGTTTTAAGTAGCATCTTGTTCTTAAATAATAAATTGACATGAAGTTGCTCTGTAGTAGGACTCTCGTGCCCAAGTGTGAGAACATTAGATATTTGCAGATGTTCCCAGGCTTGCTGTGGAGGGAATTAACTGATTGTTAAGAAGCTGTTAGGCAAAGCTAATATGCTGCATGAAGCTTAGCTGGGTAACTAAAATGAGGCATTACAACTGCAGCCAACTTGCAAATACTTACTCTTCAGGCAAGGAGAAGTGGTTGAAGGTATCTTATGTAAAAACAAATAATGAGGAATTATGAAAAAGGGCATTACAGATAAAAACGACAAGAAAAAATTACCTGGCTTGATCTTTAAGACTGCAATGGGAAATAAAAAAAGGAAACGAATTGTTATTTGAACCTTGAATCCAGCTGTCAATTTTAGCTTATGTGGACCTGGACGTGCTCAAAACTCTTCTGTTAAGTGCAGTTGCTCTTCTAGTTAAGCAGCTCCTAAACTCACGTGTTTGTGACGTATACCTTCACCAAATATTTTAAACACTACAAACTGGAACTCATGAGTTTTGTTCTTTTCCTCAATTGTAGGAATTTTTTTCCAAGAAATCAGATTGTTCTTTGTTTCTGTTTGGCTCTCATAACAAGAAGCGGCCTAACAACCTGATAATAGGTAATATGTCTCACTTGGGTTTTTATTTGGATGAAAGGACTAGTTTTCAATGAATATTTAAATAGCTGGATTTTCTTTTTTTACTTTCACAGGTCGCATGTTTGACTATCACGTCCTAGACATGATTGAGCTAGGCATTGAGAAGTTTGTATCCCTAAAAGATGTCAAGGTAAGGAATTGCTAATTCGGTATTTCAGTGACATCTACTGGTGGATTTTTTTGGTGCATTGGCTTTTTCTGTGCTTTGAAGGACAGGATTTGTTTACAAAAGCGTTTCATGCCGTATGTGACGATTGCTAATTTGTGTACCCCAGAATGTTGAGGTTTTTTATGCTCTGCTTTTTATTTTATTTTGGTTGTTTTGAGCAAGCTTGCAACTTTCTTTGCAAATTCTTTTTTTAGACTTGGTTTATTCCTAATGTTTTCCTTTTTAATTAGTTACATTTACAAAATTCCTTAGTCAGGTTCTGCTCATGGTAGGTTCCTATATAAACTGGTGTAGGCTTTGAAAACTGGAATCCCTCTTCTCAAATTATAGCTAAAGGGGGTCACTCTGCTGACTGAGATGATTCTGAAACTTTCTTTAGCTTTCAGTAGCACGTAAATGCCAGTTTTCAGGGAACCATACTTAATTCAGATGGGGAGCTAACATCTTGATTATTTAAACCCAGAGAATATTCACCTGTGTTAGGCTCATTTTGGCAAGACTAAAACATATTTCATATGTGTGTACTTTTGTATCAAGCAGTTCATACACTGCACAAATAAGGAATTTTTATGGTCTTTATTCTCATCACAGTGTATAAATTGGCAGGACAGTCTAGAGGGATAGTGAAGAAATTATGGTTTATAAAGGTGAATCTTCCCCTTGAAGTCGTCAGATTGTAGTGTGTATCTTCATAACACTGTTTATAGCAGGGAAGTTGTAGTTAAGTAAATGTATTTGTTGGCCAGAATTTTAATTCGGTGATTGACTAAACTATTCTTTTAGCCTTTTTCATGTACTCTCCAGTGTCAGAAGTACAATAGACTTGTCTGCCTCTAATTTTAGGGTTTTTATTAGTAGTTGCAGTCAAATTCACTCGTTTTCACCGAAAGGTGTTATCTTATACATTTTATAGTGAAGAATCTCTCTTTTTTAATCCAGCACAAAGAATAACACAATTCACCCTTTTAAAAACAAAGTCCTTCCATACGCATACAGTGTTGTTCAATGAAAAAAAATGTGTCTATTCTGTCCATATTGATCACAGGTCACAACAACTTTTCATTCAATGTTGAATGGCTAACCACCTATTAAGGCAATAATATGTTCCCTGACACGGCCTGAATTTTTATTCTGTTTTAAAATTCTTATTCCGCAGAACAGTAAATGTCCTGAAGGAACAAAACCTATGTTGATATTTGCTGGTGACATGTTTGATGTAAATGAAGAATACAGAAGACTGAAGAGCCTTCTTATTGGTCAGTATTTTGATTATTTGAGCAGTAGGATTGCATAAATCTGTAGTAATATGATCTGTTGGGAAATGTTGGTTTGTCAATAAACATTTGCTTATGTTCAGCACAGAAAGAAAACAAGAACAGGCACTTGTAAGTTTCATGTCACATGAAATTAAAGTTAACTAATCATCATGACTTTTAGAGGGGGGGGAAAAGACTAGCCTCAAAGACTCTGAAGTTGAAACTTGGTGTTCACTAAAATTCATTACTTGGATTGTGGGAAAATTCTGGCATTTTTCAAAAAGTCTTTACCTTGTAATTGTACTGGATCGTCACTTTTCTAACCAAATAATGTTTTTGAAGCATCTAATTTGAAATCAGTGGATTAAGTTCAGAAAGTGGGATATTTTTGCTTACAAAAAAGTCAGATCAGTATAATTGAGCTTGTGTTTTTATAATGAAAGCATTTTCTGTTGGAATTTTGACCAATTCTAACAAAAGTGCCATTGATTAGAGTACTTGGAAAGAACATGTGCAGTAAAAATCAGCTGTAGAGAATAGCTGTGTCATAATTTCAGGGCAGGCTTGGAGCTTAGTAAACAAACTGGCACAAAGTTTTTTACTATCTCAAGGTTGGAGGCTCTGGAAGATAAAGCACATTGTGGTTTTTTTCTGGGGAACTACAAAAACGGATTATACTTCTCTTAGGGTAGCTTTTTGGGACATAGAAGTCATATGGTACTGTATCTCTTGACACTTAAAAAATGTGTCTTGCTTGTTAGAACTAGATCTAGTAAGTAGGGCTTTACCTTTTTTTTTTTTTTTTTTTTTTTTTTAGCTGTGGTAAAATACTGAAACTGGCCCAATAAGAACAGTCTTGTTCTTTCAGTTCCATTCTTGGGTTGTACCAATTCATAATCTTACAGCTTTGCAAGACCTCCCTTTCATATAAAATAAATATTGGTTGGGCTCTTTTTTTTTCTAGGCAAACAGATACATGATTGCTCTTTAGAAACAGACCTTAAAAATGAGATTTTTTTCCCCTTAGTATTATAATCCCTTAAAGCAAGATGTTTCATCTGGAATGAGACTGAAAAGGGAGCAGGAGAGGAGAAAATTTGCATCCTCTCAATGCAGCTGACTGGTTCTTGGGGATAGATGAAAGACTAGTAACTGTGCTTATAAACCTTTGAAGGTGGGTGAATATTGAATATGAAGATAAGCGAGTTTTAATACTGCACGTTTGTGTCACTCTGAATATTTACACTGCAGGAAGCAGGTGCATTATTTTCTGAAGTGTATCTTGTTCAGGCATCTGCACAATGTTGGTGATTGGCATCCAGGTGTGCTCATGCACCCCATGATCAAATAGCTTGATAGCTTAAATGGAAGACATGCACCGTTAGATAGTTGCCAAATAACTAACTAGTCTTTCCTATCCTATTTCTTTTGGTGTTCGTCTGTCCTTTCTCCTCTCCTATTTATTTGCCTTTAATGACTCTGCAGTCAAATGTACTCAAATGGACACCCAGTCTTTCTTCTTGAATGTACTCCAGGTCTTAATGTTCTGCTGACTTCTATGAAATACCTAGATGCAAAACAATAGACAAAGGAAAAGGTTAAGGAGTGTAAAGGCTTGAAGGTATCACTAACCAATTAAAATCGTTTGGGTAATAATTTGACCTGCTTCAAAACTGCCCTTAACTGGTAGGGAAGAACTGATTCTTTCTGTTCCTGCAAAAGATAGTGCTTTTAAGCTGCCACTCTTGCTAAGAAAGATAGAGAAATGTCTTTATAAAAACAGCAAATATTTTGTTACTACAGCAGTATTCTTGGGATCCCAGAGGGAATATTAGATGGCTAACAGCTTCTTGTTGCCAAAGCAATGTGATGCTAGTGATGCTGGTGAACAACCAAGCTTTCATTGGCTTTTGTGGTATCAAAAGGGTTTATGTATGTTCGGAATATCATCTTACAGCAGTTCCTTGGTAAAATTAAAGGCAAGGGTGAATTGTTGTCTTCATGGTAATCAAACCCTATAGTCCGCTTAGATTGTGAAGTGGAAGAAGTTATTTGGGAGAAATAAATGGCAGCTGCATTTTTCTTTAGAGACCTGGAAGACAAAGACATCCCATTCTTTCTCTTTTGGTTTTCATTGCCTACTGATGTGGTAGTGTAGGAATTAATTTACGATGTAAGTCCTTGGAATGCAGTTCATGAAATTCTAATAACTCTTTATGCTTGTATTTATAAAATGTTTCCTCTTTTACAACACTGCCTGCTTGCTAGTTCTTTTATTGCACACCCATTTCATCTTAAAAATGGCTAGGCGCTACGTGACCTGCTTATACACTTTCTAAAATGTTGGTTTTCAGGAGACCTCTACAATTTTAGATTGACCATCAGCTTGTTCTTCATACCGCCTTCCTCACACAGACTTTTTTGAGTGTCTCAAAAGATTTGCGGGTTCCTTCTGGCTAGGAAAGGGGATGGCTGGGAAATGCCTGGGATAGAGTTTGAACTCTGCTAATGCTAACCATAGCTACATAGGTTACAGTGTTACCAGCTTTTGAATATGCATTGATACAAAAAGAAGTGTATAGACTTGTGCTCCAAAATAATTTAGGAATTTAATCTGGAAATTGAAAGGTCCTGTGAAGCTCTCTGCAGGACAAAGTAAATTAGAAGTTCTGGAAACATGTTGAGCACAAGGGGAAGAAAGAACGACAAATGGAAAGAAAGGAGAAAGCAAGTCTCTAGTCCAACCAAAGCAGGAGTTGTAAATTAAGAGTACATTAAAAAAACTTCAACTCTCTGGGTGTACTGAAGTGTAAGGTTTCTGCAGTTGTTTAGCATTGCCAGGAAACAGAAATTCCTGGCCACCTGCATTTGTTGGAAGAGATCATCCTGTGGGTAAAAAGATGTATGATGCCACAGGAAAATACGAAAGGGAGATGGATGTTGCCAATAAAACCACTGTAAATGTAAGCTTGTGTACCCGCAGAGAACTAGTCGAAGGGAAAATATATGCCAGAAGCGAACAAAATATTTTATTTGCAACTTTTCCTCTAACTGCAAGCTCAACCCACAAGAGGAGGAGAGAGAGTATTTAATTGACCAAGGAAACTTCCTGGCTAGACTCCAGCTGGTATCTGCCAGCAAGACTTTGTTTTGGATGTCACTCCAGTGCTGATACTCTTGAAAAAGGTAGTGGAGGAAAAGACAACTACTCAAGGGATCTGAAAATGGGACAGAAAACGGAAAAGACTGATGTGTTTTGCATCTGTTAGCAGTTCTCCTATGTTTCAGCATTGCCCTGTCATATTTATTAGCACACCTTGTTCCCTCAGTCAAGGTCACATTCCTTCTCCACCCTCTGCATATGTTGGACAGATTGCTGTGCTTATTGCAAGCTCTCTGATTGTACAGTATTTTTTTTTTTTATAGCCTGATATAAGAACCTCACTAGAGATGGCTCATTTTGTATTTAACCTGTATTTTAGTGTTCTCTTTGCAAACTAAGCAAGTATTTTAAGTGTCTTATTTTTATAGTTATGTGTTGCTTATTAAATAGAGAAAACATTAATTGTAATGATGAATACCGCTTTACCTAAAGGACAGAAGTGCTTTGTTGCAGGGGAGGTATGAAAGAAACGATAACCTAAACTTTTTCCCTAAGTCAGTGAGAGAAAATGTAGGTAAGAGTAGACAAGATACAGTTTCGATCTGTTTTGTACTGGTTTTGATCATTCTTTCTACTCATCCAAATCTGGCTCTGATTAAGAATCTTAAGTATCAGTTTGTTGTATGATGTCTTTAAACAGATACCTGAACTAATGGCTTCTCTGTATTCATCTGTGTTTAGCCGAGCGTGAACTGGCCTAAACACAAAATAAGATACATTTCATTTTTCTGACTTTAAAGCTGAATATTAAGAAGAATAGACAATGCAATTATCCCAATTAGCTTAATAAAACTAAGTTACTGCTCTGAAAGTATATTTGCTCTTCTCCATGCACTTATTTTTAGGTAGTGTGTATATTGCTACCCAGTTATCTCTGGGACGTCACTGTGTTCCTGTCAGGATTTCTACACGTTTGGTTTCACCAGCGCGGGAGCTTACACCTGTAATGTTAGGTTTCTCTCCCGTGTTTTGGCAGGGCTGCAGTTCTAAGTAGTGGCTATTGTGTGAGATTCCCATTAAACATACGGATTCGGCTTGTCTAGCTCCATCCCATGTATAGCCTTGCTTAGTTAGATGCAATAAAAATATCTATATAGGCAAGGAGTTCACATCAGTGATGTGATGCGGGTCCCTTATGAAATAAACCGATTTGTTATACTGTCCTGGTTTCAGCTGGGGTAGAGTTAATTTCCTTCCTAGTAGCTGGTACAGTGCCGTGTTTTGGATTTAGCATGAGAATAATGTTGATAACACACCGATGTTTTAGTTGTTGCTAAGCAGTGTTTATACTAAGTCGAGGACTTTTCAGCTTCCCATACTCTGCCAGTGAGGAGGTGCACAAGAAGCTGGGGGGGGC
>NW_008796222.1:7614488-7628224 GCF_000699145.1 Aptenodytes forsteri | reverse complement strand
TTCCTCTCTCTCTTTTGTTGTTTTCCTTTTCTTCATCATCATCATCATCATCATCATTATTATTATTATTATTATTATTTCAATTATTAAACTGTTCTTATCTCAACCCACGAGTTTTCTTACTTTTGCCCTTCCGATTCTCTCCCCCATGCCACCGGGGGGGGAGAGGGTGAGCGAGCGGCTCTGTGGTGCTTGGTTGCTGACTGGGGTTAAACCATGACACATAGTCATCTGTTGGTTTGGTTTTCAGCCGAGAAACCTGGCATTTATTCTTTTTAAATATTCTTTCAGATTTCTTCAGAGGTCCTAGTGTGCCCAGTATTCGTCTGGCTGGTTTAGAGTATGTTTTGCATTTCACAGCTGTAGAGGGGAAGATTTACATGCGAAGCTATAAGTGAGTATGTGTTTTACCTATTTGTTTGCTTTTTGGTACACTTGTCAACTTTTCCCCAAATTTAGCCCGTGGTTGTGTAATTGAACCGGCTTGAGCAATAGTTTGCTGCATTTAAAACATGTAATGCGTAGAGGTGTTCCAGCATAACACAGAGTAACTTGTACAGCAGAAGGAAAACGCTTAAGCCCTAAACGTGCTGCTTGCTTCCTTGTTGAGCTCCCCCTTCTAGCTAGGAGGATTGCTCTTTGGTATGGTTGGATTAGTAAGGTGGTGTGAGTTAACTTGGTGAATTCAAAGTACAGTCTTGGACTTCAGAGATTTAGTCCGTTCTCAGGCTGATTTCTAGGACTCTCCTCACTTAGGTGTTTGTCAGAGAACGACAGGTGGTAGGCTGCAGCCAGTCATACACAAGGGAAGACAGGAGCAGGCAGGACAAGACAATCTTTCTTGCTGCATGTTCACCCTCACAGTTCATGGCCTTGCCTTAGCAGGCTGTGAGCATTCATAGCTTGTGTTCCATGCGATTTTGATTTCTCTTATAACAAAATCACTTTTATCAGTCTCATTCTTCAAAACAAACACACACAAAACTTTCTTGGTTAGTGCTCAGATTATTTTGCCGCAAACGATAGTAAATATTTTTCATGTCTATTAATACCCAGGGCACTATTTTGAATTTGAGGAGTGATATGGCTTTCGGGGTATAGTAAAAACAAAAAGTTACCTTAGCTGGGTTATATTTTGGGTGTGTTCAAATTGTGATGGAACAGATTTAATATATTGCAAAGTGTTACTGCCAGACGTCTTTCTCAATAATAGAGTTAGCAGTAGCAATTGTTTTTAATAGTCTTCTGAACTACAGGATTGAACCTGCCCTTTAGGAGGACGGATAAATCTTTATCACAGAGGACAATGTTGGTTTTACTTGTTTTTCCCTTCTAGGGTGCTTCTGAAGAAATCTGGCTGTAAAATACCAAGAATTGAACTGGAAGAGATGGGACCTTCATTAGATCTGGTTATGAGGAGGACACATTTAGCTTCAGATGACCTTTATAAGCTGTCTTTAAAACAACCAAAAGCCCTGAAGGTACGTACCTTGGAAAGTATATTACTTCCAGATCTATATGTGAAGAAGAGCAAAAGCTGAAGTATTAATTATTGTATAATCGATCAAAGCTTACTTTTATATAGGCCAACTGATATTTCTGGGGCCATAGCACTTTTGTGGTGATCAGCTGGCATACAAACTCTCCTCTGGTAGCACATAAGAGCAGAACAAATCTTAATCGCTAAGCTCCAAACAATGTATGCGGCCTTGCTTTTAGGCACTTGATTTGGTAGTTTAATTACTGGTGAACATGGTGATGGTAAGGCCAGATATCTGGCTTCTCACCGGAGCTCCTGGCACTCTCTACTCAGAAATACTAATGTTTGTCTTCCCTTACAGCCTAAGAAGAAAAAGAATATCTCCCATGATGTGTTCGGTACAACTTATGGGCGAATCCACATGCAGAAGCAAGATCTTGGTAAACTGCAGACACGAAAAATGAAAGGGTTAAAAAAGAGGCCAGCAGAGAAGTCAGCTGAAGATGGTGGGGTTAGTCCCAAAAAGTCAAAATCAGCTTGATAGTCTGGAACAGCTTTGAAAACTCTTTGTACCTTCAAATTTAGTATGTATATTGTAATATAAATGTGTCAGACATAAAAGATTCAGCTGCTGTTAGCTTTAGTTTTATAAAAAAATCTTTTTAATGATTTGTCATTTTAAAGGGAACATGCGGGTATTGAGCTTTAACATGGAACTTGGTTATTTAAAATACAAAATGTGATAAAACTTGCTTAGTTTTCCGAAGCTGAGTATTTATTATCTTGGTGTTAGCAAACATATGCTAGTCAAGCAGGTGACTCATTTCCCGAACAGTTTTATGGCTATTATGTTGGGAACCCTCGATCAGTCAACTCCTCTTATAAATTCTGCGCCGGACCAGAGTAATGTATATGCATAACATACGCAGCACAACTTCTCTGTTCGTTTATTGTTTATGTATTTCAGGTTTTGCACAACTCAATAAACTAGAAACCATTTTCTAAAGTGTGAACTCACGTGTCTGATGCCAGACTGTTTTTAACTATTGCACCAAGCCCTACTTTAATCGCTCCAGATTCTGCAAGTGTAAGGTGTTTTTACTGTGTTCATCACCATGGCAGCAAAGTGCCTGATGTTTGCTTTAGGCATAAATGAAACCTTTACAGTTTGAATTTCAATCATTGCTGCTTGATTTGTGCCCAGAATTGAAGTATGTGAAGCAACTTTGAAAGGTACAAGTCGTCTCTTCTTACCCTGCTTTCCTCCTAAGTTTGTGCTCATGAGTTAGTGAAGACTCAATTAAAGGCTTGGGTAAAGGGGATGAGCGTTTAAGACCTTAGTGGGACTTTGGTGTGGTGTTCTATGTTTTGGAACATACTGAAAAAACCCTGCTTTTTTTCTTCTGCTTGTCTGTTTGGAAGCTCTTACTCTGCCCTTGAGCATAATTATGATAAAAGTGTACACGCTTTATCAACACAGCAAGCTTGCTCATCCTAGTTACGTTTTTATCTTTTCTTGTTAGTTTTCTCAGTGTAATCAGCTGAAGTGTCACATTAGAAACAGGCGGTTTGTTATTTTTGCTTGTCTTCTGCATCCTGAATTGGAAGCAGTTGGGCAGCTTTGCTCTCCTTATGTGAGAGCTGAGCCGTAACTGTGTCTGTGCAAATGCCACACATGATGTTCTTGCTGTGCTGGTTTGATAAAACTTGTAGTGTGAAAAAGAAAGGGCTTTAAGTTTGGGATCTTTTTGAGGGCACAAACATTTATCTTCAATGTATTACCCGATTTTTTTTTTTTTTTTAATCATTACACAAAATAAATTGCATGGCGCTCTCTAAATCCTTTTCTCTGATCTATAACCATGTGTTTGAGAAACTGATAATTCCATAAGCTATTTCAAATTTGTATTTCCCACCATAACTTTCTGAAATACAAATCACTACACTTTTGACTGAAAGCCGTGTTTGGTAATAGCTGTAGAAGAATTGTACTAACAGGCATGCTGTCTTTTGCGAACTTACAGTCAAACTTATAGTTGTAAAAGACTAGAAGTCATATTTTCCTAATTTGGAAGCTAATTTTGGTGGTTAATGTGGTGTTTAAAAACTGAATTTTGTAGAAGTAATGTAGACCCTCTAACATCCTGTTACATCTTAATGCTAAAAGTGAGACAGTTATTCGATAGTAGTCCTCAGAGATAAGCTGTTGCATCCTGGCATTGGTTTTGTCTAATGCTGCTGCTGGGTTTGCTCTTCATATGAAGAAGCGTCTTGGAGAGGTGAGGGCTACTACACCTGCTGACGACTCGGTCTTTAGCCCCTGCGGTTAGCGCAGCTTCCGAGAGATGCAAAATCCTCGAGCACAGGAAATTGGTCAACGGGGAGAACCCCAGTGCATTTATTCACCCTTTGCAGGGTCTTTTGTCTCTGCTGACTTGAAGTGGAACCTGAAGTGCCTGATGTCCCACAGCTGTGGCTGTTTGTGCAAATACCCTTTTATTCTTACTGTTTGTACTTGTGAAATACAGCCACGTGGTGGACAAAATGCACTGGATATGCGAGGCAAGGAGGTAAATTCACCTGGATATAGTGTAAGGATATTTAGGCTATGCTTTTTCATACTGATCATTTTAAAGTTGTGTTGTTAGCAAGTACTAAAATTTGTTCAATTTCTAATAAACACTTTGTACTACTCAAAGTGGTGCCATTTTGGTGCAAACTCTGAGTGGGAAGTGGAAATGCTGTCTTGTTTTGTTCTCATGGCAGAAATGAACCACTCTGATCTCTGTATGACAAGATAGGATGAAGCCAAATTAGCAACTGAGTTCACCCTATTTCTTTCAGAGGAGTTTCAACCTTGCCATGAAGCATTGATTAAGCCAAGACTGATGGCTATTGTTATTTCAGATGTACGGCATGTACAACTGCACCTCTGCATGGTAGGCAATTGCTACATTTTGAGTATCTGATTTAACTCAAGGTGAATGGAGATAGGAGGGCTAAATATAACCTTTCTAGTGGCATGTTCTTATTTCTCACAGTGTTTTAAAGTGTGAGGAAATTTGTCAGGTGCTGCAACGTAGCTGTGTGCATGGGGAACAGTACATGCGGTGCTCAAAGGACAGCTGATGAAAGGGCCTGGCCTTGCCTCAATTGCCCCTTGCTTCCAGAGTTCACCAGGCTCTGAAAACACGTAAACGTGGCCCCAGGGTCTGTGCGGCACAGGCAAGGTATAACTGGCACGCTCACCCCTTTCCTTTGGCTGTCATCTTCTTAC
Source organism: Aptenodytes forsteri (assembly GCF_000699145.1). Classification (NCBI taxonomy): domain Eukaryota; kingdom Metazoa; phylum Chordata; class Aves; order Sphenisciformes; family Spheniscidae; genus Aptenodytes; species Aptenodytes forsteri. The sequence goes on along the minus strand of NW_008796222.1, from coordinate 7,623,467 downwards.
CTCCCAATGCACTGGAGATAGCTTTATTTATGGGTTGAGCACAGTAATAAATTTGGTTTCAAGAAAATCCCTGTGGGCACAGCGTGGCTCCGGAGGCTGTACCTGTGTGGTAAAACAGAGTTACAAATCAGCAGTCAAGCCCATGCTGTCTTTAGTCTAGCTGGCAGGATGGTAACGTCAGGGAGGGTACGATTTGTGCCTTCTGTGGACCCTCGGTTTGTATGCTGATGTTGCCCAGCTGTGCTGCTGGCATCTTCATTGCTACTGTCACCTAGGCTACTGTCACAGATGACTAATGATATACATAGAATTTATATTCTCCCTGCACTATAAACTCTTCTTAAGTGTGGTGTGATTAGGAAAGGAGGAAGAGAGGTAGATATTGTTGAGTGGCACAATGTGCTAGGTTCTTGGGATTCCCACATTTTGGGGAATCAGTCCTGGGCACGTACAGTCACAGCCTTAGCTCTGTGCTAGTATAATGTGACAGACGGAGCGCTGAGGGGACTGAGTGGTGTGTGTTTGAAAAGAGCATATGAACTCCTTTCCATTTCCTGGATTTTGTGGGTTTGAGTTTATGGTTCCTTAGCAACCTTATTTGTTTTCACTAAGTGCTTTCTGGATTTGACTGTGAGGGTTTCCCTCCCCCACTGGCTTGGTTGCAGCTGGGGAGGGTTAGCGAAGAGCATGAAGGCAGGACAGTTAAACATCGCAGATATACCAGGTATTGCACTGGCTGCTGCATCCCCCAGCCAGGGGAAAAAAGGCTGACCGTTGCTTATTCCGTATGCTATCAAATGTAAGGGAGGTAAGGAGGCTAGAGCAGAACTGTGTTAGAGACGTTTTCAATATTAAAGAGAGGGAAGTGGAAAATGTTAGCTGTGCATAATATATATAACATAGCCATACATAATACATATTAACGTGTATTACATGTGGTGCAGGTGGTTCTCCCCTGTCTCCAGCGCAATTTATCTCTTCCTTTTGGACTTTGCTAAAGTGCCTCTAGCAGTGCTGACACATCACAGATGCAATCCAAAGACACAGCTGAGAAATAGGTTAGCTGTATCAGAAGTCAGGTTTCCTAAAAACATACAAGGAAAAGAGACATGAGGCTCCTGAATGTGAAGCCTGTGTAGGACGCATTTATGAAGAAGATGGTGAGGAGGAGCTGGAAAAGACATTTGGGGGGGATGGGGGGGTTCTGAGGGACCTACCTGAGAAGTTCGGGAATTATTATCTCGGAAATCATGGTGGGCAGGAGGGACCGAAGTGCTGGGTGAGCAAAGAAATAGAGATGGGCATTGGGAGAGGAAAACTTGTAGGTAATCTGGGATTAAGCCCTATCCTAAATAACATGGGAATCATCTACTCAGAGCAATCAGTGAATGCAGTAGACGTACGCTGATCGAGAAAGTTCTAAGGCGTCTGTTTCTCATTCGTTCTTGTTTTCTTTAACTTTCAGTCATATCCTGTCTACTTGATCTTTTTTTTTCCCCTGCTTCTCTAAGATAAGCACAAAGTCATTCAGGGGAAGAAGAGGTAAAGTTTTCAGCAGAACTTAACAGAAAGCATGTGTGGTTAATGACATTCCCCCAAATTCTCATTATGTTCCCTCTTTCCCCCTTGATAATCCCATAATTCTTCCTGTGATGCAACACACCACCTGTAAAAATCTGCATTTCTCACTCCGTTCATGATACTGACGTACGCCCATTTGGGCCCTAACTGTCTTCTGTTTTGATTGCTGCAATTTTCTCCTCTTGACTTCCTTCACTCTCACAACCTCCAGACCAAACCAGGCACAGCTGCAGTGACCCATTTCCTACTGTTTGTCCAGATCATCTCTTCGTGCTGGCAAGAAGGTGAGTTTCTTGTCCTTTATTGCTCATGGTGAGTGTTACATTAATCTCTTCTTTCCGCTCTGCTAGTGGTCACAATACTGGTCTCCCTCATCTTTCTCAGTTATCTTCTGTACTCTGCACTGACCATTATTGGCTTAATTCCCTGTTCAGTTGATCACTGTAACAATCAAGGCACTTACTGAAAGCATCTGGGCAAACCGAAACAAGGAATCAAGAGCCACGTTCAGCGTCAGGAAACTCCAAAGCCAGAGGTGAGGAGCCAGAATCAAAAGAGGGGATGGGATGAAGAGCTGTCCTGTCAACCACAGGATTAGGCATGTCAGTCAGGCAGGGAAATCTGCAGGAAAGGTCTAATCAGGCCTATTTCTCCAGTTGTTACCAAAGTGGGAGAATGGGAGCAAGAGCGTTGACCCGTTGGTACCAGTGGAAGGGATGCCAGGCTTTGCTCAGCAAACTTGGAAAGAGATCCTTGGTTGATTATCCCCTGCCAGGGGGTTATATACATTTGCCTTGTCCTACATTGCCTGCAAAGATCTGAGTGGATTTTTTACGTATACAGTGCTGCAATGCAAAGTAAGATGAATTTAAAAATCTATCTTTATCTCCCTCTTTCCTAACATTAATGTGTACTCCATGGAGAAGGCAGTGCTCAGCACACATGTGGTGAAGGGGCCTTCACTTAGGACTGAGCCCCGTGTGATCAATTCTAAAGCTGTTTTAGGTGCTGGCGTTATTTCTCCCCTTTTTAAATTTGCAAATTAAACCATTGATTGCTGCTGCTGGCCTCTAGGCAGCAGAATTACTGACGCTGCTTTATGCTCTGGAATTATTACTGCAACAGCGACTATCTACGTTAGCCACAGATAGGCACGCTGGGGCCTAATATCAGCGGTTGCCAAAAGATAGTTTAAAGCCTCTTCCCTCCCTGCCTGTTTTTCAGATAAAGGCGTATTCCTTGTACTAAGTCAGGGTTTCTGTTTTCCTAATCCAAAAAAGTCCACAAGTAGTTACGTCTTTTCAGTTTTCGTTGCAAGTTGCTAACATTTCTCCAGTGGAAATTGAGCTCCTTGGCTTAGAAGTTGCTCTCTCCTCTGGGGGAAGGTGAGGAAGGGAATGCAGAAGTGAGGGGGAAGAAAGGATTCGGGCGTTCTCTCTCCTGGTGTGTCACGCTCTTGCATGTGACAGAAACTAGTCCCAGTGCGACAAAGAAATGTAAGGTATTTAGCAGTATAAATTCACACCAAACATCTCTAAGCAAAGCTGAGCTCTCCTGGTTCTCATGAGCAAACAGCTGTTTGGCATGCATCACTGCCAGAAGATGGGCAGTCACATCTGCTGTATCAGGAAGTTTGTATTGGGACGGTTTGCCACAAAAAGTGCGATGCAGAACTTGCATTTACCTCCCATCACAGCCATTTAATTGAAAACAGATTATTATGAAGAATTAATGAGACCCTCCAAAGTGCACATACAGCATGCCAATAAACAGTAATAAGCTTTTAATTCGTAAGAGGTGATAGATTTCAGCTCCTGTTGGCTTACTTTGCACGTGGGAATAATTCCTTGCTCGTTAGGATTACTTGAATGAAATATTAGGCAGGCTTTATTTTTTTTATGTCATGAAAAGTCTGTAGGTGCCTTTTTTGTTTTTCTTCTTTCTTCTCTGAACATACCTGAGATACCTAACGGCTTCTAGGATATTGTAGCACAGAAAGGCAAACAGCTGTTCAACTCAAGTGCACTCTGTAGTTGGTGAGCGAGGGGTTTGTGTTTGTGTTCCAGGTGCTCGTCCCTTCAAGACTCACTTGAAGAAAGATTCAAAGACCTGATAACTGCTGAGCATTTCCTTCTCGGTTTCCTTCCAGAGAGAGAGGGACACCCACCCTTCCTGCCATTAGCCTCCTCCAGTTTCTCAAAGGCAGCAGGTCATACATAATGATATTTCTTTAAAAAAAAAACCAACAAAAACACAAAGCCAGCACTTTATGGATAACACCATGTGGGGAGTTCAGCAGCAGTGCTGATGTAAGGAGTTACAAAGGTGCAGCTGTTTGTGGGACTGGCGGCCAGATCAGGGAATTAAACTGGCTTTAAAAGGCGGGCGGGGTGTGTGTGAAAGGGATGGCTCTTTGTTCTGAAGCTAGATCAGTTCCCCGATCTGGCTCACAGCACAGCTGGGTGGTGCACTGCGGCACTGGGGAGGAAGCAAAAGGCTGGGAGCGGGATGGGAGACGTGAGGGAACTCCTGCCCCTTGTACTGCTGCTTAAGTAATATCTGTAAGATGGTGCCCGAGTTTGAGAATTACTGTGGTTCTGAGTCTGTTCTTAAGGAAACCAATGGGTTTTGGGACCTACATTTGCCAGTAAGCTTCATCACAACTTTCCCTGTGAAGATGATCACTTTTAACACCACTTTACAGATGTGACAGTGAAGATCAACTGACTTTTTCAGAAGGGATTTGCTTTAGGAACAAAGGTAAAATGTGAAAGTTGTGAGTTCCCTGTCCATGTGGTCTCTGTTGGTGGCTTTCCTGTACCTTCCTGTGGCCGGAGTCTGTGCTGTGGTGGAGCAGAGCAGCTGTCAACAGCGCTTGGCCAGAAAGAAGTTGACCTAGGTGGAACCACGCACAATTTGTGATTTTCCTTGCAAAGAAAACCCCTCAGAAATTTTGAGGTTTATCAACAAAGACCAACACCACCCAGCCCTGGTCAGTAGTAAGAGACACACTAGTTCATCTGTGTGCCTTTTAGCAAAACACAAGCAAATCTCTTCAGATTGGTTTTAAGGCAACCTTCAAAATAATATTCAGGAAACTTCTCCTTTCCATCGGGAGTAACCTTCTGACAAAACTCCTTACGTGGCTTCTGTTTTAGCTGGAAGGATTTTCTCCCTATGAATATTTTTCAACATACTTCTTTTCCCTCTGATGCTATGGAGCTATGGCGAGGAGTAAGACTTCTTGAGCTGCGTTGAACGCTTTTGTTTAATGAACTTGAATAAAAGATTGAGTTGTGCTTGTTCTAGTCTGAGCGTGATCAGAAATACTGCATGGTGGTATGTTATGTTTGGAAAGCTAACACTGCATCTTAGCACAAACCTCAAATCTTTTGAAGACAGATTTAGTTATTTTCTCCAGTTATGAAAAATATTTTAAATTTAATTTAAATGTCATTAGATCTGTGTTGCTGTTTTGAGGAGGTAATAGCTGATTAGGTTCTCAGTTACTTTTCTTTGAATTCCTGGAAGGAAATCCATTCTGTGGCTTACGTGGTAAAGTGACCGAAGAGTTTAAGTGCATATAGACAAAGCTGTCCCTGTTCAGGAAAAAGTATAGTAAAAGGAATATTATGAAAAAGTGAAAGGTGAAATGCTTTTTCAGCATGTGGGCTGCACAGGACACGACGAATCTCTACCCTAAAGATGGTCTCATGCACGAGATCCTGTCAAAGGTAAATCTTGTTCCTTTTAGAGACTCATGCTTGTGGCAGGAGATTTATGCTACCTGACTGGTATGCCTGGAGGAAAAGATGTATTAAATGCTAGCAGAGAAGAAGGAAAAAACTTGTCAAAATTTGTGGTTTATTAAAATGGTGCCAGCATTTGGTCAGAGCCAGCTACGCTAGACTTGTAATGGATTCTGGGAGCTGAGTTTACAGGAAAGTTTTGTTGTTCTATTAAAAAGTAGAACAGGATGAACTTTTCAACCTAGTAGGTAAAGAGTTAGTTTCCATGGGCCTAACTCTGTCAGCAAAACAAATGAGTGTTAAGAAAGAACAGGCAAACTATTAAGACATGGCATTAGCAGAGGTGTTTTCTTACAGCAAAAGCCAGATGACTGAAATCAGAAAATTTCTGGTCTTCTAAGTCACCTCTTGGACATTGAACTAGACATCTGACTTGGAAGATAGGAAAAGGAGAGATAAGAACTTATATGATACTTATTCATATCTGCAAAAACAATTTTGAAACCTGTATGACAAGTGTTTTTTGCAGGGGAGAAAGAATAATCGGTTATAAAATGAAACTTGGAGCAAGATCTTTAAGACCTTTTCCCACATGTCACACAGAGAAAGCTGTCCCCTCCCCCCACCCCCCATAGCTGCATGGGTCTCCGTAAGTGCATTGCAGTATAAAGTGACGTATCATTCCTACCTAAGGATTGTGAATCATGTTCCATTTGTAAAAGGTCTTAGGCCCCATTGAAACCTACTAAAAAAAAAAAACCAAACCACAACTTCCCAACTTTATATTTACTTGACAGTCTGTTTTATAGCAGACTTGTTGGAGAGGTTTGTTTTAAATCTTACTCTATTCTTACCCAAATAACAGTCCAGCCTTCAAGCAGAACAAGTTTTGAATGCTTACAATTATTTATTTATTGTAGGACGGTAATACCCAGGTTCCTCCGAGAAGGATCCCAGAACCCTGTTGTGTTAGGCATAGTAAAACCCACAGTTTTTAAAGAAAAAGTCCTCACCAAGATACTGAAGTAGCGCATGGCTCTTCAGAGACTGAACATGGCTTTTCTGCATTGCGGTAGCTTCTCCTTAAAAAACAAAGAACAAGGTGCCTTAAGATCTTATGCTTCGAGGGCTTCTGTTTACTTGCAATCACATATTGCAGGAGAGTGTTGAACACAGTCTGCCCTGGAGAACCCTGCTTCTTATTGCTGCTGAGTAAAATTCAAGAGAAACCCTTAATGAGAACAAGCATTCCTGTTTCTTTGTTTAGAGAATCGTTATTCCTCTTTTGTATTTTGTGCTTGCCAAGAAGTACTTGTGTGATTAAAGTGGGTTTGTTGTTTTAGATTGATAGTTCAGGTGTGGGATACAAGAATTGCTGGATCCAGCTTCCATGGACCAGAAAATCTAAGTGAGCTCACTGCCTCTCTAGCTTCCTGCTGAGGGAGGGATCTTAGTCGGATCACTAAGGATTAGCAGTTGTATGAATAAAGGTATCTACGAGATGAATGTTTGTAAGTGACACGAACCTGCCTTTTCCAGACAAACGCCCTGGCGTTTCATAGTCAGTCTATGACGAGGAACGAGCTGTTACGAAAATGGAATTTCTGGGAATTGCAACATCTGCAAACCTTGTGTTGTTCCAAATCAGAATGAAAAGACAAAACTTCCCATTGAATGAAAACTCTGGGGATAGGAGAAAGTTGATTTGTGACCACGGAAACATTTCATACCTATATCAGCATATCATCATGCTGATAATGCAAACATCAATGCTAACATTTTGTAAGTTGAAGAAAAAGAAATTCAGTTAATTGGAAGCACACTGCTTTACTTTGACATTTTTCCTTCTACCCATTTCAAATTTTCACCCATGTCACAAGACCAAAAGAACAACCATGCTCAATTAACATCAAGAGTTCTTTTCGTCTGTGACTTTTCGGAAGGTAAGACTCACCACCCCTTACCTGCTGGATGGGTTGTCCATGTGATTTCCCCAAACATGGGAAAATAAACTGCAACATCTGTGGTAGCAGGGAACTGCATTTGTGCTTCACTCTGGAAGTTTAAAATGAGTATAAGTGTCCTGGCCCAGCTCCTTTGGGAAAGAGCATGAGAATGGGGAGAAGCTCAACAGAGCTTTATTTCAATACCTCCCCCGTTGTTTCCTAGTATAAGGATACCTGCAGTTTACGAAGTTCTTGAGCTGGAGATAATCTCCAGTTTGTTGTGTTTTGTTATTACTGCATCTTTCTCTCATGACTTTTCCTAGCGGTTTGTTAAGTACATCATTTTGGCATCTTAAACACTTTGTATTAATTAGTTCCATAATTCAGTTTTGTTGAGTGAAATAGTAATTATTGGGTTAAACTTGAGGCCTGATATTCTTGGGTCTCCCTGAGGTCTTTTATTTGAGAGTTAGCAGATAAATACTTCCCTTCACCTGTTTCATGCCAGTCATGATTTTACGGGCCTCAGTTTCCTTACTGATTTCTCTCTGAGGATGAAGAGTCCCGATCAATTGAAATGCTTTTCACGTAGAAGCTGTATCATATTGCTAATTTGTCCTCTTCGCACTTTTCTAGTTCTGTTATATCCTTTCTGAGAACAGGATTGTATGTAGTATCAAAGGTATTGTTGCATGACTAATTCTGACGCGGGCAACACTTTCTTTTTGATTTTCTCTTCTTAATACTGATTAATGTTCTACATGCCTGTTAGATATTATTGTTTGGGGAGCTGCTGCTGCCAGACAAGAAGCCAAAGTAAGTCCGAGATCTCTCTTCTCTAATGAACTTTCTAATGATAATAACATACTAGAGACCATTATTTTATGTACCTAGGGAAGGTTTTTTTCACATTTATGTTTCTCAGTATTGAATTTAACCTGCTATTTTGCTTCCCAGTTACTGGCTATATTCAAATTCTTCCACAGCTTGTAGTTTGATAACACGATGATATGACAAAGTTGGCTGATGATGTTGGATAAGCTGGTGTTGTAAAGATGAGTGCCCCCTGCAAAGATATCCAGAAGACTCTTCTGAGAAGGCCATTTTAATGCCAGTCAAATTAATTTCAGTGTTGGTATGTGCAAGTGGTGAACAAACGTGACATCAGCTTAAAAAAAAGATGTGTTCTGAGCTAACCATGGCTATTTGGGAATGAGACCTTGCGATTATATTAGAGACTGAAGAAGTCACTCTGATACAGTCAAAAAAGCAAATCAAATGTTAAGAATTAGTATGGGAGGCGGAAAATGAAATAGAGTACAAACATTTGCTGTTGTATAAACTCAAAGTGTGCCCATACCCTGACTGCTGTGTGCAGTTCAGCTATCTCTGTCCCCCACCTTGAAAAGAGCTATAACAGAACTAGTTCTAGAGATTTGGATAGACTAGAAAGCTGGGCAATTGCCAACCGCATGAAATTTAACAAGAGCAAGTGCTGGATTCTCCACTTTGGACAGGGTGATCCTGGTTATACATACAAATTGGGGGACAAGAGGCTGGAGAGCAGCCCCGCGGAAAGAGATCTGGGGGGTTGGGTTGATGGCCAGTTGAATATGAGTCAACAGTGTGCCCTGGTAGCCAAAAGGGTCAACTGTGTCCTGGGGTGCATCAAGCACAGCATAGCTAGCCGGTCGAGGGAGGTG
>NW_008796222.1:7601067-7613976 GCF_000699145.1 Aptenodytes forsteri | reverse complement strand
CCTTATGGGTCCCTTCCAACTTGACATATTCTATGATTCTATGATTCTAGTTCAGAGGAGGGCAAAGGTGATCAAAAGATATGGAATGGCTTCTACAGGAAGAATAACTGAATCGGCTTTTCTGCCTGGGAAAGATATAACTGAAAGGGAATATAGCGAAGATATATGAATTCATGGATGATAAGGAGATGGTTAATAGAAAAAGGTTGTTCTTATATGGGAAGAGACAGTTAATTTGGGACTATCCAATGAAGCTTACAGGAAATAGGTGGCACATAAAAGGATGCGGTTTTTTCACACGTGCAGTTAAGCTATGGAACTCCCACCAGAAAATACTGAGTGATAGAACAAGCCCATTTATCATAATTCCACGAAGGTCGGGGAATACTAAGAGGAAGCTACTGCTTTACTTCTTTACCAACCACCTGTGAAGTGGGATGGTCTGCGCCCTCATGAAGCTCATGGATGACACTGAATTGGAGAAAGCAGTCAATCTACTGGAGGGCAGGATGGATTATTCCTCCAGCTTATCAAGTTCCTTCTGAATGGCCAACAAAAACCTCATGGAGTTCAATAAAGGTAAATGCAAAATCCTGCATCTGGGTTGTCATAACCTCATGTACCAGTGCAGGCTGGGGATACACAGGATAAAAAATAGCTTTGCAGAGAGGTGCTGGTGAGCAACCAGCTGAATAGGCATCTGCAGTTTCTCTTGCAGCAATGAAGACTAACCACATACTGGACTGTATTAGCAAGAGCATGAACAGCAGATTGAGGGAAGTGATTATTCCTCTGTATTTGACACTTATGGGGCCATGTCTGGTGTATTGTGTTTGGTTTGGGCCACCCCAGAGCAAAAGGGACATTTACAAACTGGAGAGGGTCCAGGGAGGGTCACCAAGATTGTCAGGACACTGGAGAACGTACTGCACGAGCAGAGGCTGAGAGGGCTGGGTTTGTTCAGCCTGCAGATGAGAAGACTAAGAGGGGGCTCTAATTCCTGTTTTCTACCACCCAATGGGTAGTTATCAGAGAAGAAGTATTCAAATAAACCTACCCTGCATCTGCGTTTCCCAGACTTGTCATGCCTTTCCACCTCCTGTGTCTTACCCAGGTTGACTTTAGAGAGGTAGAGTTGTTCTGAGCAGGCAGAGCAGGAGAAATCAAGCAGCTGGGGCAGATGTGAGGGCCTGCACTGAGGACTGGGGGCAAGAGGTGTGCCCTATGGGCTGGGGCTTCTTGGGGTAGGAAGGTTGGGGATGGGAAGGAGTGTGAGAGTAGGGGAAAAGGAGGAAGTCTTGGGAAGAAAGAAATTAGGGAAGGATGGGGAAAAAAGATGGAAAATGTTAGGGGTTCTGAATTGAAATGATGAGGAGAAGTGGTTTGACTCTGAGAGTTGGGGCGGGTTGTGAAATGAGTTTGGAGACAGAAGGGCTTGGGAGATAAGAAGTCACAGCTGGGAAAAAGCAAGTGAGAGGGGAGAGTCAGGGGATGAGCATGCTGTGCTACACAGGATTTTGGGTGACAATGGGCAGGTATTACTGTGGTGCCTCCCTGCTGCCTCTAACCAGCTCTGATCTGGGGACAGAAATTAGCAGAAACCTGGCCTTCCTCTCCCAGCAGCAAGGGTTTTGTCTCCCCTACATTGTCTTTTTGTCACTCAAAAGTATAAAACTTAAAGTTTAATTTTTAGATGAGAAGATAACAATAATTTTGCTGGCTATCTATTTTTAAATCAACACCTCAACTAATCATAGCAATGTCATGGATCCCCCAAACTTAACTCCTCCTCTACAGTTTTTCTCCTCCTTTTCCAGTGTGAGACAGGGAAGTATGCGCACGCTTCTGTCCCAGTGTGCAGACTCAGCTGCCGGTTGCACTGTCCAACACCCAGGTTGCACTGTCTCCTTTGCTCAAATCCATTTCCAAATTTAGCCAGACAGATGAAGAAATAAATTGTGGACAAAGACCATTCCCGGCTTGGCCGGCAGATGGCAATTACTGCTCTTCAAGAGATCCTTAGGCGGCCTTTAAAGCTTACAGAAACAGGAGTTTACAGTAGATGAGTCTCCGTGATATTATATTGAGTGTAAAAACACCTCTGGAAATTGAGTTCAGCTTTCCTGTCATCTACTAATAGATCAGATATCGGAGCATCTCAGTCTGTGAAATAAGTACTGTTATACATTCAGGAGAAAAGCACTTAATGTTGTTCTGAGTTGTTCACTCTTAACTTTCTGTTATGCTGTCATAACATGCAGTACAGGAACTTTCGGTCCCTTTTTAAAGGTATGGTAAAATCTACGTTGTTTCTGGGGTGCTTCCTGTCACATCAAAGGGTCCTGATCAACACGGAGAGCTGAAATTACAGAAAACTGTAATATATGTGTGCATTTCCTATTGTTACAGATGTAGGGGAAATGAGCTGTTTAATTTCAGGAGGAAAAAAAAGCAGAGCATGCAGGTAAGGGTAATATGTCATAAATGACAAACTTCTGGAACAGGTTAGCAGAGAAAGCTGCTGCCGGAAAATAATGTAAACTTGGGTTAGGTTCTTTGCTGAATAAGGAGAATGTTTCAGGGATGATGTAAAAAGACAGCAAGACAGCAAGTTGGAACTATGGTTAATGGACAAATATACCGACATTATCCTTTTCCTTGCCTGAATCCCTCTTTCATTTTCACAGTGCAATGGCTCTGTACAGCTAACCTCAATGTGGTATTTAGGGAATGCTGTGAGTTTTTATGGCTCAGGAGTGGTGACTCCCAATGTGGGGAGGAGGAAGGGCTAAGAAGGAGGTCCAAGCTGGCATTACAATTTGGTTCCTAGCTATCATGCTGACTGGGCCAGAAACTACAGCAGTACAAAAGTACTGAGTAAGCGTGGGGGAAAACATTTCTTAAATCATTCTCTGGTGACCTTTTTACCTCGAGAAGCATAAATAGGATATGAAGCAAGCTTTATCTAGCTTTGTGTGCCTCAAAGTTTAGTTGCCCTGACGTGAGACTGAGGGCTGAAGGGAGCAAAGAAGGAAAATTAGTGGGAAGACAAACTTGGGGTCCTGCCAAAAAGGCTGGTTTCCTTTTAAACACTTAATATTTCAGACTGACTGAAATACTATGTTTTACTTTCCAGTCATACTGATGCGATCAAACTATAATGAGAGAATGAGTTCCTAGACTGAGAGTGTGATTAACAGTTTCTAACTCAAGGTCCTTTCCCGAGCTATTGCAGACAGACCAGAAGCGTGCTATGTCCACCCTTGTACATCTATCGTTAGTGGCCAGTGCTCTGTGAAACCCTGAGTTAGAAGCCCTCTCATTGTTAAAAAAGAAAGTGCTTCCTTGAGTAGGAGAGAGTCTGTACCACCAGAAACAAGCTACTCGAAGCGGAAGTCTGGAGCAGCTGTCTGGTCTCGGGCTTCAAAAGAAGCCCAGGATTTGCTGGTGGTGAATAGTTTAAGCAGACTGCAGGGATTATGTTCAAAAGTTTGTTTAAAAACAAACCAACCTGTAACTCTTACACGTTCATGGGTAAGAAATTCCTGTACTAAGCCTGTGCCCCTTGCTTTAACACTGAAGTAATTTCTGAAAACTGTCGTTAGGAAACCATGTTATTAGGAAACAGCAAGGTAGACTCAGAAGGAATTTATCCAAGTAATTAGGAGGGTTGGTTTGGGGGTAAGAGGCAGAAGGATCTCACGGTGGCGAGAATGGGATCTGCACCTGGCAATTTGCTTGAGAAATCCAGAGTTAGGAACACTGGATCTATCTGCGTCAGCAAGTCTTTGAAACGCGGGCAATTGAGGTTGGAGACAATCGCAACAAACCAATGTCTAACCAGAGAACAGAAATCAACCCACCTGTGACAATTACTGCTTTCAGTTAATATCTCATACATATACTACTCCCCAAAATGAGCTTGACATCTAATCTTTGTAAGAAGCACACATCTTGGCTAGAAAAAACCAGAAGTCTAGCTCTCTCACATTGCTCCTACATATCAGGAAAAGCAAAATGGGAAAAAATGGCACTCAAATCCCCGTGTAGGTTACCCTGAAGTATCAGTGCTACTGTGAAAGCTGAAGTCAAGCACAAGGTTGGGGATTTATGTTTGTGTCTTTAATTCCTGGCTACAATTGGATTCATTGCACAACCAGAAAACTGCTTTTTCCAACTGATAGCCTTGCAAAGTCAGACTGGAAACAGAAAATAGTGTGTACTTTGGCTGAGGTATTACTAGCCATAAAGATCTGGCAACTGCAGCTAGCATAACAATTTTGCTAATTATATTTAAATTGGAGTGAATCAACCCTTCTAACACTGAATAAAGAACAACTTTATTTTTCCCAAGGAGAAAAGCAGATTAGGAGACTGTATGTATTCAGGTGAGCAGGTTTTTAACAAATGTTTCCACACTAAGATTTAACACCACTTTAACTATACCCATCTGTTAGGCTGGTGCAAGTTATTACACTGTGTAAAGTAAAAGATGGTCTGAAGCTAAAGCTCTGTAGTTATCCCACAATAGTTCGTATGTGAACTGAAGTTAAAGCTCTGCGGTTATTCCACAACTGTTCATGTGTGAGCAGAATTATCAGAATAATTTTTTTTCTTCTTCTTCAACTTTTTCCACATGTCCATGATGTATTAAGCTAATTCATGAAAAAATAAACCCTCTTCTATATGTGGATATACATCAGCATGTATAAGAAAGGGACGGTAATCCTTTAGCTTCTGCTTTTCTACTGACTGCTGGCAGTACATCAGGTATCCTGCAGAAGTACAATTAGCAAAATGCCTTAAGATCAAAGGAACTACAGAATTACAATGTCTGGGAGTAAAGTGGGTCAAAAAATGTCAGAAAACAGTCTTTCTGTAAAAATAAGGCTCCTGGGTTATTTTTAGGATCCCCTCCTTATGTCAGCAGTGACTTTCTTAGTAAGAATACTAGCCACGTTTGGATAGCGATCTAGAAATCTGAGATGACTTAATGATTAATAATGCTATTCTCCATAGCAAATTTACCTCAAATAGAAGAACTGTACATCATTTAGTACACAGTTTTCATGCCCAGTCAGTAGCATTATAGGTCTTATTAACTGTAAAATCCTGTTAGTACACAGTAGTATCCTGCAGTAAATTCCAGCAAAGTGAATTTTGAAACTATGATACTGCTGCTTGCGTATGGTTATAAATCAGATTCCTAAGTGTTTAAGAATCATTCATGTGGTTTAAGTGGCTTGGTTTTCTATCTTATTGCTTATTTGGCCCAAGTTGAGCACATGATCTTTCCCTTAAAGGGTGGTACTCTGACTACTGTATTATTCAGACAGTTGGCAACTTCTTAAAGGTTTAGAAGATGCTACTTGGAAAGCTTAGAAGAGTTGAAGGCTTCTGGTAAAATACTTTAGATGGAGTGTCATTTAATTTTAAATATGACTATCTCAGGGAGAACTAACTCTTAAAAAAGATGACCTTGATTTCACCCTGGTGAGAGAAGGAAGGAAGATTCACCTTTTTCTTTAAAGTGTTTGTAACTAAAATAGAAGACACAGCCAGCCACAAAAGCATTAGACGTTCTATATACTGAATAATCCTGCCTGAAAACTGATACTGCATCTGTTGTGTCACATCTCTGTGATCACATGCTGCTGTAATGCAGAATCTTTTCATAGTCTTTCTTTTAAATAATTGGGAGGATCGTTATGATGATAAAGTAAATAGATTATTAATTTTATCCATCTTAGGGAATGCAATCTAGCTTTTCCAGAGAGGAACCTTAGTTCACTTGCATCCTTTCAGTTACCAAAAATGCTATTTCAGAGAGTGTGCAACTAGCACTTGGGAGCTACTGAATCTGGACGATATACATCTGGATTTCAAGTAAATGCTGCACTACGAATGACCAGCTCTTTGGTAACCTGGTCGTCCTTGTGAGTGAGGCTAGCCAGGGGCAGCACATTATCTTTCTCAACCTAAGCAATACGGGAGGCAATAATAGTTAAATTCAAGATTCCTTTACGAAATTGATTTGTGTGAATATATGCTATACTACAGATCCTTTTTTCTGTATTCATTTATTTTATTTATATATCTAAAGTAAGGGTTATCCCATTAATCTGGTAGGGATGGATTTTTATCAGAGTATAAATAGGAAGTGCAGGGCCTATGTGTGTGCTTACTTTTGAGCAAGTGGTATATTTTTACTTAGCCACTAAGTAAATATATTTGTAGAGGAAGGGCATTGATATGGGATTTATTAACTTAAAAACAATACTCCCTGTCAATTCAAGGATTAACTTAGTTCTGCTTTTGAGAGAGAGGAGTTATCTGATGGTACTAACAAGAATTGTTACGTTTGTTTCACAAAATACAGTCATTGCAAACTGAATGAGGAATTTCCATATGCCTTTTTTTGAAATCTGTTTTACCCATATTACTAGAGATGGGATGAATTGTGGGTTAAATAATCTATCAATTGGAGAAAACTGAACCAGAGAGAGTATGTAGATTTTGTTCTGAACTGACCTGCAACAGACTAGATTTTTTGCTGTGGGATACCCAACTTCAAAGTCAGGACTTCAGATAATAGTTAAGAAATAGATGTAGACCTAGCACAATAATTTAAAAAAAAAAAAGAAAAAGAAAAAAGATTGCCTTTCTGTTGCTTTCTCATATATTAAAGCAACTCTTTGAGTAGGAAAGTAGAATGAAATGAAGCTCTTCTGTGCCAGCTGCAAGGTAATATGCTATATGAAGTAATTTATCATACATTTAATGTCCTACATAGTTTAAGTATTTCAATGCAAATATGTACAACCTAAATATATTCTTTGATATTTTTATTATCCTTATACTACTCTTAAAATGTCAGATTTTTTTAATGTTTGAATTTCTCGACACAAATCTGTTCAATTTGCAAAGACAAGTAGACTTTCTACATGGAAGATTGTTAACAGTTTTCTTATGCCTTAGTATTTGAATTGACTCACTTAGATACACAGTTTTGCTTATCTAGTAAGTAAAATGCTCATGGTGGTGTAAATCATATCTTGAAATGGGGCCGCTAACACCTGCTAACCCTTGCTATAGCCTTTAATACGGAAGCACTTTCAAAGTGACAAAAAGAAAATGGTGACAAAGTTAATTTAACTTGAATAGAAATTAGAATTCTTAAGAAGCAAGCAAGCAAGATTAGTGTCACTTCTATTCCTGGTGGCTTGTTACTTAGGTAGTATTGGTGGAGGTAGTAGCCCTTTGCTTTTTGGACTTTTTGCAGCCTGAAAAGTCAATTGAGTAGCAACTGAGCAGACAACCAAAATCTGCTTCTAGACAACAATCGGATTAGGTTTACTTGATAAAACACTTGCTTCTCTGATGCTCCAAAATGAGCATGCTCTGATGCTTTTTTTGTTGAAAACAAAATTGAGTTCTTGAGATTGCAAAGGTGGTCTGGAAGATATTAAATCTATGTAAACAAAGGAAGGAACTTTGAGGTGCTTAGATCCTATGATAATGGATGCAATATGAAATACTTGACCTGGATAGTGGTATCAAACCAAGCCTGAAGACAGCCTAAAACAATGGCTTGAAGCAGTTCCTGCTCATTTGAAGGAGATGTTAACTTTGAAGCTGAGTGAGCATGTTGCCAACAGAGTTAGTTATTTCACTGCCAAGAAAGAGGTGAATGATCATGCTAGGACAATGTATTCCTCATGCTTCCTCATTTAGCAATGGGATCAAAACAAATTCCATGTTTGGGGTCTGAATAAAAATTATCTTAAGATGTTCTTCAACTTGATATCCAAGGGTGGGATTAATTTCACCAAAATTTAGGTGCCTAGAGTTCTCACACCTACATCTAAGCTAGTCATCTGGCCTTCTGTAATATTACTTATCTCATCATAAATGTTAATGTTTAAAGTAACATGTCCCCTGGAATTCCCTATTCCCTCCTACCAACACTATGTAGATGACCAGCTCTGATCAGATGTTCACAGCAGAGATGGTGACAAGGTAGGCTTGAGGAATCCTACACTAAAGTCTGCTGTCAAAAACTTAGCTTTGTGCAACTGGAGATTTGCAGGGGGTAGAGGGCTTCTACAGTTAAAAACTATCACTTTCTTTCACTTTAATAATAGCAGTTATATGTTAACTATGTCCCAGGTAACAGCCTGTCAGGTCCCATCTACACCTCATTGAATAAAAAATTAAAACCGAATTTAATTTGTGAAGGAGCCAGACCTGAGCCGTAACCCATGCTTTTGGTGAACCTAAATGAGGAACATGTTAAGTCTGGAACTGTTGTTTTAGATAAATGTAGAAGTGGGAATCGGACCTGTTGCTTAGCCTCATCTTCACCAGTTAGACATTTAGGCTGCTCTCTTTCCCTCTCTCGTTCTGCTCGCTCTTTCTCTTTCAAAAGGACAAAAAAGAAAATTCTCTAGCTATTGGTGAAGTAGGAGGGAACCTATATTTTGACAAATAATAGCACTTTAGGAAACTTTTACTGTAGGTCTTATGAAACGCTAAAACTAAGGTTAGACGCTTCCAATGGTCCCCACAGTAAACAAGTAAAATCTGTGCTTTCTATCTTAGAAAATGTGACTCATTTGCTTCAGCAGTGAGACTCAGGCCCTGTACTTCATACCACTCAGCTGGAGCCCAGTCTGAAACATCAGTAGAACATCCTGTCTGGCTGAGAGATGCGTAAACACTGCTTACTGAATGGGATTTAATCTAATGTTGATCTTCACGCAGTTGGTGATACCATATGTTTTTGTGTTTTAATGGTTATCCTGTTTATCTCATCTTTCTGACTTAAGGCCAAATCCTTCTGTTGAATAGGTGCATTATTAATACTAGCTGAAAATTAAACAATAAAAAGGCTTAATCATTAAGAGCATGCATTAGTCTAAGTGATCACACAATTTTGTGTTAGCCTTATGTCCTCTCCGTATACTGCCTATCTTTCTTGGGTTTGCATCTATTGTACCACTTGTTGCAAATTTGTGACAGTCAGGCATTTTACTAAAGACCTTTTGTTTTCCTGGATGATGTAGGCATACCCTTTTCATTAATTACTGTATAAATTCTAATCAGATCAACAGAAGAAGGAAGAATTAAACTCTCCGAACATGTACTCTACAGGCTTGGCATCCTGTCCACTTTACCTTTGCAGAATACTACATAATTTTGAAATGCTCTACAAATAAAATGATTTATGCAAAAAGCTGTCTGGGTGTGTCACTAACAGCATACTTCAATTATATAGGTAATTTTTTTTTAAAGTAATTGGCAATCGAAACATTCCTTATGCTCGAAGAAAATGCTGTACTTCTAAAACTAAAAACTTCTGTAGCGAGAGCTACTGAAGTATTGGTCTGTTTTCAATAGCTTGTGAGAATGCAACTGAATGTTTAATAGGGAGCTGGCTAGAATTTCAGATAGGGTTGCAGAAGATGCCATTTCCTGGTCTATGACTTTTGAGAGCCCACAAATGACAGGGCAAATTCCTCCTTTGGCACTGGCATTTTATATATTGATCCTAAAATAGACATAACCTAAGTACCACTGTAGCAGATGTCTGTCATGAGCATTATGTCTTTTGCATGCACAATTGCTGTTCGTTTCTTTTCTCAGCTGTAGGGTACTAATAAAACATGTAAAATAAGTAAATTACTATCAACAGGAACAAATCTTAGACAAAACCAAGGTGTTTCTCACATAACATTTCTCAGCTTATCCATTCTCGGTTGATTTTTTCACTTTCCTCTCTGTTTTGGTGTTGGTTTTATGATTTTTTTTTTCCTTGCTCATAGCAACAATTTAGCTGAAATAGATACAGTTACCTGTATACAAGTCTGTAATCTCTTTATTTTCACTATTTTTACAGCAATTCTCTCTGGTCCATCTTCCTTCTTTTTCCCCTTCTTTTTTAACTATTTTTCTTGTGATCATGCAGGGCTCAAATAACAGAGCCACAAGGGTGGCTTTCCTTTCACATATCTTTCCAGAGTTAGTATTTTTTTTTTTATTTCAAATAGCCTTTTTTTTTTTTAAATTCTTTGATAGCAAGAATTTAAAAGCTAATGCTTTTATTGTGAATTATTTGGGTTACAAAAACTTTAGAAATCAAACTGAAGTCAAACCTGCCCATATTCTGTTTGCAAAGTACATTTTCTATGGAAGGGGGGATTGAAAATTGTCTGGCCGTGAAGAGTAAGCCTTTATTGTTCTTGTCCTTGGGAACTACTAGGGAAATAGCTGAGATCTCAAGAGACCTCTCTTGAAAGGGAAGGGACTTAATTCTTGACAGGAGCAGAGTGTACCAAAGAGCAAAGAGGTACAAAGTTTCCCTAGATATCTACTTAAGACTTCTAGAAAGAGCCTGTAAAGGAAGGCCCTGTGTGCCCTAATTTTTTGATAATATAAACTTTTTTTTTTTTAGTTTAGATAAATAGGACAATAAGATACAGAATACTGAAGGAACATGCAGAGTAGTTATAGCCGTCAAATTTATAAAAATTGTATGTGCTGGAGAATCAGATTTTGTGACTCTCCATTCCCAACAATGTAAGGAGAAAGGGAAAATAGCTATTTCATACTAATCAGGGGAAAAGAAACACTTTACAACTGGAAAACAGAATCTATTTTAAAAAATGTCCAAAAGTAGAAGTTGCACACAATATGATCACAATGTTTTTTTTAAAAAAAACACATCCTTTATCTTAAAAAGGTGGGAGGGAGTCATTGACGGTGTTTATAGGAAACAGGGAAATGAAACTGCAGTACATAAATACTATATTGAAAAACATGCGGAGAAGGAATTAGTCTTGTGCTTAATTGAACGCTGTCCAAAACAGAAAAAATATATGGTTCTTCCCTCAAGCTGATGTGACTATCTATCATACAGTTCACAGCCCCCCATTCAGGAAGGTAGTTGAAGTAATCTGAGGAGTCTAACTAAAAGTTAGAAACATATTTAAGAACTTGCAGAACTGGGCCCCTTCTGATCAGTCATATTAAGATCCAGTCTTGGATTTTGCCCTTGTTTATTCCTATGCAACTGAAAGTTTAATTAAGTTTATCATTGCTGGCAAACGTAATGAAGATTGAATCTGGTTCCAAAAAAGGTTTGCTTTGTCATAACTGTTCAAAAATGTTATATTGTGGTGGGCGAAGCTTGATTTATTGTAAGAAAGCTCAACAGATTTGAACAACAGCCTCCAGACAAAGACTTGCTGGAGAACGTGAAGTGTTAACTTGTGCATGTTAAATTGCTTACAAAATATTCTGAGCATATTTAAGCTTATGATAGGCTTGGGGTTTTTCATAAGCATTAAAACTTGTTCCTTGGGGGGAACAGATGTGTTTTTCAACGGTCAGCCAAAGTTCTCTCTTTGCTTTGACAATTATTATGTATTTCATACAGCTATATTGTGTTTTGTTATGGGCTTTTATTTTTTCCGTATTCTACTGCTGTTGTACGTGTATGTGTAATGTTTTTATGTTTAACTTAGATGGGCATGGTTAACAAGACAAAGGGAGTATGCAGCAAGATTAGCACATCTATACAAAGCACTTCATTATTATCATAAATGTATTTGTAAACTTTTTTGAAAAAATTATTTTAAAACAAATTGGAGGACACTAAACATGCAAAATTAAAAATCCAAAGGTCAAGTAATTTCAAAAGCCAAGCATTCTTAAAGCTGACACCCATTCAATGTGCATTATTACACAGGTTTTCATTACGACATTATATGGTTTTCTTTCTTTAGCTACTACTTTTCATGTGGAGAGTGACTGAGTAATTTGTGCTGAACAAGTCATGGTCTTAAGAATCTGTGCTTTATTTTGGACTAAGTTTTGTTTCCCCATGTGGCCATTGGTAGGTAGGCAGGAGAAGGTGATTCACGGTCAAAAAAGGAGGAAGAGCCTTTAACAGGCAGGCATGGGAGTTGGATGACGCAACAGATAAAGCAGTAGCAGCCCAGGTTCTGACGGAAGAAGTGGGGATAGCATACGAATGCAAGAAGCTGCTTTGAGCCCTCCAGGTCTCATGGGGAAGGACGAAGTATCCAGACTGAATCTGCTGATTTTCTTTCAAGAAGCTCTTCTTCCTCATCAGGCCCAAACTGCTTAAAGCATAAGTAGTTGCCGAACACATAAACACATGTGCAGTTGAGAGTTTGGAAGCAGGATCACCAGTCAAAAAGCTTGTCGCTTAACACTCAAGACCTCAGCTTTCCCTATCCTCTCACTTTGCTGGCTCCGGGGAGGAAAGGTCAACAGTTGATGCCTCCGTGCAAGTGGGAAACATTTCATGAGGTGTGCAAGTGCAGTATTTTCTCTTCCTTTGTAAAAAAAAAAAAAAAAAAAAAGACAACCGGAGAGAAAGGGTTTCACCACGGTCACCGCTGGCAAAGTGCTAAGGGTGGAGAGCTGTCCCGGAGAGCTGCTCCCTGCGGACAGCGAATGCCCCGAGGGCCCTGGAGCAGGGCGCCTCCGTACCGGGGCTGATAGCCCAGAGCCCGGGCCCTCCCCTCGAGAGGGAGGGTGGGCGGTGGAGAGCTCCCCGGGGGCCAGCGAGCACCGGGGCAGGGCCGAGCAACGGCCGTGAGGGGAGACCAACGGCTGTCAACGCACGCGGGGGCGGGGAGGGGGAGGGCCGGAGCGGCGCCCCTCGCTTAGAGCTTCGGGGTGGTTTTTCTATATTTGGTTGTTGTTAGCAAACCGCCGGGGAGCGAGTTTCAGACTTTTCCCTCAGTTCACGGCTGCCCAGAAACGGTAGCCGCAGCGGGACACCGCGGGGTGTAACTGCCCTGTCTCATGGGGAGCTAACTCGGTCTGGGAGCGGGGCCAGGGGCTTGTTTACCGCTCTCCCCCCTTCCCCGCCGATGG
>NW_008796222.1:7520167-7599944 GCF_000699145.1 Aptenodytes forsteri | reverse complement strand
TGCCCGTCCCGCCTCTCTGTCCGCAGGCCGAGAGACCCCCTCGGGGCGGGCGGGAGGGCCGGGCCGGAGCCTGCCTCGCCGCAAGCAAGTGGGGCTGGGCTGAGGGACTCGGAAATACTCGTTTCATCGAGGCGAAGAGAAGCTCCGCTCTCCTCCCTGCGAGGGTTTGCGCTCACAGCCGTGCCCCGGAGGCTGGGCTTGGGGCAGCACGCGCCTGGGACATCGCGGGGGGGAAGCTGCAGGGGGAGAAGCAGGTGTACTCCGACTCCTTCCACAGCAGTATTTTTAGGTATGTGTCATCGTGCATTGTGGGAAAGATGCATGCTCCCGGTCCCAGAAAGTTTTATTCCCCCGACCCCGTTAGCCTAATGGTTAGTCTAAATGATTAATTAACAGTGGGGTACAGCGGCACTTAAAATATATCAAGAATGGGCTTAACAGTTGTCAAAACCAGCATTTCGATGTGCATATTTACTGCTGTAACCAATATCCCAAAACTCACCAGTAAAGTTAATGATGTTTACTAAAGACATAACAGTACTATCACAATCAAATCTTCACTCTGCCATTACTAATTAAACCGTTCTAGACACATAAGTACCAATTAATTCAAAGATGAGCATATATTCTATTTTATTTTATGCAAGTTCTCTTCGAAAAGCGTCTTGTGCTTTGACTTTGTAAGTTGAGGAAATGCAGTCTTTGGCTCTCGCAGTAATAACGAATTAATAATTATTATTTATTATAGTAAAATAAAGTTGGCTTATTTAAAAGGTAGCTTACATAGTAAAATATTAAAATGAAATATTAAAAAAACAAACATTGTCTTCCATGTTTTTGTTCCTTACTAAAAAAAGGAGTTCCAGCTACATTGCCCTGGAAAGGTGTAAACCTTCTAGGAAACTTTATCAGTACAGAGTGGTGTTACAGCCCTTTAAAAGAGTTTTGAAATTTGTCTTCCTTAATATCAGGATAAGTGGGCCTAAAGTTGAGATGTAGGAGACAAAGAAGCTAATTTTCCTCCCTTGACTTAATAACAATATTTTTGTCTGAAGCAGAAAACCAGGGCAGGTGTTTAGACTGAAGTAAGAAAGCTGGAAAGCTGTGGTGGAGCATTAAGTGATGTGCTCTCCAGCATTTGAACTGTTTGTGGTGATGTACAATGTGTATTGCTCAGTGTTCTTGAGCTAGAAGGATGGGAAGCTACGTATGTCTATGCATCAGTTGTGGCAGTGCCTGCTTCACAGAAGCATACCCAGAAGCAGGTGCCTAGGCTCCTCAGCACGTACAGGAGAAGAATGAGGTTGTTCAGAGGAGGTGCTGTGAACATTTGCATACTGACCTGGGAGCCACTGGCCAGTCAGAAATGCAGAAACACATGGGTGGTTGATACCCTGTCTGTTCATGGTACAGAGGTGTAGTTGCTTTTTCTGAGGATCCTGGTTCTCTAGTAACGATCTCCCAAAATAGTATTCTTGTACTTTAAAAAAAAAAAATAAAAATTGACTTTTAGGTAATAGTGCAAGTAGTCAAAATAATCAACAAGAGGAGGATTGAAATTATTATGTCTTCCAGAAGAGTAATTGCATCACTGGTGTTTAAGTGAGGTGAGATTGCAGGTGTGCTCCACCCATGTTTTTTTGAAAATTTGCCCAACTGCAGAAAAGAGCGAGGAAAAAAATGGAACCTGGCTTTAGAGCCTAGTTTTGCATCCTGCTTAGAAGAGCAGGAAGAGTTCCGAGTCCTGGATGCAGCCAGCACCTCCTGCATCACTTCTTCTTTTTTTATTTAAAAAAAAAAAAGCTACAGCTGCATTTTGTTTTGCTCTGTCAGATGTGCTCTGGTTTGGGTAATGCAGGAGACACTCATTTTGCTTTTTTAAATCCAAATGGGTTTAAGTTGGGGGAAATAGCATGAGATAGCTGCCTTGACTTAGATGACTTGTGTGCATGTGAAGGAGGAGGACTGCAAATACAAAAGTGCTTCCTGTAAATAGCCGAACGGCAGATAAAAAGGTGTCCTTCCTTTTAATACCTGAAAGTACCCTAATGAATCTGGGCACCATAAAGACTAAACAGAAGCTGTCAAACAGGACTTTTTGTTCCTTAATGTTGAACTTCATCACCTAGAAACTGTTTGTCTGCTATTTTTTTATCTTGTTGAAGATAGGACCAAGAGTGAACTAAACAAATTCTGATACAGTATTTAGCTTGCCATAAAGGGGAGCTATGATCAGAAATGGCAAATTGCACTTAGTGTAGCTCTTAATGAACACTGGATTAGCTGGCGTGCCGTAGAAAGAAAAAGAACGACTAATGGGATAAAGTCAGTATGATTCTAGTGTTAGAGAAAACCCTAGCCTGATCATTGTATTGATTATAGTACTTAATCTAGTTAGTCTCTTGTGTTCGGACTCAAAACTGGCAGTGGAGACTCAAAACTGGCAACTCAAAACTGGCAGTGGAGACTGAGTTTGAGTCAGGTTTAATGAATTTGAAAACTGGGATTTGTAATAAAAGTTTTCTTGCTGTGTGGTTTTGCTTTGGAATATGAAGTTTAATACTCTAATCCTTCTGAAAAAAATTATTTCTTTAAAATCTGAAATGCTGATTTTTTGAGAGGCATGAATATTCCAGGTAATCTCTCCTGGGACCCCAGGTGTCTGTGGAATCTTGCAGTTGATCCAGAGTACCACAGAATTCAACTTCTTTTAACTACAAGATTACTTAGCTGTTGTCAGAAGTTTTTGTGTGCCTGCTCTTTTGGGACCAGCCAGTAGTTGTCTCTTACCTGGTGTTCTCCTCAAAAAGAGGAATTAAGTAGACTACATGCTATTTTTGTTATCTCTTAATAATGGATGCCTATCTCTATGTTAGGCAAAATGGGAGGGAATTAAGTAATCATAGTATGTGCTATTTTGGTTATTTTTGGTAGATGGATATTTATCAGTATGAAAGGCAAAGTGGGAGGAGGCAGAAGGGAGGAGGGTGTAGTCAAGAAGTGACTCTGCCTTGCAGATAAGGAAGGAACCAAAAGTACAGGCAAGGCAGCGAGGCTGTCTCCAGAATGCAGCATCAGCACTAGATAAGTAAGATGAATAACTATAATTAACACCATTGCAGGATTTAGGAGTGTTAATGGAAAAACTTGTGCTGTGGGTTATAGAGGGTTCACAAATTTCTTCAAGGGGCATTAATTATAATTCATATTTTTTATGAAAAATTTTGAACATTACTAGTATGGGATATTTTAGTATTCATATTAGTAAAAAGCTAATTTCTTTGCTTATGTAGTGCACTATATAAGCACTTCCATTGTTTCTTTGTGTAGCCAGTTTCTTTGTTCAAAAGCTAATTGATGCACAACTACAGAAGAGGAAAAGCCCCCAGTGTAAGTATAAAACTTCTAGAAAGATGTGCCTGAAGTCTCAGGAAACTACTCCGTTCATTGTTTATAGTTCATTGTGCCTGAGGAACAAGTTGGGTGGAAAAACACAATGGCAATGAAATATGGGAGGCTCTTAGTCCTTGGAAACAGGGCAGACCTAGTAGGTCTCTAGCGTTCAAACGCAATTGTAGCCTGATCATCCTTGAAGGGGCCAGTCCAGTTTCTGGCAGGAAAAGCACTTGGTTCCTCTCCCTGTTGGCGTTGGCACAAAGGGTCGTGGAGCACTGAGCCAGCCCCTGTGTTACCTTGGTTAGAGATCTGGCATGCGAGCCCCATCTAGTCCTGTGTTGTGCTCTCTTGATAGATGCCACTGCTATATAGGTTTTTGTGTGTGTATGTACACATACCTGTTTTCAAAAGGCAAATAAATACTAAGATACTAGTGGCAATAGAGAAAAATACTGGGTTTTATTAAAAAAGGTAGATAAAAATACTAGTTCTACTAGTTTAATTACTCCTCTTTCTATGATTTACAGTGCTGGTTCTGTAAGGCCACTGGGTTATTCTCTGCATGTTTGTTCATCTTCACTTGTACAAATAGCTCTGCACAGTGCGTATGTACTGTTATTACTGTTCTGCATCCTCATGTTTGTTTTGTGTTAGCAAGTGTTATTAGAAGACAGTGCATCAGCTGGCCTGAACTGGTTATCCATGAGCTTGTATGTTACCTACCTTGGTTTGACTTTGTAAGGTGCAGCCTTTGGTGATGTGTCTGGATATCAGAATGATTGGTGGTTCGTTGAGCTGGCTTAACACCATCAGCACCATCGGGACTCTTGGAGCTGGATTGCTGCGGGTACGATAGGGCAGGGAGGAGAATCCTGCCTTTGCTGTCATATCCAGGGCATAACTCAGATACTGGGAAAATGATGTTGGATGACTATGGAGATCTACAAGTGTTGAGAACAAGTGAACCGCTACCGTATACGGTAACTTAATTTTGCTGAGCAGGGCTGGCTTTTTAATTTAACGGGGCAGTTTGAAGTTGAAGTTTTTCCTTTACTCCTTCCTTGAACCTTTTGCTCTCTTATTGAGCTTTGCTTCAGCGATAAAAACACTATCAGCAGTTTTATCATTCAAGACCTTGTTCTGTAACTGTCCTTCAGAACCACACTTTCATCTCTAATTCTATGGGATGTGGCTTCCAGTACATTGGGAAGCTTGGCAAGCTGGAACTATGTCACATGGTTTATGAGAGAGCAGTGGACTTCTTAAAAAGAGAGAGAAAAAGATATTTCAATCAAATTTGGAACACCAAAGTTATCAGAGCACAGAACTGTAATTTGTGTGAGGTACAAGAAAGCACACTACTGTGTAACAGTTTGGTCAATAAGGATTACATTGCAATGAAGGATGTAGTTCCACAAATCTTGGACCAATGGTTATTGGTGCTGCTGTAGTCTGCCTTCCTTCCCATGTTTGGGTGGCCATTGAAACCAGTGCAGGGAACCAGCAACGGGAGCAGATTGGCTGAAAACCAACCTGATACAAAAGTAACAATTCATTTTATTCAGCTACAGTCATGTTTTTGTACTCTTTTGACCTGGCTTTGTGGTTATAAATGTGTATGTAAATGAAGGCTCTGGAGTAGTTGAAATTGTGACTGGGTCAAACTGGAAAGTTGAAAGTAATTTCTGTAGTATGCTGTCCCATTTTAGGACAGAATAGTTAATACCACTATTGTTTATGTATACACACATGCATATATATTTTTATGCCTCCAGCTCTGGAGCATTTCTCTTGTACTCTTGATAACTAGTTTGCAGACTGATTAGCCTTGTGCCTGCTAGTTAGGTTGTCTTTTTGTGTTTTTCCTCTTGTTGGAATTCACATTGGTTAGATTTCTTCCTGTTCCAACTGCAGATTTAACTTGCAACAAGTTGTTTTATTAGGGAGAATAATCTTCCTAAGGTGTCTGAAAGCTAGTTACCAGTTTATTTTTTGGGCTTCTTTAGAGGCAATACTTTAATTTCACAGGGATGAAACATCACTATAAAATTCTAAAGATGGCTGCCTATTGCCACCACTCTGCATTAAATGCATGTGTCTCAAGTTATGAGCTTTTGTGTGCTGCCTTTCAGACAAAACTGTGTCCTCTAAAATCTCCTTCAACCAAACCCACCTAAATACTAAGTTTTTACTGTACTTTATTCACGACGTGAAAAGTTGGATGAAAGCGAACTGTTATTGAATGTCCCGCAGAGTAATTTGCTGTTAGTGTAACCTTATCAGTAAAGATGAAGTTCTCTTAAAGCTATTACATTGTTACAACGCTAAAAAGCTAGATGTAGTTAGTGCCTCCCTGTAGCTATGCTAATCTGGTTACATGCATCAAAGTAATGAAAGAGCTCTGAAAAATGAGGTTAAAATAGTTTAAAACATCTTTAAAAGAATTAAGTGAATGTGTTAACGAAGCTTTATTTTTGGCTTATTTTTTATTCATGAGAGAAAGGCCTTGTTTGATGGTTCTTAAGATAGTGTTAAAACTGACTATTTTCCAGTCTCATCCTTAAGTGGCAATGTCTAAAGGGTATATGTAAAATCTTTTAATTGAGCGCTCTCATTTCTAATCCAAGTAAGCAGCAGTATCATGTGGTTAGACTGTTCTGCAGATGGATAAAGACTCAAACGTGGTTTGATTTCCAACTAGCAGAAGAAACTTTTTTGTCGTTCATTTTGAAGATACTTTATCTAGATGGCTTGCTGGTCTGTCTTCTGCCATTTTGCTTTCAGACAAAGTGGCCTGGGACTGGGGTGTGTGTGTATATATTTTCATGTGTGTGTCTCCTTATGTCTTTTCCTTGGATAAATCTTTCAAGTCTTAACAGTTTTGTTCCATGTGGAACATTTTCCATACTATCAGTTAATGTCATTTCTTTGTCATTGTCTCTGGTGCTTCTATAACCTTCTGTAATATGGAAAAGAAAGGTACTGTGTGTCATATTCCAAATGAGGCTCTGCTGTTTTATAGCATGACATGATGTACTACGATGACATTGTGCATCTTGTTTGCATTATTTACATAACCTAATGTTTTTCTTGCTGCTTTTTATTAATACCTGCATTCAGTGGAGTTTAGTCGACTTTGAAGTTTTCCAGTGTGCCTTGCTCTCCTTACTCTTCAGCTTTTTGTTTAATTGGTCCCTGTAGTCTGTTCAGTGTCGTCTTACTCATCCATTTTGGCTACCGTTCTCTGAGGTTCCTTAAATCCCTTCCTGATTTTTGAGTTAGCCTAAATAACTGCTGTCTAAAGATGAAGTTAGCAAAATGTATATGTTTATTAATAGACCCTCTTAGACTTAGCGAGATGTACCAGTGCTTAGTGCTGTTTACCTATCCATAAAGATGATTTCATCTTAACTTAGTCTGCTTTGCCTCCAGACACTTTAAGTTTCCTGATAATATTCTGTCTCTTTTCTCATGGTTTGATTTCTTTAGCCTCTTGAGAGGTGTGTTGTTAAAGGCCAACTTGAAGTCTAAATGTTATCGGTCTCTTCCTTTTATTCAGTTACTAGTTTTGCATGAAGAAATGTAGTAGACTGTTCTCAAACTGTTAAAGCATAATTTGTCTGTTTATTCTTTTAGCCAGTTTGAGTTAATTTGGTAATTATAGATACTAACAAAATGTTTAAGGTTGTAGCCTCTCTGCCTGGAGCAACATCTACTAGAGCGGGCTGCTGAGGACCTTGCCCGGTTGGGCTTTGACCATCTCCAAGGATGGAGACTCCACAACCTCTGTGGGTGATCTGTGCCAGTGTTCGACCACCCTCACAGTAAAAAAGATTTTTCTTACATTTAAATGGAATTTCCTGTGTTTCAATTTGTGCCCATTGCCTCTTGTCCTTCTGCTGAATACCACTGAGAAGAGTTTGGCTCAGTCTTTTTTTACTTCCTCTCCTTGGGTATTTATGCACACTTATAAGATTCACCCCTGAGCCTTTTCTTGAGCCTAAGCAACCCCACCTCTCTCAGCCTCTCATTGTATGTCGGATGCTCCAATTCCTTGAACAACTTTGCAGCCCTTTGTTGGGTTCACAGTAATAAGCAGACTACCTGCTCTTCCTTTAGCACAGTTGGGGGTTCAGACTATTGAAGCTTCAGGGTCTCGGAGAAGATAAAGTCAATCTTTCTTGTCATCTCCGATGCTGTGCAGTGTGCTGACCACCTCCCACATTTCCTTCACTTGGTAACACACATACTCCACCAGCACACACCTCCTGCAGGCAAGTAGTCTGGCTCCTGCTGCCCCAGTGAGGGGCCCCAGACCTGCTCAGATGGATCCTCCCTCAGGAGCACAGTCTAGGTCGGCACCTATGGTGTGACAGGGACAGTTGCTCCACTCGTTGCTGGGGACTGTGCCCTGTGGCACCACCACTGCTGAGCAAGCGTTTGCTGTTCTGAGAAGAGCTGCTGGCCCTCTTTGGTATGCCCTGCTGTTGGCTGACTGCTGTGCAAACTGCTGTGTCTGGCTGCCTCGGCTGTGCTGTCGGAGCTGTGCTCTAGGCCAGCCCCTTTCATAATGTGAGGGTTCAACAGTCGTATGAAATTTAGTATTTAATGTTTTCTAAATTTTATATAGATTTTATTTACTATTTGAAGAGCCACATGCAGATAATCAGAGGAACTGAGTGGCAGTTCAGGTTTAGCTGTAGAATTGTTATACACTTGGAAACTATCCTAATCTGTAGTTCAATTCCTCATTTCTAAGTTTATGGATTACTTTATTAATACTTAAAACATTTGGGAATTGGTATAAGTATTTGATCAGTCACATGAAAGCATCTTTCATTTGCTAAATGTTAAGAAAATTTTGTAATTGGAACTCTTGGTATTTTCTAGCCTTTTAGTTTTAAACAAAACTTGTGTTAAAAAAAACCCTTCAGTTTAGTTTTCAGAAATACCTATATAAATCTTAGTCTGGATTTTTAAGACAATTTTTTTCCAAAGCTTTATGTAATGTAACATCATAGGGAAGAGAAGGGTTTGTTGGTATGAATTATGAATAAAAAGTTTTAATAGAATCCTACACCTCAAAGGTCACGCTTTGAAATGAGAGGAATATTCATAAAATTCTAACTTACATTGCTGTGTGTTGCTAAGGAAAATAAGGATTTTCAATAAACATTGATCTATCATGCTTAGCAAGTAATTGCCCAATTTGAAATTGCTTCTGCTCTGTGAACTACAAGGAGGGAGTTGTACTAATTACTTGCATTCAAGCTAATGTAGCACTGATAATATAACTCCTTTATTTTAGAATACCCATTGTGGCAGAAGGAATAATACAGGTTCTTTCATGTATCTTCCACAAATTTTTTAATCTTTTGTTTTGTGAACACACATGGTTAATGTGGCTGTAGTCTACTGCAGTTTAACCTTCAGCAAGTATGTACAGAAGGGATAATTCTAAGAGAAAACATTCCCTTGTGATCTTACATTACTGTTTTACTTCCAGAAATCTAATTTATTACAATAACAGCATCTCTGGTTTATATCCTGCCATTAATTTTCATGGGAGCTGGATAGGAATGACTTGTTCTAATAGCTAAGCCTTTTAGAAAGGATGGGACCAATTTAAAAATCATCAGCGTTAGTTCCCGCACACAGGAAGGGATTACTGGGATGTTGAGCCCAGCCTCTTGCTGTTATCAGCAGCATGTCTATAATCCCATGGAACTTGGTCTCCCTTAGGTGGTGGGGTTGTATTTGGACTGCAAGTTGTAAAGCAACTTTCTTGTTGCCTTTTTGCTGTAATAAGCAGAAGTAGTGAATTCTTTGGCTGTCTATCTTCTGCAGTGTGCTTTGTTCAGTAGAGCTGTACTTTATGTATATGTTCAAAGTACCTCAGAATAGTTTTTTCTTTTGCATTTTTTTAAGAACATGTATATATGAGGAATAATAAGTAATAAATAATTTAAAACATGCTAGCTATTAATGTAATTCCCTTAATCTCTAACTATTGTCCTCTTGCAAATGACTTGTGAAATGGGCAGTAAGGATTGTCTTCTGGCTCATGGTCTGGGTTTTAGCCATTTTTTCAAGATGCTTCAATGATGTTCCAAATAGAAAATGCATTGGGTAAGTACACAAAAAACTTTCTAGTTCATGGTAAAGAAGTATGCTGATATCATAGTTGACAGGTTTTTAAAATATTTAATAATTTTAAGTCTTATCGATGCTGTAACTCTGAGCAAGGATAAAGCACTATGGTAGAATGTCCTAAATAAATTGTGGTCTTTAAGCTTCCTGCTTCTGCAGTCTAGAAGGAATCAACAGTCCTTTCTCTTGGAACAAAACACAGCTTTGATAATTGCAAGTTCATTATATGATGACTAGCAACAGTGTTCTTGTGTACCAGGTAAGAAAGCTGCTCTTTTGCAAAAAAAAAAAAGTCTTAACTACAACACCAAAAAGGGATTCTTCTAATTAGAATTAGTCCTAGTTTGGGCTCTTACTGTATTGGATTGAATGCTTAAGAGCCAAAGAATTCAAAAAGAAAAGAGATTGTTCGTATTCATTAAAAAGTGATCCTTAGTGAATGTTGAGATGTGCCTTATCTTTGAAGGCTTTTGTCTGTGCTGTCTCTGGTATTGGCACTCCAGAACCCACTGTTGTCCTTGGACTGACTATTGTGACTCTGTCCTGTTTACTGTCTATATCCAGGCATGTACTATCTGCATGTCTCAAGGAGCCTGCTTAGTTTGCTCTAGACTAGAGTCTGGATGGCAGCTAAGCAGTATACAGGATGAACAGCTAAACAACAAGGACACTGGTGTACAACAGAAACCAATTAGGTTTGCTCAAGGAGGCCTCTATCTCCTATCAAAAGAATCAGAAGTACTGAGTGTTCTTGGGCCACGGCTTACTTGGACAGTAACCTGATCCTGTGTTATAATTAAACATGCTGGAGAACGTGCTGGGATTGGAATAATCTCAATGGGTTACATAAGTGAGACTGAAAGCCTACTTACTGTCAGTTTGCTCCCTGTTTAGCGCGTACTATAGTAGTTTGAGTGGCTTGAACTGGTTGATGACATCAACTGCTATATAATGCTGCTTATTTTTTTGAGAGGAAAGAAGGTGTGGTAATGGTGCTTTACCTAAAGATGCTATTAACCTCAAAGCAAGTGAGATTGAAATCGAGAACCTGAACTATGGTGCATATTTTGGACATGTGTCAGTGGTATGTGTCATGGTTCAGAGTAACAACCTTATCAGAAAGTCAATGTAGTGTTGCTAGATAACATTTTTTTCAAATCTTGAGTGTGCAATTTATATGATGACTTCTAGGTTCTCCTTCAATTAATTTGTGAAAATACTGCCTGTGGCCGCTTGAGTTCATTGGTTTAAGTTGTCACGTGTGTGACAAAACTGAAGGTATGTACTTTAAAGAAAGTCTTTATGGTTTTGGCAATAAAAGCAAATTTGAAATTGCCCTTTGCTCTTTTATACCTTCAAGTAATTTCCTACCTTTGAAATATATATGTAGCTTAGGCTCTTTAAAACCCAACACTGCATTCCAAACTTGAAAGAAATTAGAACTCTTGACTTATAATTTCTGACACTGCTGGGTGCAGGCAGTGATCTAGAAAATTAAATCAACACTAGGAAGTTTTTTGGAAGCTTAAATAAAATGTGCAACCTTGAGATGTATTTTCTAATCCTATCAGAGTAACCCCATTTTTATAAATTGAAGCATGGAGCATTAACAGCTTTTTACACCTCTCTACATATCAAAATCTTTTGTTCATAGTGCAGCAGTTTAATGAACATTTAGTTTCATGCAGTGAAACTACTGACCCTTGAAGGTGTGTGTGGGGGGGACGGGGACAGAACTGGGTAGCTTAGTGGAAAGGCTGGAGTAGAACTGCACAAAATCGGTATGGACAACATTAGTCTTTGTATGCATAGTCAGAAGTTTAGTCAGCATGACCCAACTCTGGTGTTCTGGATTTTTATTGCTTTTTCTAATATTGGGCAAAGAAAATAGTATGTTGCGTGCAATTCATGCTACCTCAGAGTTGTCAAACTAATCTGCCTATGTAAATATCTTCAAGAAGTATGACAAAATGCTTTTGTAAGCTTCTAATTTCAAATAGTGTTAATCCTGAAATCAACACTGTTTAGTGCATTTGTTTTTCAGACAGTATTAATCTTTTGTACATGTGGTATAATAAATTTAATTTACTATTAATGTATGTTATGATGCAAGTTCAGTCTCTATATCAAGGTCTGTGACAAAACAACTTTATACTGTATTATATTTTTTTAGCTGAACATGTATTACTTCAGCAACTGGTCAAAATATTTTTAACTATTTTGTAAATAATCTAACTGTATTTATTAAGGATAATTGTATTGGGAAATACAGGTAGGGACAGGCAGATACCCTACAAACTACTCTGCTGCTTGTTCTTTGGGATACAGTCATGGCTGCTTCTGAGCAACTGAGATTTCTTTCCTGTTTTATGAGGTATCCCACCTACCAGTCTTCTAGGTGCATATTTTTCCGATCAGGGTAGGTAAGGGGTGATGCTATAAACAGTAAATTTAAGTCAGGTGAAAAATTGTATCATGTCTTTAAGTCTGCCTACAACTGGACCTGTGTGGTTGTTCTGGAGTTTCAAAAAAAAAGGATGTAGATTCTTAATGTGAGAGCAGTCTTACATCCTTTTCATTCTGATCCTTAATTTGAAACCTACAAACTTAATGTCAAGATGTAAGTTTGCTGCAAGTTTTACATTGCCTTCTGAAGGTGGTAAATCTTAGCATTTCTCACAGCTTTTTGTTTATAAGCAGTGTGGATTCTGTGGAAACTTTGAGTGCTAGTTCTTTAGGATAGGAAGTCAGCCTGAGAGATTGCTGGTCAGTGTTTACTGTGCAGAAGATGTTGGTATTACATACAGTATTCTTAGAATGGAAGGGCTTTCATTGTTTTTGTCAAGACATTGTTTTAAAAACAAGGTTAGAGCTCTGCTTTTCTTGAGCTTTTGCAGAGCTCTGTAGAGCACTGCATGACCTGTTCTGTAATTCCTCTTCAACATACTTATTTCTGCTTTTCTGGAAGAGAACAATTTCTGTGACTGAGATACCACAGCTTGGGCATAATGGCTTAAAACCTGGTCACTGGTTTTGTTTTGTGTGTTAAACTAAAATCTGAAATAGAGGAGGCTCAATGGACTTTAACAGATAATTAAGAGTGGTCATATTTAGCCTTAGAAATGGCTAGTAACAGTAATGTGGACAAGGTGGCTAGTTTGTGCATTTCTGGCTGGTGTGATTGTAGCTGATCAGTAGGTTTACTGGATCTTCTCAGAAATTAAGTAAATCATGCTTTTTTTTTTTCTTTTAAGACATTAAATGCTAGATTTTGTCCACACAGTTTTTAGCACTGTTTCCTGTGTTACAAACCAGTGATGATTCTGATCAAATACATATATTAATATACTTAAGAATCAATCCTGATAATATTTTCTGTTCTGGAGCTTAAGATACATCTTTGACTTTTGCTCTGCATCCTGCTTAATAGATATATATAAAATTAACAACATGTTACTTATATGACCTATATGACATAAAAGCCCATAAAGGCTGTTAGAGGTTGCCCTCTAACAATCACTGTATCTTGTATATACTTTCTCTGTTTCCTAACAAGCTGTAGACCCTCACTGCCTACTCTTTATTTTTAGCAAAGGCAGTGCGTCTGCTCTGTAATGCAGGGCCCTCCATCAGTTTGTAAGCTCTACCTTTTCTTAACTTTAAATTTCCTGATAGAAGAATCAAAGGGCCATAAACTGTTTTTCCTTTCAGGCTCCCCATGCCATTACCCCCTGTCTTTGTGCACAACTCAGAGCTTGGGAGTGTGATCAATTAATTTTAAGGTAATCTTGCCACTAAGTGTGAAACTGCATAATTAATAAAATTCTTCATTTTCTTGAATAAATGCCTGTAGTGGCCAACCTTTTAGTGAAGTGTTGAATGTAGCTTTGTAGAACACAAAGACATTGACTGAGGAATGGGATTAAGGGTTTGATTCGGGGAGTGCATGGATGTTTAGTGGGAATCTAAAAGGTGGTTAGAGAATGGCTTAGCAGTGTTAACACAAAGATAGTTGAAATGAGGGGAGTTTGGGACTAGTGTAAATGCAGAGGAAGGAAGAAGGAGCCTCCACCAATTGTTAGGACTGGTGAAGAAGAGATCAAAGGTAAAATCAATCTGTTTATTTTAAAGGTAGGACATGTCTTGTTAAGTTACCCTCTAGTGAGAACGCTGTATCCACACAGATTTATTTGCTTGATTATATTAGCTCTTATCTTCCAAATTGACTTGTACTGCTTCTAATTACAGCTATGCTTTGCTGTTGGCATTGTCATTTGTTTTAGCAGTTACTTTTTGTCTTTAGCTATTCTTTCAATTTTTTTATGAAGTAATTTCATAATTGTAAAGCCTTTTTCTATGTGCAATTGGCTTAGCTTAGACAGGCACAGGTCCTTTGAAATTCTGTAGGTAATGAATTTCAGTTTAGTAAGACAAGGTTATCACAAATGTTTCATGATAGAAAACAGTACCGTAGGATTTTAGAGCTAGTCTGTTCATATGCTTGTCTCCAATTTAAGGAGTATCAGTTTGGAAGTATTATAGCTGCGTTTTTGCTCTCAGTAGTTATTTCTGGCATGTGCTAAAATCATAAATAGGTAAACTATATATAGTTGTCCCCTTCCTTGCCTGCCTTTTTCCTGTTTTTATCTGGGTCACTATGGGACTGTTGAAGCAAATGCGATGGTTGGAGGGTTTTGTTATGTTCTCAAAAGCATGATATGTACTGAGGTGCAATGCAGCCTTCCTAAACGGCACTGGTGCCAATCATTCAGTGATGCTTGGCATCACACTGGACCAGTAATGTGCATTTTGCTTTTATTGGTGTTTTTTCTTTTGCCTTGCTCTGCTTGTCTGTTTTGCTTTACTGGAATGTTGGGTGACATAGGTGTTTTCAGCCAGTGATGCAAAATATGCAAGAGTGATGTTACACCAGGAGAGAACTGGCAAGGTATGGGATTCAACTTGCAGATTATAGTAGATGGAGATCTAGTCCATATATTCAGTGGAATCTGGAGAGTTACTCAGCTGGGCAGATGCAGGCTTCAACTTTAGGGTGGGCTGAAACTGCAGTTTACCCCAGCTGTGCTGACTAGATCTCCACTGACTCTAGTGGGAGCTTTGACTCCTCAGTCAGACATCTACACTTGGGTGCTTTAACATGGAAGTTGAATTCAACTCCAGGTGTCCTGTATTGACCCTGAGTGTTTCATTTTTGTTGGTGGGCACAACAAAAAATACTATCATGCACTTGTATGTGCTACATCTGTACTGTCTTCACTCTGACTAACAGTATCCACACTCCGACATGCACACCAGTGCCTGCTAGTTAGAGATCACATTTACAAACCCAGTTGGTTGGATCTTTAGGGGTTTTATTGTCAAAGTTATCTTCCCTTTTGAAGGTTTATCAGAGCCTGATAAGATCAGTACAGAAAACAATGTCCCATAGAACTTTGATGCTCCGATGTTTTATGTAGTTACTAATTTAGCTGTTTTTGTTGAACTGTCTTCCATGTGATGTTGTATGAATGTCAACCTCTAATTGCTCTAGAATGTAGTTCATGTGCATATGGAAAACAGGCTGATGCCGAGTTTCTGTGGCCAACGCTTTTGTGTGATTCTGTTCCTCAGAAGTAAAGGTAAATTCATCTTGTAGTTGGAATGCTTAAATTCATTTATATAGCTCCTAACAGGCTATAATTGTAGATGCTGCATTATTTTCAGCCATTTCCAAATATGAGGCAGTTATAGGCAGCTTTTCCAGGTATATGGTTGTGGCCAGTGGTTTGTTGATGTGCAAGGTTAAGCTACACAGAAGAAAAATCAATGTGAATACATCAAGAAAGGTGAAGTAGTTTACCAGCCAACATTAGTAGACTTCTAAAGCGTGTTCTCAGAGGCAAGATATAGCTGCTCTGTGTGATTTCCCTCCCCCCCGCCTTTCTGTTTCCAGTTTTGATCTTGGCAGGATTACAGAGCCCCTGGCATACACAGAGGCCAGACAGTGTCAGTTAGTTATGTCCCGTCTCCGGGAGAGGGAATTCATGCTGAGCCCCACATTTTGTAGGAGCTGGAAACTGAAAATTGCTTCCTCTCTGAAGCAGTGCGTTGCTCCTCTGAAATTTGTCATGGCAGGGCATAATGCTTTGCCAGAGTATCTGGCATCTGGGAGATGCCAGTTGGTACCTGCCAGTCAACTATTTTTTTAATTTTAAAGTGTCGGCTGGGCTAATGTGCTATTTGAGACTTGGTCATGTGTTAATTATCTTATGAAGATGACCAAATACTTGTAAATGAAGTTGAGACTTTTTTAGGAGGAAACTGTCTAAGTAAATTAGCTGACTAGGATTTAGCTAGATATAGGCAAATACAAGTGGAAGCATTCTGGTAATGTTTTCTTATTCTAAGGAAAACACTTAAAACATTGTAGCAAATATAACTTGAAAATATACAGCTATAACAGAATTTGTAGATATTTTTGGGTTATGTTGGTATTACAAGTTAGATAGAACAATTGAAAAACTGAATCTGAAAGCTTAGACATTATGTATGCTGATCTCTTGATGTAAAAAGTCCTGATTACATTCACATTGGTACTCACTTTTACATATGCTGCATATGTATTATATATTAAAACGCTTCTATCTTGTTTTTATTGTTTATTTAACTTGAGCATTCTACTTTTTTCTGTAATGCTTTCAGTTTCTCTGAAAATAGACCAGTTGCTATTCCAACAGTCTATTTTCATAGCATGCTGCCTGGTTTTGGCTTAAACAGGTGTAGGCAACCAGTGGCACTCCCAAGGTTCTGCATGCAAATGAAGAGCCACTTCTTTCTTTTCTTAACACTTCTTGTCTGTATATGGGCAGCATCTGGAAAGGTCAATGCTGCCCTATTAGAAAATGGCTTGAAGAGTATTTTAGGCTTTTAATTACTGAAATTGTTCCCTCTTCCCCTTAAGTAAGAATGTTTTAATTACTGAAATTGTTCCCTCTTCCCTTAAGTTTGAATGTTTTATTAGACAATTCATCTCAAGATTCTGTTTTGTTGTTGTTGATCTTCAGCAGACCAAGATGTAAGGTCTCTGACTTCCTGTATGTATGAGCTCTCAATACTTTACCGGTGCAAATTGCCACTATGAAGCACTGGTTTCTACAGTTTCTGTAGCTGAGTCGTCTGCAACCATCTGCTTTTCTGAGCTCTCAAACGAGAGAAGAAATGCAGGAAAATGGAATTACTCTTCTGTTATTTTACTAGTTTTACTATTATTCTTATTACGTTTACTTTTACATTCCTCATATTAAATGAGGTAAAATGTTCTCCACTTTCAATCAGAAAGAGGGAAAGGTAAAAGTAACACTTAATCCAATTAATGTGTTTTCCTGCTCTGATTCATTGTGATGACTTTGAGCATCTGGTAGTAACTGAGCATGAGCTGCTTAAAGTCAGAGAAACCCAATCCCCATTATTTCTGCTCACTGAAGGGAATAAATGAATTACCAGACACTAATCTTTGGATAATTGCTCGCTGAGCGGGAGATCTTAGCTCTTAAAGAAATTAGTTTTGTAAGTTTATAGAACTGTCAGAACTAGTGAACTATTTAAAAAGATTAACCATAAATGAACAGAAGCTGAGCTTTCAGTTTTTTATTCATAACTTGCAGTTGAACTTTGCACTATAGATAGTATGTGGAGATACATATTATCTTTCTACTTACCAGTTTTAGTATAACTTATCAACCAAAGTTTGAGCTGAAGACTGAAATTTGTGTCAATGTGTCCAGCAGTACAGAGTTAGGACATATGTGGAATAAGATACAGTATGTATTGCTGTTTTGAATGACCAAACCATTTTGGGTTTGAAGTAACTTACTCATTTTGGGTTGGTCTTCTAATTCAGACATAGAGGAAGGCATGTGCTTTTTAACTCTGGACAGTCTACCCTGTGACAGTACATCATGCATGTAATTTTCCCAATTCTTCTTTACTTGACATAACTTAGGCAGGTTAGCTTTCAAAATCCTCTTTGTTCTTGATAACTGGGTGGACTTGTGATTTATATCTTTAGGGTATTGGTATTTGAAAGTCATGCTCCTTGTCACTGGTGGTCATCACTCCTTTACCTTTGGAGAGCAGCCTGAAAGAGAGGGTGTTAGGAGTCATTATTCATAGCTCCTACTCAGTAGCCTTAGGCCACCCTTACTGCTTTGACCTCACTGGAGTCTTGCTTTGTCTAGGAGTAGACTTCCTCCCCCACATGTATATCTGGAAACTTTCAGGGCCCCAAAACAGTTAGATAAGCAAGCCTCAAATCCACCTAAAAACTGTTAACTTAGTTTCAACATCTTGTACTTGCAGGGTAACTAAGGAGTAATTTAAGGGGTTCCTGGATCTTTCTGACCTGATGGGTACTTTCTGTTTCTGTAGATCATTGCTATGGGCAGTTTATGTATTTTTTGAGACTACAAAAATCTGTATTTGCCTCTGTCAAATTCCTGTTCTGTACCTGGTCTTTACAAATTACAGGATATATTCCTTCTGATTCTTTTACACTGTATATTACAAGGTGTATTACATGACATCTTTGATCAAAATTCCACAGGGATTCTGGCAAAGGGATAACAATACCCTGGTTAACTCAGATTAAATACTCTGATTGGAAGTAATTGTTCTATGAGGTATGTTTCTGCCTGTCAATGAGAACTGGACTTCTTTCCTGTAGATAGTCTTTTCATTGTGGAATCTGCTTGAAACTTCCTCAATTTAAAGAAGTAGGCTTTATTTAATCTCCTTCCATTTATTTTAATTACTATCAAAATACCAGGATATGGCAGACTTGCCATATAAGGACACTATTATTAATATTCTTTAAGGACAAGGTGATTTCAGTAAGTCATGCCTGACTTACATTTAGAGCTGTCACAGAATTTCATGTTAATACTGCCTTAAATTTGTCTTCAGAGTGCCATTTTAATAACAGGGAAAAAAAACATTGAATCTTCACAGACCTCATCTGATTAAATTTGCTTGTGCATCAAGAAGCCAAATGCTTCTATACCCCTAAGGACTACAGAGGTATCCTCCACAATCTTAAATACATTCTAGTTAAAGATATACCATTAGTTTTGGAGGTAGGTCTGGCTATGCTTTTGAAACCACTTTCCTTAGACCTAGCCTTGGTCAGACCCCCAGTTGAGTGGGTCGGTTTTACAGCTGTTCTTAGCACACTAAGAAAGAAGGGGTGTGTGTATGCATATGTTCCTCTCCAGAGACGGGTTATAGCAAGCCCTTGTACTCCCCCCCACCCCGGGAGGAAAGGGTGCTAGTGGCTCTGCTTAACTCCCAAAGGCTATTGAGAATGCTTGCAGGGGGGGAGTGGGCATGGAGGCGTCGGAGCACTGCTCGACAGTCTGCGTTCAGACATCCACGGGTTGGTAACAGTAGAGGTGTAAAAGGTATGTAGTGTCACAGATACTTGCTGCAAATACATAATGTTTTATTCTTAACACACAAACAGAAAACAGCATTTCCTTTTGCACACAGGAACTTCTGTTTCTGAATGCAGCAGACACATACGCGCTTTTAGGAAAGTATAAAAGCAGAATCAAACACAGCCTGCTGTTTTCAGATTTGTTTCTGCCATGACACAGCTCCAGTGTTATGTTCGTAAAACCTGTACACAGTGGAATATATTCATTAAGGGAAAGAGGTCAATATTATATGTATTTATCATTATAGATCTCAATTTTGATACTAATATTGATTAGCATAATAAAAAATAAATTTATTCAAAACTTACTTGAATAGGCTGATATAAAATGCAGAGGTACGTGATTTCGAATTTATGAGTCTCCTGTACCATGCACATGCAGTTGTTATGTGCAAACCAGAAAATGGCTTATTCTTGGCATTTTTCAGTAGTTAGGGTGTCACACTGTGCGCAGCTTATCAGAAGCACAGCAAATGGAACCGTGTTACTTTTTTCCCAATGTTATCCTTGAGTTTGCAAGTACTTTCATTAGTGTTTTGCTTTCCTGGACTACTGCTAATAGAAACTTACTTGATTTGGTATTTCTTAATGTCTTTTTTGCTACTTTGGAGTTAATTAGAATTGCTTTATACCTTTCTTGAACACTTGAAAGTTGGATCTAAACCCAGGTGGCTCAACTTCTGAATTTTACAAAGGAGTTAGTGTATGCAAAAGGATCTATACATATATATAGAATTTAAGCATTTGGCATTTACTAATTTGGTGTTTAATAAAACAAAATGCTTGTGTAGTAGTCTAGAACATTTGTTCAGCACCATAGTATAAATGTAGACATAGGTCCTGGAATTGCAAATTTTTATATAAACCAGCTACTTGAATTGTCAGAGTGCACAAAGGTTTCCAAATGAGACTGCAAACATGACGTGCAGTATAAATTACTGCTATCCTTGCTGATGCTGGGCTTCACTTTCCAAGTTCTTTTTCTAGCTAGTAAGGTAAAGTTTTATTTGGTCCACATACTCTTCGATGAACAGTTTATTTTGGTTCATCTTTACCATGCTTTTCTTAACTTTCCAGTGGTATATCTGATGGATGTTTTGTCTTGACTATTAACATGTCCTAGATTTTTCTGCATAACTTTAGGGACAAGGAATTTTATTAAATTTAAATCAAGAACTTCTTATACATAGCTGTTAATGTTATTAATAAATCAATGCTAATTCTATAACTGTTTTGGATTACTGTGCAAGACAGAAGTCAGATTCCTTAGAACTTCCATTCATGTGTTCTCAGGCTTCCAAGTCCTTAGCTGTTCAAATGCTTGAGACAAAATTTGTTCTCATCCAGACTTTACTTTTGAATGCAAACTGAGAACATGGCATCATAAGAAGCAGTCATAGCTTTTATTTTGGATGTAAATGGCTGCATACATCCCCGACCATGTGACTTACTGCTTTTTTTTAATGAGATTTGAATTGTGACTGAGTGGTTAAATTGTGTCAGTGTGCTCAGTGGCATAACTATGGTTGAGAAAACAATCCTGCTGTTAAACCTGATCATAAAGCTTTTTGAATAATTGAGTTCAACTTTTTGTCTTTTTAAAGTAGCATCTTCAGTGGTATGATAACTCTTCAAAGAGAATCAGGAGCTGCTGACAGAAATATGTAAATCAACTCTAATTTTCTGGCAGAAATTTGGTTAAAATTGATGTTTTATTTACAGTTACCAGCTTGAGCCACTTAGGAACAAACCTCTAGGGTAACCTAAGGAATGTTTCACTTATCAAAAAAATATGGTTATTGTTGTTGTTTCAGTTGTATCTTATTTGTATTTGGTAGCTATGGAGAAGAGAATCTCATTGCATAAAAACATTCCAAAACCTCAATTTATAATGCTGTGCTTGCATGGACCCTCCTATTAATTGCAAGAAGGACCTATGACCTTTCCTTTCAAGTGTCCTGGCAGTTGATTTGAGAGGAAATAGCCCTGCTTGCAAAACTCTTCTAGCTGTGGTGTCTGTATACATAGAATCATAGAATGATTAAGGCTGGATAGGATCTCTGGAGACCATCTTGTTCAACCCTCTGTTCAGAGCAAGTTCAGTCAGATCAGATTACTCCGGTTCAGTCGAGTTCAGATGGAGTCTACTATTGCTCTGGGTAACACATTGCAATGTTTGACCACCCTTATGGTGAAAAATCCCATGTTCCATCTTGTCTTCTGCCTCTTGTGCTATGGCTGTGCACCTTTGAGCAGTGTGGTTCTGTTTTCTCTGTCTTTTAGGTAGTTGTAGACAGCAATAAGATCTGCACTGCTCCTGCCTCCCAAGCCTTTTCTTAAGGCTGAACCAACCCAATTCTCCCAGTCTTTCCTCCTATATTAGGTGCCTCAGCCCTCAGTCATCTTGGTGGCCTTCTGCACTCACTCCAATATGTCAATATCTGTCTCATTCTGGGGAGCAGAAAACTCCACACAACTCCAGATACAGCCTTATGAAAGTGGAATGCCCATGTCCCTCAGCCTGCTGGCAATGCTCCTGCTAATGCAACCTGGAATGCAGTCTTTTTTTGTTGCTGAAGGGCATACTGCTGACTCAGCTTCAACTTGTGTCCATGAGGTCCCCCATGTCCCCTTCTGCTGACTCAGCTTCAACTTGTGTCCATGAGGTCCCCCATGTCCCCTTCTGCAAATCTGCTTTCTAAGCAATTGACCTGCAGCCTCTATTGGTTCCTGTTTTTTTTTTTTCATCCCAGGTGCAGGAGACTACATCTGCCTCTGTTGAATTCATTCTGGTTTCTCTTGGCCCATTTCTCAGCATGTTGAGGTCCCTGCGCATAGCAGCCCTGTCCTTCAGCACATCAGTCACTCTTCCAATGTGGTATTATCAGGACTTGGTGCATGTGAAGTCTTTCTTTCCATCCATATTATCTTTTGTAAAACAAACTGTGTGGCTTTAATGCTTAATGA
Source organism: Aptenodytes forsteri (assembly GCF_000699145.1). Lineage (NCBI taxonomy): Eukaryota > Metazoa > Chordata > Aves > Sphenisciformes > Spheniscidae > Aptenodytes > Aptenodytes forsteri. The sequence continues at coordinate 7,577,941 of NW_008796222.1, read as the reverse complement.
AGGTGACTATAACACTGCATATTGCATGACTGTATCATGCAAGAGCAAATAGAATTCTGTAAAAATAATAGGTCACACTTCAAATTGATCTAAGCCAGTGTTCTGTACCCAATACTAGTAACTGATGCTTACAAAGTTTAAAAGGTAGTCCTTCCTGCTATATACCTTCTTCCCTTTGGCCAGTCAGTGGTTTTTGGACTTGGAGAGACAGAGAAGCCCACCCTACATCAATTGCTTTTTTCAAAGTCACTTAATACTTGTGGACTTCAGAACACTCAGTTGTAGAGGATGCACAGTTGAATTTATTTTCTTAACTTAATTCACACTTCCTTGTGTTTTAAATGTGCTTTCTGATAACTTTGGGAGTCCCATCCCATTTTTGTTTTATGAGAAATAAAAATAAATTCACCCTCTTACATCATCCATATATATTCTCTCTCTAAAAACAAAACACAAAAAACCAAACCCACAAAAAGGCCAACCAAACAAAAAACCACCCTTCAGCTGCAGTCACCTGAGTTCTGTTTTAAGATGAGGAGTTTTGTCCCTTCATCCCTTCTCCCTTTTCCAGGTGATTTGTTAATATTACCAAACAGCAAGGGGACACAACATGGATTCCTTCTGGATGTTGGTGGTAACTGCTCTCTGTATGCTAACTTGACTTCTTGTTTCTTTTAGCCAGTTTATTCATACCGCCGAGGGCTTTTCCTCTCATCCAATGGAAACGATGTTTTTCTAAGAATCTTTTGTGATGGACGAACCCTTTGAAAGCTGTAAGAAGTTCTAAGCAATTAACATTAGACTTATTTTGAATGGCATGTTACTTTAGCATATCCAGATAATTCTCAATAAGTGATTATATCTAAATGCTGTTTTTTTAAAATCTTTTTATTCAAAAGATGTTTGATCACATGATTCATGATTGCTTGGTGAATGATGCATATTTAAAGCTGCTTTTAGATGTGCAAAAGCTCCTGATATTCAGCCACTTTGAACAGGCTTTGCATCAGAGGAGGTGACCTCCTCATTATGGTGAAGAAATACTTCTGTTTTGTTTTAGTGATTTCTAGAATAAAATGTAGATGAGGGAGAAGAAAATACTCCTTAAAAAAAGAAAAGAAACCTTGTAAAATAATAAGATAACTTTCACTTTCTTGTAAGTTTTATTCTAGTTTCTTAACAAAATGCAGAAAACATACTTAAATATAATTTCTCAAATCATTTGCTGAAGTTCCTTCGTTCTTCTAGAGGATTAGTTTTTAAAACAATTCCTAGTTGTATCTCCGCCATGTGGAAATGCTGGGTTTTTTCCTCAAACAAGAATAAAAAGTTTTTTTTCTATCCTCTTCCTTTGCGTTTTTTAATAATACTTTTATTGTATCTGGCTATATTAAAACTGTGAAAAGGGTCAGTGTTCTTCATGAAGCTCCTACCAGCCTGCACCTAGAGGATATTTAGTTCTAATTGTCAGGAAAACTATTATTTATGGTTACCAAAATTGAAGTGTATGGCATCATCTGTTTGCCTTGGCAGGATTATGTGAAGATATTCTTTGACTGGGGGTGAGGGGCAAGGGAGAAAGATACTCTTATTTCTTCTTTGCAGGCTTTTTAAGAGCAGGAATGACCCTGTTTGACAGTAGCCATCTTGAGTATGAGAAACTAGTGAATTTGTCCTGTCTTCTAAGGGGCTGTCCCTAGTTGCATTTGCCAAGGGAAGATAAATACTCATAAACATTGCTGGTTTGAGTCTTTTTATTTTCAAGCTTCTGTAATGTTTCATATGAAGTCTGTAATATTCTTAAGAGTAAACTGGTTGTAGAACTACCAGAATCCTTTGTTTTCATTACTGGATTGTTAGTAAGAGTTGCATTTGCCAAGGGAAGATAAATACTCATAAACATTGCTGGTTTGAGTCTTTTTATTTTCAAGCTTCTGTAATGTTTCATATGAAGTCTGTAATATTCTTAAGAGTAAACTGGTTGTAGAACTACCAGAATCCTTTGTTTTCATTACTGGATATGTTAGTAAGTATTTTTTTTTCTTAAATTGAGTCACTTCAGAGCTCCTGAAAGTAAAAGCATTGCCTTGAGCTAAGCATGGTGTTGGCAGGAGCTATGCAAACTTCTTTGTGTAGTTTTTGCCAAAGAACCTCATTCTTGACCTGAAATATCCCTGCTGTTTCCAGCTGTGAGCTTCATGAACAAACACTATGAATTTTGACAAGCTGATCATTATTCATGCAGAATAACTTATTAGATCAAATTCCTGTCCTAATTAGTTTCCCTTTGTTTTTTAACAAGATTTACTTTGTTTATGTTTTCACTGGTTTTCTTAACAAGTCTTACTTTTTGCCAATTTCATTGGGTTGAGTAGGTAATCCTAAGAAATGATTGAAGGATGCAAGTGATGTGATGTTGCATTGTCTAGCTTAAATGGAAGGTACCACATGTAAGTTACTGTCTAAGAATGTATTAAAATGTGACATTATTGTACTGGTGTATGGAATTGTCTGAATTGGTCTTTAAATTGTGAGGTTCATAAGCCAGGAATACCCAGGGAGAGAATTAATTAAATTGGAGCTTTAAAAGAATGTTGGAGTGGTTTGGCATTTAAATTGCTCTATCAGTTTTTTTCACAATAAACTAGTGTTATATGCTACTTAGGAAAGGAGGAATTTCTCCTCCAACCAAATCTTTCCCCCAGTCAAATAGTGGGAAATGTTGAGTCAGACATAAAATGGTCTATACTAAGGCTAGTATGTGTGATTCCTTAATGCCTGGATTATATGTGGATGGATGTTATGGACTGATTCCTTTGCTATAGTATCACTTTTTTTGTCTTACCTGTCCCATTCATCCCCCTCCATTTGAGTGATGAATAACACTATAGCAAAGCTCATTGTGAGCCCTTGGAGGACGGGGAAGTGATTTTTAATTAAAGCAAAGCAAACCAAAAACTCACACAAAAAACCACCCACCCACCCACACACACACATGCTTTCACATATTCACACAGTCATACCCACATACTCATGAGCGTCGAGACACATGTGTCAAAGTAGTCTGAGCAACCAGACCGCACAGATGACTGTGTCAAAGTGGTCTTGTTAGAAATCCTCCCAATGAAATGAGCAAAGAGAGATTCCTGCTATCAAATCCTCATGTCTTCTGGGTTGTTCTTAGGTCAGCAGCTGTGTGCTGAATTTGGGTGTGACTTTTGTACCTTTTAGGAGCTGACAGTGGTGAGGATCTCTTCATCCTGTTCCACCTCTGAGTCATTAGGATTTACTCAGTCTTTTGTCTCCCTGTCTTACAGCTTCAATCCTGTTACTTATCTTCCCACCATTATCTCTTTATAACTTAAGTCTATAGTTTGTCCCTTGTTTTAGTGTAAATGTAGTCATTGTTTTACTGACTTGGATATTTTGAGGAGCTGATATGTAGTTGTACTGTGATCTTTGATCTGCTTATCTAGGTGTCATCAACACATGCTGTTCTTAAAGGCCTTTCTTCTGCCATCCATTCTTGTGTTTCCACACTCAGGCATTCCCATTCATTGTCCAATCGTATCAGTCTTAATGTTTCCATTACAAAATGTCTCTATATTTGTACAAAGAGGGAGAGAACATCTGCCTGTGTTTCACGCTAGCAGCTCTTAACCTGTTACTACCCCCTAAACTACCAAAATATGCTTATCAGACCTGTCGTCTGAATTGTTATTAAAATTACTCACTTTTTGTTTATTAACATAACTTCAGCTATCCATTCTTGTATGGGGCTCCAGTTCTTTTGCTAGAATCTTTTTGTTACGATCCTGTCATCCAAGAAATCTCTCTAGTCTTCCTTCTCCCCCTTTTCTTGCTTTTCTACCTTGCCTGGTGCCAGAGGAAATGCAGGACTCTGCTGTCACACCAGCGTTAGCTGTTGGGGCTTACCAGCTTAATTCTTTTCTTGTTCTTGGTATTGCAGGCTCCTGTCTTGCTCATACATGCAGATTTACCCATCCTCAGATCCTATTAACCTGCTCAATACTTCGCAATTTCTCTGTGTCTTAGGCTCCTGATCCATTTCCTCTCATGGGCTGAGTATGCATTCCTTGCACAGTAAACTTTCTCTTGTTTTCCTCAAAGAAACTCTCTGAAGAGCATCCACCTTCTTCTGGAGATGGATTCCTAGAGGACTGGTGGGATAGCTGTTACCAGGTTTGAACTGCCAAGGGCTCCTCACGTTACTGCTGCTTTCTTCCTTCTTTGGCACCCAGTACTTTTTACTAAATAAAGCACAAGCAAGAGAGCTTTCTGCATTCCAGTCTACAGGGTGAATTGAAAGCAAGCAGGCGTTGTTGATTCTTTGTTTTCTTTGGGCTAGCTAGGTGATGCTGACTGTTAACAGTTTTTCTTTGAAGCACTTCAGCTAAAGGAACGCTCACGCTATGCTTTAGTTTTTAATAATTTCAGAATAATTGAAAAATATACTATTCTTTTGCTGTCCACACTCCCAATAGCTAATTATTTGTGCAGTCTATTGGACTGAAATTTTTATTTGCAGTCTTACTTGAAGGTTCTTCCAAACTGTACTCACAGGCAGGCATACTATTAATTCATGTGTTTTTATTTTGCTTTTTGACTGCACCTGCTAGTATCTTTTTTGAGAGAATTTTCCCAGTAACTTTTGCCTAATGCTGGTTTACACCATGTTATGCCATCAAGGTGAAGTTATGTGCACCAAATTTTCGTATTTCTGATTAGGAATTAATACATGGAAGTCTCTTATTTATTCCATAAAGATATTTGGACTTTGCTATCCTGTTTCTTCTTGGATGCTTTGGCTGGTGTAGTTTAGAGCAGCTGCTAAGTTCACTAATTTGTATTCCAGCTGCTGCAAGGAGAGTGTCCTGTCCTAGCAACTCTTCTTACATTGAGAGTCCTTGGGAGAAAGTGCAGAGCTTCCCAGAGGTTTTCTTTATGTTAGAGTAATACCAGTAAGTACTCTTTTATCAATATAAAAGCTACTTGTGAATTTAACTGACAGAAGTAATTGTTCTTGTATATAACAAGTGCAACTTCCTGAAAACACAAGCTTGGACCAGAAGGGAAGGACTAGTGTATTTTAAATAGGACTATAGCTTTTCTGTGTGTGTGGTTTTTTTTTTCTTTTAGTTCTTAAGTGTTTGGGAAAACAATCAGGCCAGATCTGACAGCCTGAGAGAAGTGAGGCTGCTGCAGCTTTGTGTCCCTGGTGTAACCAGCAGTGAGGCTGAAAATGTGTTTCTGGTAGGCACACTCACACAGAGTGCACATGTATACCACATACACATATATACATGGCTAGCCACACAGATGAACTGACAGACACTCACATGAACACAGCACTAGTGGCCTCATCCTGCTCCCCTCTGGCTGAACAGAATGGAGGTCTGCTAGTGAGAATCTATGTGTGTGTATATGTATCTGTATCTATAATATATGTATACGTCTGCAGTGTGGATCCCTTCAGGTGCTGGGCTCAGTCACTCAGATATGCACACAGATGGCAAGTCCCTTGCCTGGGAAAAGGTTAGAAAGGAATTTAGCAAGAAGGCAGGGCAGGCTGTGCTGATCAGGTGCAGAGCATGGCCAGACAACTGTACTGACCAGCAAACTGTTTACATGGACCAGTCCTGTTTATCCTCTTATCCCTCTTATTTTCCCACACTTGTTCCTCCCTAAATCCCTCTCTGGTTCCTCCCCTAAATGTCCCGTAATAAGTTCTGTGCAATCCTGAAATCCTTTTCCCCAGCACACCCCACTGTGTCCTATGCCCAAGGCAGTAATCCCCCTCCGTCGCAAAGGTGCCCTGGCATTGACCCATCCTGATGGGTGTCACACCTGGACACGGGGGCTGAGGCTCTCCTGGGACAGTCCAGGGAGGACTGGACGGGGTGTCTCCTCCTCTGAGCCTGCAGCTTGGGTTCCCACCTGCGTCTGCCCCTGTGCTCCTCTGGGCATATAGAGACGGGCTGGTGATATCAGGGCTGCTGGTGCCTGCTGTGGGCCTAGGAGGAGCCAGGGCAGGATATTATTTGGGCTCCCCCTCCTGCCATTGCCTCTCTGTGCCCCATTGTGGGTGTGCAGATGATGTTTTATTGTATAACCTAACGCTGTGCAAATGGAGCTTGATGGAAGACACAGTCTGATACCTGTTAAGGTCAGTAGTGATGCCTGCAGCAGGCCTTTGACCAAGCTCAACAGAGTTTACTACATGAGCAACAGAACTCAAAGACTTTGTTCAGGATCTTGTGTGTAATACATGTAACAGCAATTTTCCTTGTTTTTCTTCTGAGAGAAGAAAATGCTTTTTCTGCATTTTTTTCCTCTCAGAAGCTGTAATTTTTTTTGTCAGTGGAAGTAGACTTATGTCTTAAGCTTCTTAAATCATTATAAGAGCTAGAAGCTTGCTTTGTTATATTCTAGAAGACTGAAAATCCCTGTCTATGTAATATGGCTGGTTTCTGTGAAGTGTGGATAGGGATTATAAGCACATTATTATTTTTATTAATAATAGTGTTATCATTATTATTCACATGTTATCTAGTGACAGTTATTGTTTATGATGTAATAGCATTTTTGTTAGGTTTAATATTATTTTTAGTCCTTCCCTTCCTTCCCCTTAAAATTAGAAATAGGGAATAATAGCCAACTTATTCATTTGGAGTTAAGATCTGATTGCGAAGAATGCAAATTGTTGGTGTAATTCCTTAATCGATCTAGTGGGGTTACTGTTTTGGGAATAGCATTAAAGTAAACATGGTTGTAGAAATGCTAGTAGCCAAGCTATTTGGTGCTTAGATTGCAAGCTGATAAAAAACCCCCGCATTTAAAATGCTCAGACTCTTCTAAGAAATTAGTGCAATGTTCATGGGTGGAAATTGATCCTTCAGCAGAAAGACTTGAGTGCTTTTCTTTGATAACAACTGTTATGCTATTCTATAATGTGCTATTACACAATATAACCGGGAGAAAAATCTCTCTACCAATTATATACACCAGTTCTTGCCATTGATGCAACAAAAAGGCTGAGTCACTGCAGGAAAGTTAAGGGTTTGCACAGCTTAAGCAAGACTATTGCAATTGCTAGGCAGAGTAGTGGATTTAGGCTTCTTTTCAATAAACATAGAGATAAAGATTCTCTAGTGAACGATTAAGGAGTAAGGCATTGAAACTCCCTAAGGTCTTCCAACCCTCATCAGATATTTGAAGGAGATGACTGATTCAGCAGTTTTCTTGACTAAATTTTACAGTTTCTCTTAAAAGAAGATGACTTTCATACTTTAAGGAAGTAATCAACAATGTTTTTATCTGGGACTTCAGAGTAAAAATTTATACTAGACAGTGTGTGCTTGTGTCTGTTTGCTCATGGTAGGTACAAAGAGTCTTTTTAATACAGCCACCCAGGAGCTTGAAGAGCTAAAGGCATTGGTGAAAAACAGGGGAGGAAATGAACCAGCAGTACGATTGGCTCAGAGTTTTGTGCTGTTGTATGTACTTATTTTATAAATAGGAGCTTTGGACTTCTGATATTTTTCAGAATATGGCAAAATATTCAGTAAAACCACTGAATTTGTTTTTAAGATAGTGGGATCTTTATCAAGCAAAACTTTTCTTCCTTTAAAAGAATCTTCAGAAAGTTGTATCTGCTAACTAAACTTTGATGTTTGTTTTTTTGGGAGCAGGTATCATAGTTTTGGTAAAGGATCACTAATAGGCAGATCCAAAGTAAAAGAATAAGAAATGTAGTAGGAATATTATTGGAATAGAAAGATGTGTTTCTTCAGTTAAACAACAAATTTATTCCAGATATCATTGTTCATAGATACTTTTTATTTTCTATATATGATATATATGCTTTACTACTCCTTTATTTTTTTGACTAGATTTTACCTATATAAAACTTGAAAAAACTTAAAGGAGTATTCTCTTTAGAAGTATACTCAGTATTTTGGGCACTGATTGGATGTCTTAAGCATAACAAAATAATTTTTGCAGAGTAATACAGTATGATAAAGGAGACCACCTGTAATGCTAAAGAGTACCTAAGTGTGTGACAAATGTTGCAGAATAAAATTTGTGCCCTATCTCAAGTACATAAAATTTTAGCTCAAAGGAAATATTGTAGTTTTAAAATTATAAAACAATGCTCAAGTAGCTCAATTACTTGCCCATTTATTTGTATTTTAAAATGAAATTGCTGTATTTTGCTGTGGAGGTACCTGGTGCTGAGTGTGAAATATGGAAGTTGTGTGAAAATGGCTATGAAGAGCTGAGTTTAAATTGGTGTTTTTTTGGATAAAATCAGTAAAATTTAACTACTTAGCTGTAGAATATGAACTTAAAATAAACATCATGCTCCTTTAAAATAATTTTGAAGAAGTGTTTGCTTTCATGTTTGACTCAGTAGTGTTTCCTAAGAAAAAAACATTTTAATGGTTGGGAGATGGGGGCCTGTGATCCAAGAGCTCAACAGGAAGTTTAAAAATTTGTTTTGTACTTTACTGACTGTAAATATCATCTAAATTATAACTGTTACCAGTGGTAAGTATTTGCAGTGCCTAGAGACTCTAGTCAAAGTCCTGTTGGTATTATGAGTAAATAAAAATATCTATAACCTCTTGCTTTTGATTTTTTGCTAACTGGATATTAGACTAGATAGGACAGATGTGAACTCCAAATCTGCTAAGAAGTACTTCAGCAAGCTGTAGTTCAAATCAGTCTGACAGATATGGGACATATATCGCAGTTGCATATGTGAAATACTACATATGCAGCAAGTCACATTCATGAGGGTTTATCAGCTGTATATCTAAGATAAAATTACTTTGTGTGTACAAAGTAGCAATTTGTCAGGTTTTCTAGATGTATGGCAACCTGGGAATTTGGATTGCTGGAAATCAGATAGATAACTGCCTGAGTAGTTGGGCACTAAATTAATGAGAAATAGTCTATTGTCCCAGTAAGTGATGTTGGCAGACTTGAAAATTTTGGATGGAGATGAGGTAGAAGAACAAGGTCAAGAGTTAGTGGCTGATTCACTTGGTTACAAGGGTTACAGAGTACATAAGCTGTCACGTGCGTGTAACTGATATAAAGGGCACATGCTGACATAGAGATTACCCTGTCGTATGTGCTTTTTCTTGTATTTGCTCTTATCAACCCTTCCATGCAAATGAGTCCCTCTTCCTATTAATCCTCTGAAAGGGACAATGCTTTAATCCATTTGTTTGCTGTGCAAAAACTTATGGTACCCCTGTTATTTTACTAAGTTTTCAGTATTTGAAAGGAAGAGAATGGGAGATATGGGTGAAAGAAAATGTGACGTGTAAATCCCCTTTTTTCCTCAGCCTGTGAAAACAACATTTAATTCTTAGTGTCACTTAAAAATAGTCCAGTTTTGGACTTGTATTTCCATTTGGCAATGTATTTGTGATGAGGCTGATAAATTTATATGTAAATATTGAAAAAGAAAAAAGTAAGCATTCTTTATGAAAGGTAGCCATACTGAACTTCTTATTTGTCACCTCACTTTACCTTAAGATTGCTCCTTTCAGAGTCAAATGTAGCTTTCCACAGAACTTGTAGCACAAAATAATGTTACAATTGCAAAGACAGGGTTTTGCTGTGTAGTTCAATGTTTGTACTTGTAATACTAAATGCAGGCACATGCCTCTGAACACTTGTCTGGTTTTTTTGGATTGAAATATCCGGTTTCAAAATAGATACTTGTTTCTATATAAATGCAGATTCTTCCCATCTGAAGCAGATGCTAGTTCAACAATCAGATCTCACCTTGAAAAATATTTACCTGTTACAGCATCTAAATGATTTGTCCTAAAATCACTTGTTCTCCTGTTTTATTTGCTCTGTGTGATAATATTTTGGGTTTGGTTAGTGTACTTTTTTCTTTATGGTAAATAGTCTGTCCCTTGCTGAAAATGGGGACTTGTTTGCCTATAAAGTCCTAAATGTGATGCTCTTAATGACTATTTTGAGGTGGATAGTGGGGAATGGTGGTTTGTAACATTAGGAGATCTTTTAGGTAACAGTTTGAGCCTTCAAGATATGGATTTAAGACCTAAATTAAGTTTGCTTATTGTCTAGGGACGTACAGAACATAAGGGGAATATATGCTGACATAACCAGAGAATACATGCTGTTACAATCTGTCCTGAGGATGCTCACAAAGTGAGATGTGATGGGGTCTCTTAGCCAATTCTGATGGATTCAGAAGGATCTTTGCATGTGAAAAGTTAGGGCTAGTTTGTGAGCTGCTTGATGGCAAACTATGCTCCTGAACTTCAAATAGTGTACCAAACGTACTTGTGAAGTCAGATTTCTTTATCTTGTCTGTTTTTATCTTCTTCATGGTCTCACAAGGACTTCTGATGCTATAGAAGTGAAATGTATGCTTGTGCCATTTAAAAGGCAACCTTGATTTGCAGGTCTTGCCCCAATGCATTTGAGGTGTGGGAAAGGAAGAAGACTAGTAGCTCCATTAAGAACTTAGGAGTTTGGGTCTTGAGGTCTGATCTATGCTATAGCTCTAAAACACGAGACCATTGCATGACGTGTTTGGTTGCAGATACGTTTGGAATATGCGTGTAACTGTTGGTTGTGAGAGCAGTGAGGATTAAACCTTTCTGGCAAATCAGGCTGTCATCTTTGAAGTTAATAGCAAATACTCTCTTACGCAGAATGTTACTGATCCTAAATCAAAAGAGAACATGATCCTTGGTGTTCAACTGTTTGTTATTTAAAAAAAAATGAATAAAGAAACCAATGCTAATTTGGGGGGAGGGAAGGAAAGATAAAAATGTGCCTGGAAATCAGTTCTGGAATTCAATTTTTTGAATTAGGCCATTAGTTAAAAATGCGATTACATTGTGCTTTGAAAACTGTCTCAGGCAGTCAGCAGAAAGCATTCTTGTATGACTTCTAAAAGGAAAACGAAGTGGTTACAGCCATTTCTTATCGATTTGTTCCTTGTTTATTCTTCCTACCACAGCATTTTCAGACTTTATTAAGTGGCAAAGGTCAAGCTCAGTTTGCCATGAAATCCAAATGCATGTGTTTTTCTGTTAATGATTGACTTCAGCCTTCCTTTAAAGGTTCCTGAAGGCTTAATACTTATAATCTCTACCAGCAATATTTTGCCTAACAGTGCACTTCTTACTTTTGAGCTTTTGTTTTAGCTTTTACTAACTTAAGCATTTGTTTATTTTCCTCTAACTTCTTAAACTACATAGAAGATCTGCAGTCTCTCTAGTTGTAAAAGTTGTTTGCCTATAAGAACATCTTTTTCTTTAACTGTTTCAGGTTCCTATTTTGTGCCTTATAGTTTGAAGAAAACATCATGATCAGTTTCCCATGATAGTTGCTTTGGATTCACCATTACTATCTGTTTTGTTGATTTGTTAAAGGGGGAACCAACAAGCAAAAAAGCCCCCAAAACTGCCTGAGCTTGTGGTGTTATAGCCAGTGTAAATTAGATGATAAGTAATCGGCTAGTTGCAGTGATAGGGGATGTTTTGTCAGTGCATGAATCCCCATTTTTCTGACTCTTCTGTTTTCCTGCTCCTTATGCTCACAAGGACTTGATCTCAGTAGAAATTGTGATCTTGTGTTGTCATTATGAAGGTAGAGGGTGAAACTAGTCTAGTCCTATCTTTGTAAATGGCAAGCCTGGGGAGGGTCACTGTATTAAGGATATACATGAATCTCTTCTGGCACTTGGTCTTTCATCTCTGTCACACATCATATGTGTCAGAGAACACTTATGGTGTATAAAGCCTTGGAGGAAATCAGTGTATGTTCTGACTTGATATAATGTTTGTTTTTGTTTCTTACTCCTACTATATGAGCTTATTTTGCTAATTTTACAATGTATTGACAAGTTTATGCTCCTTCCCACCTTGTTGCATCAAGATGGCACATACAAACCTGAAGTAGCACTTTGGACTGTCACAAGGCATGTATACTGAAGAGATGCTATGCATAAGCACAGGAAAGCTTACAGCTATTTGTAAAAATCTGTGAGTTCAATCTTTTCATTCAGAGTAAACTAATTTAGACTGTCTGATAATGACTTAATGTCTGCTGAAAACGGAGGTTATGCTTTCATGCTTGTGATATGGAAACAGGGTGTCTGTTCAAAGATCTCTTTATTGGGATCCAGTGGGTCATATGTAATTCTTGGTTTTTGATGCATTAGGACTAGCAGTATCTTTCAGTAATAAGGTTATTCAATAAGACTTGTTCCTCAGGGACAAGAAAAAAGAAAGAGTGGGGAAAAAAAACAATGTCTTGTATTCCTGTCGGATACTTCCACTAGTCTCTGGTTCATAAATCTTTGGTATTGGCCATGATCTCTTTGAGTGTGTTGTGGAAATCTGATTAGATCCTTTATAGATAATTCTGATTCTTAAAGCCTGTTCAAGATAGCTTTGCTGTCCAAGAGATGGTATTTCCTTGCGCTAAATTGTCTTTGCCCAAAATATTTTAGAATTTTCATTTAAATTTGGATTTAATTTTTTGTTTGTTTTTTGGGTAGTATTGCTTTAAGGGAGAGCCTAGCTCAGACACCTGCAAAATATATGCTTGAAAGTAAGCAGACTGAAAGCTGTAGTCATGTAACCCGAGTTCAGAGTATAGGGTACTTCCTGTGGCAGCATTATGTCATAAATTTATTTTTAGTCCTTAAACACATACTTTCTCTAATGGGATCAGCAGATCTCTTGAATAGAACAAGCATTGCATTTTTTTGACAGTAGGAATTCTAAATGTGTCAATACATGCATTTTAACATCTGCTTTCCTTTTCTACTGACATACTGTTCTGTGATCTTTGGATTGCTCAGTAATGGGAACAGCTGTGTGGAAATTCAGTTGCTCTCCCTTTTGCACCCACAACTAATGAAATTCCTCAGAATTCATGAGAAGCTACTGAGCAGTCTCTGAAACAATTTTCACAGGCGTGTGTAAGCAAAGCACGTAGCACAAGGCATTTGACATGTCTTTGGGTAGTGATAGGTTGGATAAAAATAGGGTTGGCAGTTTCCAGGAGGCTGACCTACAGAGGCTCTCTGCGGACATGGGAGGATATTCTGATACTTTAATGGTTCTGTTGCTCTGTTGGTTACCTAACATGTGTTGAACAATTCCCTCTTGGAAATCACTAGCTTTTCCCTGGAGAAAGAAAAATAGATAATGGATAAAAGAGGATGTATCTGGAGTGCCTTAGGCAAAGGGTAACCCTGTGCTTCTGGGCACAGGCAACAATAGAACAATATTGATGGAAAAAGTATGTCAGTAGGAGGGAGATACAGTAGTTCTAAGCAATAAAGCTTACAGCTGTAATGCTAACAATAGGTTTCATGAGATCTACTTGTAAGGATCTCTTTGGCTTAGAATTTAAGGACACCCTCAACTCCTTTTTATTTCCTAAGGAAATAAAAAAGGTTTTAATCTTACGGCTTTAGTTCTATTTTTTTTTCTTAATCTGAAGGAGTCTTTACATCTCTAAGATTCACAAACAAGGGATTGGTGGTTAACCTAATATTGCCAACCTAAATTTATTTTCTGAAGAACTGCTAATGTTTAACATGATCTTCAGAATCCAGTTTTTCAAGAAGGGGTTTAGAACAGTATTCTTCCATACATTAGTGTCTTAGAATAACTTGAGTTGGAAGAGACTCTGGTTATCTGGTCTGACACCCCTCACTCAAAGCAGGGCCAAGTTAAATACACTGAACTTCTGAGTTAGATCAGGTTGTTCACGGCCTTGTCCAGTCAAGTCTTCAAGATATCCAAGGATGGAAAATTCCATAGTTTTTCTGGACCACACATTCTGGTGTTTGACTACTTCGGTGAAAAATTGTTTCAAAACATCTAATTGGAATATCCTTTATTGCAGTTTCAGTTGTTTTTTTGTCCTGTCACTGTGCACCACTGCAAAGAGACTAGCTCTATATTCTGTAATAATCACCTGTTAGATATCTGGAGGCACTAATGAGAAGTCCAGGAGCTCAAAAGGAATCTAATCTGCAGGATGAAAAAATTCAAACTTTGTAGCCTGTCCTCATACGTGAGTATGTTGGTAGCTGACTGTTAGACTTCCTGAGTTCTTGTGTTATTGCTGAGTAATTAATATGGCAGATTAAATTTAGTGTACATGTCTCGTGTACATTTTTTCCCATGCTGGGAAAAAAATGGCCTCTACATCAGTCATTACCATTAGTGGGAAAATAAGGTCATGGATAGTTTTCTAAACATCCTTACTCTGAAGCAGTTGCAATACTTAAAAAAAAAAAAAGGATAATTAGGAGATAGAGAATGGAAAAAAAAAGTTATGTTAGCACAGAAACTTACTGGTTGTCCCATATTAAATACTATATGCAGTTCTGACTACCCTGTCTCAGAAACAGTATAATACTATTAGACTTAATATAAAGGGGGAAGAGGGAAAAGTGTATCTCCTATACAAAGACAGACTAAGTCAAAAAGATGCTTCATTTTGGAGAAGAAGCTAGTATGAACAGATCTGAGAAAGGCAAATAAAATCATATGTTGCAAGAGGAAGTTTAGCAGGGATGATTAGTTCATATTTCTTACAGCAGAGTAATTAAAGTATGAGCAGGTTCAAAACAAAGGGGAGTTTATTTTTTATGTGGTGCTGGTGCCTGAGCATGTTCCCTAACTGTTTACAATAAAATGCAGTGAAGCCAAAGTAATATTGATGGAACTAAATGTTCTTGAAGAATGGTTAGATGCAACTTTCTGCTTAGGAGGCCTCTAAGCTGCTTATTGCTGGATGTTGGGAGAATGTAACCAGGGAAGAAGTATTGCAGGATGCTAGCCCTTTTTCAAATGTTCTTTGTCTAAGTATTTTGTGGTGGTCAGAAACAGGTTACTGGGCTAAATCAGTCTTTGATCTACACACTATTGCAATTCTTTTGTTCTTAAAAATAAATGCCATGTAAATGTGATTATGCAGGCAAGGAATTATTAATACTAGCTGGAGGTGAGCAAATTATCTCCAGAAATAACTTTGAACAACCACTTCTGTTTCCTCCAGAACAGGATCTCTCAAATTCCTGAGCTATGCTCATAACAAATCTTCTTATGGAAGCCAATCTTCTGCTTTGCTGAAGAGAATATTCTTGTATGTAAATGGCCATAATAGAAGTGGAGGTCCTTCACACAGCTCATAGTTGAGTTAGAGTAGTTTGCTGTAAGATGTTGCGGATGCTGAAAATGTGTAAGTGTTCCAGGAGAGGATGGCAGTTCATGGAGGAGAAATCACCAGAATATTGATAAATACACTGAAGAAAAAAAAAAGTAATGTCCAAATTTGTTTAGTAGGAAAAACAAAACAAAAAACTGGCTTAGGAAGTCCCTCAGCTGTTAATGGTTTGAAGCTGGGAGAGTACATACAGGCTTCCTTATTCTTGCATAAATCATAACTAATAACTTAATGGAAGCATGAAGATTTTCATATTGTAGATATTGTCCTTCCCTTTTCTCCAAGTATTTTTATAAAATACAAGGAAAACCCTCCTAAATATTATTAAAGTTGACTTTTCAGAAGTTACTAAGTGCCATTATTTAAGCAGTTATATTAACTTTCCATTATGATGTTATTGTAGTAGGCTACTTCTGCACAAACCTTTGCAGTGTGAGGCAATGAAACATTTTTAAACATCTGCCATTCATATAACTTGTCCTATATTGTTTATTTTACACGATCATTTTAAAATAATTTTTCTTGGAAATCTGCTTTCGAGAATACTTTCCATAAAACAACAAGAATTTCACACACTTTCAGTATGAGAAGTATTATTTCCATCAAGAAATTCAATTGAGAGATTGACTCTGAAGCAGTTTGTCTCTGATTTCTGTACTTTCTGTTCATTATGAGTTAACAGAAGACTTTCGTTATCCAGCATCATTACAGTTTGTACTTAAAAGTATTAGCAGTGTAGTATGGCCTGAACTACTGTACTGGTTACATGATGAGACAGTGGGAGAACTGATTTTTAGGAAGGATGTTTGACAGTGAGCAGAGGTACTGGTTTAGGGGATGATTGGCCAGTCTATTTTACAAGTGCTTAAAACCAGTGTAGCTATAGGTCTTTGCACATGAGAATGTTATATTAAATGTAGAAAGCTTGCTCTCACTTTCCACAGTCTGTGCTTCTTAGTATGTGTAGTGTCAAACAGATTATTCTGCAAGCTATCCAGTGAACTGTAATAATACTGCTCTCTTGGTTTGCTGCATGAGCTACGCAAACACACATCTGATTTTTTTAATGTGGGGAAACAAAATATTTTTGAGTTGATTTTAAATCCTCAATTTAAATATTCTTCTCTTCACTTGCCTCATATCACTTGTCTTCCAGACAGTAGTTTTTTGTTCCCTGTCTCAACCAGAAAAATCTTAGGGGAAGATATTAAAAAAAAAAAAACAAACCCTTGAAGTTCATTAAAGAATGAAGGGTGTTATTACTGTGTTAAGCCAACCACTTGAAAGACACTTGTGAGGATAAAACTGATGAGATTTTTATTGTAATACATAGTAAAAAAAAATTAACTGACGAGGAATGCTATGGATGAGTAGCCTTTATTTGAATTTATGCATGATAAAGCATTCCCATGGGATATGGTATTAATGCTTTCTTTTCTGTTGTCTAGGACTAGGACTCAAGTCCTAGTGCTTGAGTCTAAAGAATGAACTAAAACATTTAACAGCTTGGTTTGTAGTATGGTAGGTAAATATGTATTAAATAATCTAGCTGTGACGATGGCAATGATTTTGTGAATGCTCAGATATTAGATACTATGTTTATAGCTGAAGACAAAAGACCATTTAAAATAAGGCTGATCTTCAAAAAAACAAAAAACAAAAAAAAAAAAACCAAAACAAAACCACCATGGTAAAACAGCAGCATATTTGTGGAGTATGTGGTATAGTTTCATTGCTGTAGACTTTTGAACAGAAATAAAGAAATATGAGAATATATATTCAGATTATAGCTGAAGTACATACATTTGTTGTGAACTGATAAGAAAAGAACATGTAGCTGTGACCTTTCATTTTGGAATAATTTTAGTTATAATAAAGCTTAGTTTTTTTGTAATCTATTTTGTGTTTCAATGGCACAGAAACAGACTTTTCAGTATAGATGCTACCAATAGGCTTTCTGGTCTGATACTTTTATCTTAAGGATAACTTCTGTTCCATCTTCTAGGGAAGCTTGGGAATTGGTTAGTCTGCAGTTACACATTTTGAGGGGCTAATTCTTAACTTCCAGTGCCTTAAGGAAGGCTTAAGTCCCTAAAGTAGGAATAGCTTTTCTATGGCAATCAAAATGTTTTGTGTATGAATATGAATGCAGTTGTATGTAGCAATTAAGTGCTGTATTAGTATCTGAATTAGCAGCTCTGGAATATAGCCAGCTTGTGGCCAGGAAAGGGGCCAATAGCCTGGAGGAGGGAAATGTTTTAATTAATATGTAATGACTGCTCTAGAGAGCTCTCATTATTCTGGCAAGTTGCATTTGTAACTTTTCATATTACTTGTTTGGGGCAGTTGTAATTTATTTAAAAAATGTGGAAGACAATTCATTGTACCTTTTTCATACTGAGTGAAAAAGTATAAGAATACTTGAAAACTTACTTGAGCAAAGTGAAACTGAAAATTACCTGAATCTATTTAATATGTTTTATAGCCATCAATTTCTTCATAGGATCAAGATATTGCAGCAAGAATTATTTGCCTTAAGGAAATAAACGATTTACACATGTGCTGTTCTGTTTATATCTTGATTCTTTTTGCTGCTAGGTTTCTTCACAAAGGATGAATAAAGTAAATTTTCTTGAACTATGCATACATGTGAAGTTAAATGTCAATAACATTCTTTTCATTAAATAACAAAGCTGTTCATACAAGACATGCCAACAACATGTCTTTAAGTTACGTTTCTGTAGGACCAAGAGCCTCATATTAACTTAAAGTTGTAATTTACAAGACTCCAGTTTCCATTAGGTAGGTAAGTGGTAAAGCATGGGCTCCCACTTCAGTTTAATCGCAGTGCCATTCTGAAATGCTTCAGATAAGGCCATTGTCCTTCCTCTTCACTGTCTGTTGCGTTGAAAATCAGTGGGAACCTTTCTTCTCTTTTAGGCTTAGCCTGTCATTGCTGTAACAAAAAAAAAGAGAGAATCAAGTGATGAGAGGCATATTTCTTCCATTAGTACCTGGAAGCATGAAGAGACCAAGTCAGCGTGTTGTTAACTGAACGTAATTTGAGCTGAATGTTTGCACTTCAGCCTTTTATATTCCAATTATTTTATTAGCTGTATAAGCTATTAAAAAGTACTGTAAACTATTTGATTTCACTAAGGAGAATGCTAATTGAATCACAGCCTGTGCTAACTGGAAATTAGGACTGCTGGACTCTTATCTGTGGCTCTGAAGTAATTTAGTCTGTGACTTTATGCAAGCTACTTAAACTCTGTTTCAGTTGCCCAGTTTCTTTACCTGTTTGTCTCCATGAATGGGGTGCATGTACCTGTCCATGTGAGACTGGATTCTCATAACCAGTAACCTCTGGTGGGCTTATAGTGCCACAGTTGCCTTTGTCTTCTCATACCTAGGCAGGAAGGCTGGCAGGAGGTTCAACCGTTCCTTGGTACCTTCACACCACTGTGAATCTGATGACAGTGAGTCTTGTTAATCCCCACTTCTCAATATTTAGCTGCTTTTTCTCTTGGCCTTGAAGATACCCCAGGTGTCACAGGTACTCTGTGATTCTTAGTGCTGCCCTGCAAGTCATGCAGAGATGCTGAGGACTGTTCGTGGTGGTGGAGCTACCATTTATTTGGGGGGAGGGGGGGTGACAGGAAGCCATGGACATTCTACTTCCTAGTGTTTGCAGTTTCCTTTGGACAGTAGAACTGCAGCCTTTATATAGCTCACTCTGGGAAAGATAAGTAAAAAGATGAGGAGTCTTGTAGAAGCTGGACTACTTAGAAGCTTCACAACTGGTTGGTCTCCAGGCTGTATGAGAGCATTTACTCCCTCTGACTCCTGCTTACAAATTGTAGTTGGTATAATGTTGTCCTGCAACATCAGGAGCCATCTGGGCTGTAAAATGGGACAGATCTCTTAAGTCCTCTCTTGCCACACCCAAGGTGCGTTTGAGCCTTCCTTGACTGTGGAGGAAGAGAAAGGACAGACCTTTCCCAAATTTGGTCTTTGCCCTTTAGTCAGTGTCACAGGGGCCTTGTTTTTTCCTAGTCTTTTGTGCTCTCCCTTCATACAGCTCATGCTTCCGCTGCAGAGGTGCGAGGCTGGCAGGGCTATCTTGTCTGGGTTAGTCATACCCAGGAAATGGAGGAAATGCCCATAAAAGTACCTCACTCTTCTTCAGATTGTGCCTTGAAACTCCATTGTATTTATCACATGCTCAAAAAACCCCCAATAGCACCCCCCTCGCCCCAAACAGTTAGGTCATGGTTCATTGAGATCATTGTTTGCCCTAAAATAAAGGTTTTATTTCTTGTACGCTCACTTCTGTTTTTCTCTAGCCATCTGTTCTCTTTTGTCTTTCATTTCACTTACATTGTAAACTCTCTGAAGAAACAATCTTTTTTTGTTTGCTTGTTTGTTTTGCTCTGTTTTCTTTAGTGCCTTGCACAATTGAGCCTTCATCAATGTGTAGGGCTCATTGGCGCTTTAACACTACTACTTCTAAGTCTTGGTATTGGTAGATATACTTGCAAATATTCTTCATTAGGTCTCTTGGCTATATTTTTTTTCCAGATAATTTTATTTGCCCTTATCACTGAATCACAATTGTTTATCTAACTGTCTTTAGGAAACATATTCTAAACAAAATTTCAGTTGCACAGATTTAAATCCATTCCAGGTTGAAAGAATTCTTTCATCTTCCGTACAATTCAAAAAGAAGTTAAAATACTTTTTTCCAATGCATCTTGCATCAGCAGCTTTTTCCACTACCCATTTAGACCAATTTTTTTTTTCCACATAGAGGGTGACATTTACCCACCTGAATGTATTCGTTGTAACTATTGTGCTACAACAGCTTGATTTACCTTTATGCCCTGGGAGAACTGTGGGGTGTAACATCAGTAATGCATGTTTGAAAGAACGATTAGGTGATAGCAGGTAAATAGTGTGGTTCTGAACACCTGTATAAAGTGAAGCAGAAAGCTGACTTTTAATATAAAATGAATCAAATTATTTTCTACCTAAGTTATTTGAAGATATTTTTGGTACACTTGGAATAAAAAACACACTTGTGACTTGAACTTTAGTGTATGCACCTGAACTGAATTGTAATGATCTCATTTATAAACAAAGTACAGTTTTAACAATGTCTGTAAAGCAGTATCAGATGTAGTGACGTTTTCCCATTATATATGGAAAAGGTTGTACCAGTTCAAGTTCTTTTAAAGTAAAATCATATTCTTAATGTGTATATTACAGTATAAAAGCCTATTGTTGATAGTTTACTCATTATTAATGTTCAGTATGATCTAGAGCTATGTAATTAAGTTAAAAATTTGTTAATTTTTTTCAGCAAACCTAGCTGTTTAAAGCCATTAAAGTCTAGAATTAAATCAAGTGAAATATGTTAATTGATGTCAGAATGGATATGGATCCTCAAAGGTATCTTTAATGGCCTAGTCATCAGTTTGAATACTAGGTTAGTTACTGGAGGAATAATTGTGGATTTAAAAAAAAAAAGTAGTAATAACTCCTGTAGCTAACTGCATTCCTTGAGCTGATAAAGTCTAAATTAGTTGATTATGTAAATTGGTCAGGCTTTTTTTACCATGTTAGGAAAATATATTTAAAAATGTATTTAAATATTTTTAAAATAGTTACCCAATTGTTACCCAACTTTTATCTAAGATTTTATGTTGCTGAACTAAAACAAATACTAGCTGAAAGCTTAAATCACTTGGTCTTCTAAAACGCTGTCTCTTTCTATTTTGCAGCATGGGTGAGCTCTCTTTCTATGGGGATAGTCTTCTTCTGTTCTCCAATAGTCAGCATATTCACAGACCTGTTTGGTTGTCAAAAAGTAGCTGTTATTGGAGCTGCAGTAGGCTTTGCTGGACTCCTTTCAAGTTCTTTTGTAAGGTAAAAAATTCTTTATATTCCAAGTATTTTATCAATTTTACAGTGTAGAGGTAATGCTGATCCTACCAGAATATGAAGGAGTAAGCAGTGGCATTTTATCTGTTAGAGTAGAAACCTTGTTTTATTTGTTTTTGTCTTTATACCTATGACTTGTGAAAACTCCAAGTGGTACTTTCAACTTCAAATGTAATTTAAAATACAATATAACCTCATAACACAGCACTCCCTATTTAACCAGGAACCACTATGTATAAATGTATCAACAGCAAGACTAATGCTATAAGATCAACAGCATTGTCCTGGATAAACTTTTATGCTTGATGTACGCTGTGTTTTAGCGGGTACATAAACATTGTTTCTGTCTTCCTTCACCCTGTCCCCTCAATTTGCTTTTATAAAACTGTTTTAATGTTGATAAATATGTAGTAGGACCTCCAGGAAGGTAATGTTCTGGTAAAATTTGATGTTTTCTTCTATTCTTACTGGTCCAATTGCTAAACACGGAGATAGTGAAAACCTTGGTATAACGACATACACTTAGGGTTTATTGGCTTTATTAAGAAAAATCTCAGTTCTTTCTTGTGTTATTGAAAAAACTTGAACAGTAGTTTTTTTTTTCTCCAGATTACACTTCATTTTGTACATTACTGTAACTTTTGCAGAATAAATCTTAAGAAGTGCAAGAGCGGTTGATTTTTTGGACGTGCCCAGTGGAAGATAAAGAAACATGAGATTTACTCACTTATTCTAGTAATCAGCAGAAATTAGTTAGTGAAGATAGGGTAAGAAGTAGCAGGAAAATAAGCTACAGTTACCTTTAATTCTCAGTCTGCTTTTTTTCCCCCATCCTTAGCAGAGTAAGTACAGGAACAATCAAAAGCAAAATTCAGAAGTTTTCTACATAGATGAAAATGTATCTATACAGACAGGCTTGTTAAAATGTGTTTTCTATGTGAACCAGATAGATGTGAGCTGGCTGTGATCTGGATGGATGAATATCCATGCTGTGTGGCGTTATGCCTGAGCTAATATGTCTGGTTTGGGCATGTCCCCTAATGTGAAAACATATCCACAAATTTACAGGAAGAGAAGACAAAATAGTTCTGTTTTAGGTACTGAGACTAGTGTTTATATTTATTCTTGGAATAACTTATATTTATGGGAAAAAGAAAGCTTTGTTTTCTTGTTACATGAGCAAGTTTATGATTTTTATTTTATTTTTTGGTTAATCCAAGTGCAAAATATTTTGCTTAATTAATTTTATTAAAGCAAACAAACAAAAAACCCACTTCCTGATATGTTTTAAGAGGCTTGTTACCACAGGTGAGGTAAAAACTAAAAGAATGCATTTTGGAAAAGTCTTTCTTCCTCCTTGCTTACCAGTAGTGGGCTAAGTGGTGAATACTAAAACAGCATCGTTATTATAAGTTAAACCTCTTGATAAAGAAAAGAAGTTTTCTTCCTTTGAACAAAATGCTATCATCCTTGTGTTTCCCTGATATCCAATGGAACAAGGGCACAGAAGAGACATGCAAAAGGAAGTTATTTTGTAAGGGTTTTAAAACTGTTTTAGCTTATTTGAATTTTATTTTAGAATTTGAGGAACACTTTGAGAGGAGAGGTGAATTCTTATTAGAGTACATGCCATGTTCATGTGCATTCTTGGTGTTTCATTATGTTACTTACACTGAAATGATTTATGCCTATGATGTTACCAGTTAATTGAGGGAGTATAGTTCAGATATAGAAGTCAATGTTCTAAAAGTAAAATATTGTACAGTAAATAAATGTAAATATGATATACTGCTTTTGTTACATGTTGATTTCTTAATATAAATTTTATCTCTTAGGAAGCTGAGATGTAAGAGTATTTGTAATGCAGGAAAATATTTTACTATGTATGCCATGCTGCAAACTTTTTGAATGAATTTACAGATGGAAGCAGAAGTTCTGTCCTTACTGTATTATCTTCCTCCTCTCATTTTATAACTCCCATTTTTATTTTTTCTGGTTATTTTCCATTGATAAAGGTAATCAGTCTTTCCCCCTTACATTGTTTCTGCTGGCTTACATTTTGTATAATCAGTTTTAGAAATTGATACTTTAATGTAGAAAGCAACAATATTATGTTACACAAATTTCCTTTCTCACACTAATACACAAAACCAGAGTTCCTGGTGTCAGACCTTTGTTAGTCAAATACTATTTTCTAAGAATTTCTGTAATTGCATGGTAAGCTTGTGGAGTGTATTTTGGTATAGAGGGATGCTGGCAGGTAACATCCTATGATGAAAAGCACAACGTAAAGCATTCATACTCCTTAAAAAAAAAGTTAATATATTGGCTAACAAGTTAAATGGTTTTCTGTAATTTCTTTAAAAGCAGGTGTTAGCTGATAAAAAAGAGCCCATGGTTCATTGAAAACATAGTATTAAAAAAAAAAAATTAAATCGTCATGTGCCACCTCAAATCTTGTATAAAAACACTTCTCACTCATTGCCTCCTTCATCTAAATGTAAAAAAAAGTTTCCTTTGACTTATTAATACTATAATACTAATTTAGTTGTACTAACACTGTTACTTCATACTGTTAAAGACTTCTTGAACAATACCTTTTAATGTCACATGTCCGCCTGTGATGTAACACAACGGCTCTGCTTCATTTCAGTTGTACAGTAGATGGTAATGGTGGAGAACCTTGTGATGAAGATTGTCCTTAATATGAGCTGAAATGTTTCATTCTTTATTAACGTTTTCTCCTATTTCTTTCTTAGCACATCCAATATCTGGATCAAAACACTGAATTTAGAATATTTATTAAAAAGGGGATTATTTGTCTAAAAATAATACCTAAAAAGTATCATTTGCTAATAATGTATTATATTACCAAAACTCGACCGTATTTTGTTTTATTTTTCATTATTAATGATGTTTACTACTTTTGCTATTGTATTTTCATAATAAACTATGTAAGTACTTGATTTTTCTGAGTTCATGAGGAGTGTTCGGTATTATGTTTGAACTGCTAGCACAGTGAAGAAATGCGTAAATCAAACAATATAACTTTCTTTGGAAAAGAAAAAAACAAAAACCCGGCAATGGTTGAACTTATATTTGGTTAATTCAGCCTGACAATGATTTTTAAAACTTTCTTTTAGTCAGACTATTTGGTGTAATTATACTTAAATGTAATATTGCCTTTTTACCTGTTCAGTGAATTCTATGAAATTTTCAGTGGAAGAAAACAGAACAACTGCTGAATTAAGCTGACACAGTGTAGTTCAACTATAAGTACATACAAACTCTTAACTCACTTCTGTAAATATGTCAATTCATTGAAAAACTGTCTTGCATATGGTAGGTGAACGTGGGCATACAGTGTTGTACAAAACACTAACGATTTTTTTCTTCTTTCTTTTGATGTAGCACCATTGAACCTCTATATTTCACCTATGGAGTCTTATTTGCCTGTGGCTGCTCATTTGCGTACCAGCCATCCTTGGTCATTCTCGGGCACTATTTCAAGAAACGCCTTGGACTAGTGAATGGCATTGTCACTGCAGGCAGCAGCTTGTTCACCGTGTCACTGCCCTTCCTCTTGAGAGTTTTGATCGATTCTGTTGGCCTATACAACACCTTGCGGGTCCTGTGCATCCTTATCTTTATTCTGTTCCTGGCTGGCTTTACGTACAAGCCCCTTGTTTCCAATGCCAAAGACAAGGAGGGAGGAAAGAAGGGAAAGTTCAGATTTCGTCCTGAAAAAAAGATTTGCAATTTCTCCGTTTTCAAAGTTCTCAGTTACAGAATCTGGGCTTTGGGGATCCCAGCTGCACTTTTTGGATACTTTGTGCCTTATGTTCACTTGGTAAGTGCACGTTTCTTCCTACATATGATGTATTTAAAACTGCAGCTATTTCCCTTTGTGTTATGGATTAAGAAAACGATTGGTGATAGGAAGCAATATTTAAAGTGCAAGTTGTGTTGGGGAGAAACACAAAATTAATTTTGACATTGTCTGTGACTTAAAAGAGGGCTCTAATCAGAACTATTAGTTGAGCCAGTTAAACTTTTAGTACCTTGTTCTCAATCTAAGGTTTAAAATACTTTAACCATGAAAAGAGACATTTGAAAAGTATTTTGTACTATTCCAAAGAGAATTCTTTATTTTGGTACTCGGCTGCATACATTGCCAATGATACTTGTGCATTTCAGAGGAATAATGGAAGGAGTAAATAACAAAAAATGGGTAAAACTTCTAATTTTTATTCCTTTAAATTGAGGTATGTTTAAAATGTACATTTTTAGGGTATATTTTATTGACCATTTTCCAGATTTATTAAAAGCAAAACACTTGGATTTTTCTGTCTCAAACTTTAGCTTTGTAGTTTACCACTGTAGCACTAATATAACTGATCTTGTTATTCGGTGCTTCTAGCTGCCAATTCAGCTGGTTTTTATTGCTGTCTACAGTAACTGATAGAGCTTTAGCTTCTGATGATGGGAAAGCTGTCAATCAGCCATTTCTTATACATGTACTAAAGTTAATTTGTTTCCCTAGCAGAATTATTTTTTTTTCTGTAGTACGCTGTGTTAATCTTAAGAAATTTTGATGCAACTGGGAGATGCATTACATGAAATGTATCAGGCTGGCACTCATTGCACTACTTAAATGGTGAATTATTTTTGAATGGCTTCCTGGTGGTGCTGTCTAAACTGAAGTGGTGCGAACCAAAAGGCTTAAAAGGCAAAGGGGGGGTGGAAAAAAGCCCACAACCTGCAATGGGATGCTCTATTTAGACCATTACACATCCTCATATTCAAGAGTACTTGATAAAGAGCATGGACTAGTAGAACTAGTACCCACTATGAAAACAGAAGGATCATATTAATATTTATTATTCATCCATGGTAGAACAGTAAGATTAATGATAATAAATGTCTTGAATTCTGTCAAAAATCTTCAACTTCTTAAAAGCCCATAGGTTTGTATACAATAAAGCAAGTGGTATCACTGCTTTCTGGTAATACATTGGTTAGATTACTGGCTCTGCATCAGATGTTTATTTTAAAGATTACCTTAGGGTGGGGGCTGGTTTGTTTTTCGAGCAGCTGTAAACTGACTTATTCATGGCTAGTTCTTGTTACTTAATTTTTAATTGTGTAGGTCTTATTCTATAACACTTAGAATTGGACTATTTCAAAGGACTGCACAATCGGATGACTAAGCTATTGTGACAACTTATGCCTAAGTTTTGTAGAGATGTTTTGAAATAAAAGTGTTCAGAGGAGTAGAAGGGAAGTGTTGTAGAGAAAGCTAGTGGAGAGATTGTAAATGATCGTTAACACTTGGAGAGAACTGAAGAACAAGGCTATACAAGCAGTCACATAGAACCTCTAAAATACGTTTATTTAACAAAAAGCTTGTAATTTTTTACCAAGATGCTTGTACGAATGCTTCTTGTTTCTAGATTGGACTAAAGCTTCTGGTCAACTTGTAGAGGACAAAACCCTTTATCTTTTTTATATTACATAATTTTTCTTTTTATAGTGTTCTTTCACTCCGGTTGAGTGCTTTTTTCCTTGTATCAGATTGGCACAAATTCCGACTGAAAAATACAGTTCCAGTACAGGAAAACAACTTGATCAAGGCTGTTTCTAATATAATGTTTGATAACACTATAAAACTATTCCAAAGTACAGTTAGAATCTAATATTTTAAAGATTAACTCAAAATGATACTGAGAGATTTACATTCTAGCTTTTTTTTTTCCCCTCAGAGTTTCAGAGGAACCATGAAGCTTAACTATTTATAACATAAACCTTCAATGGTAGTCAGTTTACTTTGTATGCCACTTCTGAGAGGGAAAGCTTCACCAGCTCTTAGGAACTCTTCACTGATAAGTTTTATTACAAAACCCCGTCCTGAAACCCACAAGTCTTTGTTTTAATTTACTTGTCTCTAAATACTCAATTTTACTGTATATTTCTCTGGTCCTCCTGTAAACTAGAGGCAAATCTTCTTAAACGATGTATAGTAATCTCCCACTACTTTTAAATAAAACAATTCTAAACAAGAAGCTTAGCTTTCATTCTTGGCTTTGCAGATAGCATTATTAAATGGAAAATAGCTTGAATTTTTTTTTCTTTAATCTTTTAAAACATCTGATTATTTATGATTCAGATTTCTATCCAAAATTTAATTTAGATACCTTTCAATATACATAAAGAATCCATGGAGGATTGAGGTACTACTTGTGTTATGTACCCAGGACTCTTGACCAATATTTAAATATTTAAAGCCTAAACCAAACTTTGATCAGTGAGTATGATAGGGATGGTAAGAAACAGTATGAATTGGAATAAAATTTCATGTGTTTATACTGATAAAGAAACCACATAGGTACCATCACAATGTCAGATTTCTGTTTGCTTATGTATATGGTCCATTAAGTACTATGTAAGTGCTCACTAATCTTTCAGAAAGCTTGACATACAAATAGTTTAATAAAATAATCTCTAGCTTTACTGATGTTGAAATGGAAAATTAAAACTTGAATTTCATAAATAGCAGTATTTTCACTTCCAGAATGTATAAGACTTTTCTAATCTTCAGTCTTGGATAAGTGATGTAGGTGAAAACAGTTTAATACCTGCAGTTCATATATTGAAGATTATTTTATAATTATTTTGTATGTGATTACCAAGGATGGATGTATCCTCAGTAGCAGAAATCTTTGTGACAGAAAGCAGGAGTTTAAGTCGCTGGGTTGGAGGATGCAGTCGTAGGACTAAGAGTAAACTTGCTGCTTGGGGCTTAGAGTGATGTTTTCTCACAGCTAAGCCCACCATTTCTGTAATTATTTCTATATAAACCTAAACTCATTAAAGAATTTAGGCCTGCTTTTAGAACTAAGCAAACACTCATCCCTCTAACTCAAATTTAATAATTTCAAAAAGAATGGGAAATCTTTTTAATTGAAAGAGGCATTTATTTTTATGAAAACGTGACTAGGTGAAGAACCATAGCATTTATCACTGCTGGGCAAAGATGTGTGCTGGGGGCGACTATTCAAAGCCTTAGGAAGTCTCTGTGGATCTGTATTTGAGAAAGTGAATAGATCAGTGTTTATGAAGGAACAGCATGGATTCTGCCCTTCAACACAGATACTTCAACTCCAGTGGATAGCTCTGGACTTTATCCTAGTTTTGTCTGCTTTTGATAAAAACCACATTTTATGTACTTCCAGAAGTACATGAAAGTACGTACTTCCAGATAAGTCAAAGGCTATAAGAAAAAATAACTTTTTGCTGGTACATCTACCAAACCAGAGATTACTTTCCTCAGCTTTTGAAAATGAAAGTTACTATTGTTCACTGCATTTTTAAAATTGTAGCAATACTGGAAAAGGGATATGATATGTGGACAAGTAACAGCTTTCGTTATGCTAAAACTCTTGAAATTTTCCTACTGTTAGGGCTGGCTGACGATAGCCAGACCGCTAGAATGGGATGCTGGTTGCAAGCACCTTAAGACAAAACACATATGTGGAGCCTCATGCCTACAACTCTTCCCTTAGCCCTCAGACCTGGTTCCTCTACTTATCAAGTCCCATTTTTCCCACCTGGAAAGGCAGTTTCTGTCAGTGTTGGGTGCTCTTGACCATGTAATGAAACACAGGTGCCACAGGCCCTACTGGTTAGGGTTGTTGTGTGTCACCACTTGGGACCATGGTAACTGGAGGTTGCAGACTTGGTGTGCTCTAGTCACCGCACATCAGCTGCTGCCTGCCGGCTTGGCACAGCAGAGGAGCTCCTAAGGTCCCAGGCAGGGTCTCCGAGTGCTTCTGAGGCCAGCCCTGATTTCTGTTTCTCTTCTGTGTTTTCTAAAACATATTGGTCAGGAAGATGCATGTTGTGAAACTTGTAGTAAGAAAGAAATAAAAGCTCATGTTGGGCTTTGGAATAATAGAATTAGCAAGGTCTTAGCAATTTTAACCAGCTGTACCATATTTGCTAGATAGAGTAAAAGCTGTTAAAACCAGAGAAAATAACCTGCTCATGAACTAGGCTTTAACTAAAATTAAACGAATCAACAAATAAATATATGGTATGCTAGATAGGATTTGTATCAAGGAGCTGGCAAGAATTACCAGACCCTGACTAGTAGGTATCAGCTGCATGCGAAATAGGCATCATATTCCTTCTGGTCCTTTTAGGGGAGAACCAAAAAGGGAGAGCTTTTCTTATCCCAGTTTAATTGGTGTAAAATTCCATTAGTAGGTGTTCCATTCTGTGTGATTTTTGGGGAATTGGGTTGGGAGAAGTACTATAAATAGGTTTTGACTTAATTGTATTATATACTTTTAGCATTAACTCAGATTGTTGAATAGCAAACAGGTAATTCATAGGATTACTAAATCAAATGGTTGTTATTCCTCTCAATTTTAAATTCACGCTAAACTGCGGTGATTGAGAGTTTTTTTTCTTTTGATGTCTCTCTAAAGTAGGCAAATAACCAAATAAAAAACAAGTTTAGTCCATTCAGGTTTAAATTGTGAGTCCACAACAGAAATCTGTCAGATTAATGCAAAACACTCTTTCCAAGTTATTTTTAATAAAGACTATCTCACAAGGAAATGATTAAGTATATTTGAATATTAAGTATATTTGAAAGAAAGTATACCTAGTCTCTGTGCCACTTCTTGTCCTGTGCTTGTTCTGCTAATAAACAGAGAACTTCTGTTTTTCAGGAATCACAGTCTAATGTTAAGCATTTAGTGCTGTCCTCTCTTACCCTTTAGAAAAGTATGTACTTAATCAGGATCATACATCCTTAATTCTTATGAGCTTGTTAGGTCAATTCTGTTAAAATTTGATATAAGGTCACATGTTTAGGTAGTTTAAAAGATTGCTGTTGCTTTTTGTGCTTTATTTAGCAGGGTGAAAAGAAATTCTGCTTAAAATGGATGTTGTCACTGCTTAGTCTTTTCTAAGCAGTGACTAAGGTCACTACTAAGGTTCTGTAGTAATTTGTCTTGGGACATTGTTTGGTTTAGCAGTTACTTTTATTAAATGACTCTTGCAAATGGTAGGTCCTGTCTTATTTATAGTGTTTAACACCTTGCAGGATGAAAAACTGAATTGAACAGTTTGTAGTTGAACAAAATAGTGCAAATATTTATTACATGTTTTAAAAAAGAAACTGGATGATAGACAATGCAATAAAAATGTGCATTGATAAAGTTTACCTTTCTAAGTCTAAATCTTTTTTTATAAAGAAAATACATACTCTTAAAGAATGGCTAGATTTATTTGAAAATTAGGCTTATTGTTTAAATACAGTTATAGGCTTGTATACAAAGCTACCCATTAATTGATAAGCAATGTGAAAGTTACCGTTACACTGACTATACTCTTAAAACTTCAGAATAGCTCAGGAAAAATAGATTGCAATATCTCTTACCCTGCTTTGCTGCCTGTTTCTTAACTTGCTGTGTAAATCTGACTTTTCCTTTTGATGCTTATCCACGTTCATATTCCATGATGGGTACATACTTGCATATGTAGAGATTTCTGGTTAGCAGTAGCTATGTGGAGTGCATGTGTTCTGTGTCTGTGTGCTTCATGTTTAAGATATGAAAAAATGGTGTGTGCCTGGCCATTTTTTCTAACAACTTCTTTGGGAGAATCTGTCTTGGGAGACATTTAAATACTAGATTTATTCTCCTTCATAGAGAGATACTGAAGATTCAGTGTCTCATTCCTTCTCTGAATCTGCATGTGCCAGGAATAGGTTCAGCTGGACCTCTGAGGAACAGGGAAGTGAGACTGCAGACTTAATGCTTGGAAAAAATAGGTAGATACTGCCTCAGATTCTAGAAACTGCCACTGAGAAACAAAGCACCACCTTGGACTCTGCTCTAAGATTTTCATCAGCTGTATTGGAAAAGAAAATGCATCTCACAATTAAAAGTAAAGAGGCTTCCAAGCAGCTGGCCAGCTAAAAGGTATTCCAAAAAGATATAGCAGCCCCAGGACCATTGTTAGGTACAGACTCTCAGGCTCTGCTGGCATCTTACTTGAAAATACGAGATTCGCTGGCTCCGCTGGTAACGTGCCTTTTCAGATTCTTGGGGAGATTTTGTAACAATGAAGTGAAGGTTTAGCCTCTAAATAAGCCTGGTTGCCAGCAGTGAACACTGTGTAGCTGTTTTTCACTAGGAAATGAAAACATACCGTAGTGTGTATGTCCTCTGTGGTGCTGTGCTTTGCTGTATGAAAACCAGGAATATGCTAAGTTTGAAAGGCTTCAGAGGAGATTTCTTGCTTCTCGCAGTATTATATGTTGCATGAAGGTAATCAGTTTAGCTGCCTTCTCTTTTTATAGACCTTAGGAATGGCTGGGAATTGTGATGACAAGCATTCTTACCAGGCCAGTAATCCCCTGCTCAGCTCAGTCCACAAACAGCTGTGACAGATTGAGTGCCTTGCTGTGTTATCCTCTGGAGACCACTTGGCCTACTTTGAGCATTTGAGTCAGCATAACCCAGCATACCTAGTCATCTTGGGCTCTCTTTCATCTGGACAATCTTTCCAGTTCAGTTTGTTTCCTATTCATTACCTCCCATGGTCTTTCAGCTGTCCTTTCCAATGATATCTTTTACAATAGGAAGTTTCCTGGGAAATAGGAAATCACTCACTTTCATCTCCAAAAAAGAATAGGTTTGGGGAAACCTGTTCATCTGCAAACTGAAGTTAAATGTAATTGAGAGACCGGTTCTTATATCTTAACTTTCAGAATTCAACATTTCCATTACATTATATTACCACATGTGTGAAGTTCCTTAGTTTGTGTTAGGTCAAACCATTAACAATACCAGAGCCCTTGTCATTTGAATTATTGACAGCTTTGAGGATTTTAACCCAGGTCTTTGAGGTAGCTGACTAATACAGACAGGTCTTTATATTTAGTGGTGAAATATTTGGAGACCTGATCAAAGAGCTCAATAGGGTTTTTAAATTCTGGGAAGTCAAACCTTTTCCCTTGGCATAATGAAGGTTATGGTGGCCCCTTTGTTTTCCACATTTGCAAGGGCACACCTCTCTTGCAGTAAGTTCTAGAGCCTGTTCAGGCTTGCAGATCAAAACACAACAGTGAAAATGTACGTTGTGCCACATGCCCGGCTACATCTGTGATCACATATGGGCTGCTGCAGGTTGGCCTGTTCCACAGGCAGGTATTTCTTATGTGTATGCTTCTGCCTTCTTGAAATTCTAGAAGAGTTTAGTAAGGGTCTGTGAGGGACCTTCTTTTGACATCCAGGGCAACTAGTTCACGGGGGGGAAGCTTACTGGTTTTAGTGACAGATACAGTGCCCTCAATGTAAACTATCTTTCAGAACTCATGAATCTTTTATCTAGAAAATCTCTGGGCTTAAAGATAGCTATGGGCAATACTGCAATTGTATTTTCTGTTATCGGAGAGAAGGGGCATGGGCCTGCTGTATAGGGACGCTTTAAAGTAATCTATTTCAGATAGATGTATTTCAGATACATCTCATCAGAACAGATGATGGGCACTTAAAGGCCGAATCGTTTAGGCAGTCTGCTGCTCAGATGGAAGCGAAACTGTGTTCAAAATCTTCACTATCCTAACAAGACACACATTTTTATTCCTGGGAGGGGCATGGAGATGATTGGAATATCTGTAAAGTACTTTGTTAGTCATAAGAACTTTTTAATGCATATAAACAAATGCTCTTTCTAGCCTGCATCACCAAATCAGACAGCTCAGATAAATATTAGTCTGTCCTCTGTGTGGCTTAGTCTGTCTCCAGACCTTCTGTGTTTGTTACTTTGAGGTTGTGGGGTCTAGTGCTGTGCCCACATAGTCTGTCCTCGGACAAAAAGATAGTGCTGTCTACTGGTCTATACTTCCTATCTTTTGCTGGAACATCCATTTTGTTCCTGTTCTTTAGCTAAGAACAGTTGTCTCTTTTTTTTTTTTTTTTACTTTAGAAACAACATAGTGAACAGGAGGACTTGCTGATAAGATGCAGATTTTTGTTGCCAGATTTGATTCTACAACTGTTTTATCACCTTGGACTGCCTTCTTAAATTGAACCAGGATGATTTGTCCTTCAGCTCTGTTCTTTACCAGCCAGCTATTTTGACTTGTCTCTCCCCATTTCTCACTCTGTATCCTTGATGTGCCTTGTTCTTGTTAATAAGAGATCGGATTCTGCTGTGCAAATTCAATGTTTGAACCTTTGCCCCCTAGAACATGTGCCAATAAAAACTGTCTTCCTATGCAATCAACTTGGAGAAATGAAGAGCCAAGCTCTCATGAGATCCTCTGTACCCACAGTTTTTCTAGGAACTTACTTGAAATTCTTGTTATGTACTTTGAAAACTGTATTTACTTCCATATATTCAGTTTCTGAAAGGCCTTATTTATTCAGGACAAAACAGTCTCTCTATTCTGCCCATTCAGAAAAACAGCCATTTTCCACTTGTAAACTGCACCCTCCCCAAGCAAAAACTTTGGGCCATTAAGAAGAATTATATTGGAAAATACAAAGGGTATAGAAACCACCCAAGATGGTCCAAGCAGATCTGGGCTGCCTTATCTGGACGATCTATAGGATAGTCAGGATGAATCTCACTGCAGTAGCTGATGTTCTGCCCTAGTCATCGTAACATTGCTTACAAATCTTTTTCTAAGTCTTCAAGTCCTGCCATGTTGTGTTGCCTAAATAGTCAGGTGTGACATCTCTAGATTGACACCTCATTTGAGAAACCAGTGTTTCAGTTGCTGTCCTTGCAAGAGTGGTCATCTCCACACAGACGGTGACAGTTGCTTTGTGTTCTCTGCAGCGGGACATGCATCTGCTCAAGGAGCCATAGTAGAAAGGAGTTACATACCTTGCAATAAGTGAAGCTCTTCAGGTTGTGCATTCCATGTGCACAGTCCTAATCCTGCACCTCTCTCCTCCCTCTAAGTCCTATGCCCCTGGATTCTACAGTGGAGACAAATAGAAGCACAGATATAAATGCTGTCCTTTATGTCTGAGTGCAAAGCATGATGAGAAGTATGATGTATACTGTATGGACTCTAGTAACCAAAAATCTCTAAACTTATAAAACACATGCATATCCACAGTAAAGTGCATACACATAGCATATCTTGAAGAAATTCGGTTCTTGTAAGGTAAGTACTGTCTCTGTTTTGTGAACGACTTGTATTATGTCCTAAATTTGCTACTTTTAAAATGTTGTGTAAAATAATGTTTAATATCTAATTGGTATGTCTGGATTTTTTTACTTAAACTGGAAAAAACCAGCCTCTGTCACTACATTCACTTGCTTTTATGGGCTGCTGTTCAAGAAACCTGTTCATTTCTTCAGATCTTCTACATCAGTCATTTGTCTACTACATCTTTTATTTCCCAGAGTCTGCTGTTAGTCTGTTTTGTAATGATAGGACAGTATGTTTTAAATTATGTCCAGTAGTAACAGATAACTGTGTGTCAAACAGATATTTCTCTATACTGTAGATGACCTAAAAAAGTTAAAACTGTAGGTATAGCTGTCAATTTTAGCACTATTACCTTTTTCATCCACTTAATCTACCATATTTCTGTCTCCAATGGAAGACTAACAAGGCACTGGTTTTTTTAAAGGTCCAATGTAATTGTTAAGCAGATATCTCTGAGACCCCAAATCTTCAGTGGCTCCCCATGCTTTACTTGCTTTTCTAATCTTTGCATTTATCTCCCTTCAGATCTCAACATCTGCTGCAGTTTGACTGCCCAGGTTAGTGAAATTTTCCCCCTTTATCCACTTCTGTAATTATCCTGTGCACTCATTTCTTTCCTGGTTTTCCTCAATGTTGATCTGGCAGTATTTATTCTTAGCTAGATTCTCCACTTTTGACGTTGGGGGTGGTGGTGGGAAAAGAAATAATTTATTTCCTACTTTATACATGTAATTTTTATGAAAGCATATTTAAACTGTTTTCCAAATAAGTGCTGGAGAAGAATAAAAATCATAAGTATAGAAAGAATAGAAACTGAAAAGAATAAACCAAATGTTTTCTGTTTTTTTTAGAAGTAAAAGTAAATGAAAGTTTAAAAAAAATTATTTTAGGTAGCAGGTATACTCAGGTACAAGCAATAAGATGATGTTGAAGGATAAGAGCAAAGCAGTCGTCCTCAGGTCTATGCAATACTAGCAGATTGAAAGGTCTGAGTTGCATCATGATTTCCTTTGTATTAGTCCCTAACAGAACACTAGTTAATGTACTCTTGCATAATACAAACTATTCTAATAGCAAACAGAGCATATAGTTCGAAGCCAGATTAAACTGTGAAGTGTGGTGGGGTTTTTTTGGTGTGTTTTTTTAAATGCTATTTTAATGGTAAACTCAGCATCCTGTCTTTGGATGCTTGAAGCATCTTGACCTGAACTAAACTCTTCAAGCTCCACAAGTGCCCAGAAGCCTGAGATCACAGTTGATGTTTTTTCCTGCTATCCTCATACAGAGTGAAGAAAACTAATCGCCAAAATTAAGTGAAGAACCTTCCTTCACTCATATACAGACCAGTTTTTGTGTCCAGTTTCTGCTCCGACAAGAGCTGCATAGAAACCCTTTTTGCTTTTTAAATCCTGTTCAGGCTTGTGAATTTCTTTCCATGTATTTTGAATTTTCCTTTGAGGAAATTCTGAAACGTAGCTCTTTCCATTTGATTGCCAGTAATTGTCAAGCTGTGAGCTATTTTTCAGGTTTTCATTCTTTTCTGATGATGGAGTTAAAATTTGTCATTACTACTGAGCAGAATATTTCCTAGGAAAAGGGAGAGGTGGTTTTGGATTGCTCCAGGCAGGAAAGAAAACGGAACATAGATGTCTGTATCCTGAGTAAGGGCTATATTTCTGTATGAGGAGGGGAGACTATCATTATAATCTTTTTGTTGTGTTTTAAATGAAAATATGACTACGTGATTCAATTTCTCTGGGCTCTGATCTGGTAGATACTTGGCAGTGTGTCTGGGACTTCCGTCTAGAATTGAGACTCTTGTGAGAGCTTTCTTCTGTGTTTCCCAGTAGAATGAGACGGGCATTTCACCCAGCTCTGTGAAAGCTGAGGTGATTGTGACCATATCCAGAAGTAGATCTCTGATATCAGTGTTATGGATGCCCTCAGAATTATGTGGCAGCTGAATAAAGGTTTGAGCATCTATGTTTTGATTTTACTCATCTAAATCCTGTGGTTTAAGGAGTCTAGTCCTGAGAGACTTGATAAAAGTAGCACAAATTCTGTTGTGGAGTAAGGAAGTCGACCTCTCTTAGAAGATGACAGTAGTGTTCTAAGATGTAGGTAGATGAATGAATTCCTGTTTTACTAACCAGTTAACTCCAAGTTAGTTGCTTATTGTGTTGCTCTTCAAGATAGGTAAGAAATACAGTCTTTGTAAATTTTAGAAGGGGCTACTGTAATAAGCTGCTTTCTCTTCACACAAATGAGTGGTACAATCTTGGTAATCTTACTGCTAATTCTACTGGTGAGTTGAAAAATTTACTTGAGGTAACAGCATTATTTTGTAAAATGGAAACACATCCTTTTGTAAAAGCTTTTTGTTCCTGGCTAATTACTTTCACTGATGCAAATAAACACTTATTTTCATTTTGGTCTTAGTCTACCTTCCTGTGTTTCTCTTTGCCTTTGTCATTTTCCTGTCTGAGTAGTTAGAGAACATGAGCTCTCTCCTGGTAAGTTTTTCAGTATGGCAGATTCCAGAGACCTTGAATCAGTCTCGTAGCTGTCTTTCAAAGCGTTTTTCAAGCTGAGGGGTACTCACCTCACTTGAAGACCTTTAGTTTGACTGACTAGTCCTTATGGTCCAAAGAGTAAGAAGCTTCTCCAGAGAGCAATATTTGGAGCATCAGGGTCAGGCTTCTGAACTGCCTCCCAAAGAATCTTTTTTTTTGGTAGTATCAGTTAGGAAGACAAGCTGGCTAAGGCGGACATCTTAAGTTCAGCATTGAGAAGACATCCTTTTGTGACATGTAAATGCTGTAGCTAACATAATATTCTAATAAAGGTCTTGCTTGTTGTATTATAATGGTGTTAGCGCTTCCCTTTTTCCACTTACTACTTCATTTAATTGGTTAATACACAGTTAGTCGCACTTGTCCTCCCATATAGTCAACTGTAAGCTTACCTTCAGCTTTGAACTGAATTGTCAGAAGCTAGATATGCTTTCTATAAAATCTATGTAAAATTTCCAGCAGTGTCGAATTTAGGCAAAAATAAGGAAGGAAATTAGGTATTTAACTGAAGTAACTATAACTACTAACAGTTCTTAGTTTAAAAAAAAAAATCACTTTTGTTAGCATATCTTTGCGCTTATTTCTGGACAAATAACACATGCTGTTATATTCCTGTTCTCAGTATTCTGTTATTATTTTTAAGCTAGGCTAATGAAGTTTGACCTTATTTGTTTGAAAGTCAAGGCCAAGGCATTATCATCACTAGACAGAATAGTACAATAGTACAGAATAGTACAATAGATGTATTTTTCTTTTTTGAAGTTGAGGAAGACTAAACTGGATGTGAGAATCCATCTTAAATTGTGTTTACAACAATTAGCCGCAGTGGGGTTTTTTTAGTAAGTCCAGTGCATACAATGTTAGTCATCAGTGGTTAGTGAAGTATTTTTCTTGTTACTTTGGGTATTTGTACGGGGTATCTTAATCCATTGTTTTGATATTCCATAATTTCTTAATCATAGTATATCATATAATATGTAATTAAAACTGAGCGTAAGTTATAACCTGATAACACTTTATCACATTAGTAAATGCTACAGTAAGTCCAGTGCATACAATGTTAGTCATCAGTGGTTAGTGAAGTATTTTTCTTGTTACTTTGGGTATTTGTACGGGGTATCTTAATCCATTGTTTTGATATTCCATAATTTCTTAATCATAGTATATCATATAATATGTAATTAAAACTGAGCGTAAGTTATAACCTGATAACACTTTATCACATTAGTAAATGCTACAATGATTTGAAAAGAATTCTTTCTGTTATGCTTCTAAAACTTGTGGTGATGTCAGGAAATTGCTTCCTTCAGTCATAAGGTTACTTTTAATCAAATGTGCAGCAGAGTTTTACCTGGTGGTGATGTCAGGAAATTGCTTCCTTCAGTCATAAGGTTACTTTTAATCAAATGTGCAGAGAGTTTTACCAAGCTAGAGCTAAAAAAAGTCTTCAAGTTATAACGCTTAATAAGTATGTTTGTGACTATAGTTATAACGCTTAATAAGTATGTATTTGTGACTATACTAAGACATCCATTAAATCACTTCATGAATCATAAAAAATAAGACTGGAGGTATCCTAGTACTTTATCCAATTTATCCAGTTGTTTGAGTACAGACTTACTTTGGTAAAGGACCTTTTTAAATATTTCTTTTTAAAATCTTTTTTCATGAGTCATGCTTATCAAATTTCTGCTTATTGCCAGATCTTTCTTTTGGATTCTGTACACATGGTCCATGTCTTTAATAATGAGTAATGACCAAAATAGGACATAATTCAGCTGAGGCCTTACTGGTACTGAGCAGTATGTGATGGTCACGTTGTCATGAATTGATAGATTCTATTGCTTTTGCAATATGACGACATTATTGGAACATGCTGAAGTTTAATCTGCTAAACCTTCAGTTCCCTTTCTAAAAAGCTGTTGCCCGATCATTCTTCCATCTTGTATTCATGCATCTGATTTTTACCTCGTAGTATTTTTTGAATATTACTTACCTCTTAATGTTTTTATGGAAATTAGTCATATTTATCTTGCACTATTGACTGAGATGCCAGGTTGCCAAGATAATTTTGAATTCCAGTCTTTTTCTTTACAGTGCCTCCAATACTCATCACTTGATGTAATGTGCAAATTTAATAAGTATATTCTCTATTTCACTGTCCATATCATTAATGAAAATGTTCAATAGCGGTAGATTTGGGCAGGTTTTTACGGAGCCTTCTTTGGCATATTCAATTTTGCAATGAATCACTAATTAAAAATAACTTTTCCAAACATTTGAACATCCATCTTTACAGTTGTTCTATTTAAGTCATGTATTCCAAACTGGCTCATAAGAATTGTTATGTTTGAGAGAATTTCAAAACGCTGGCCAAGGTCAAGATTTGTTACATCTGACCTTCCCTCTGTTGTCAAGGTTTGCTACCTACCATGTAACAGAGAGAAATTAGGGTTGGTTTTCTCTCAAATGTATGTTGATCCTTAGCTTATGAAGTTACCTCTTAGATGTTTATGAATAGTTCTGGTTTTGTTTCCTTTTCTCTGTTATTCTGGAAATTCAAGTTAATGTGATTGACCTGTAACTCTCTAGGACTTGCTGATAGTAGCTAATTTTGGACATGGTGGCTAGTTGAGTTTTGAGAGTGAGATAGGCCCAGGAAACACTGCTTTAGGGCCACAAGGGATGGCTAGAACTAAGACTGTAAGTTGTGGATTGTAGTCACAAATGAGAATCAATTTAAAAAAACACTTAAGGGTAAGTTATTTGACAATTTAACTCCTGGTTCTCATGTGTATGTAACACTTCGGTTCTTACATATCCCTGGCTTTATTCCTCATCCTTGTTCTCAGTCACTGAGCTTCCCCAGATACGTGTGTGCCTTACCTGTCTTGCTGCTGCCGCCCAAGCCACACCAATCCACCAGTATCCTTGTGTCCATTTCTTTATGCTGTCTCTTGTGGCTCCAATGGGATCCAGTCTCTGTTGGCACCTCCAGGAGCTACTAGTGGAGGATAGGACCTAAAAATATCCTGAGATGAAGCGGAGTGGAAGAGTGGAAGAGGGAAAGAGCAGAAGTCATGGACTGTCTTGTGCTGCAGTGTAGGGGTTGTCCCCCATGCTCCGGGCTTTTCTCAGTCCCCGGCACGCTTTCTTGCGCTATTCTGTGAATATCTTTCAGGCCTACAAATTTGTGTTAATTCTCTCAAGACCCGAGAACTGGTTTTAATTGCTTTAAAAATGATTAGCATTTGTGACTCTAAGTAGAAAAGCTGTTTATTG
This sequence comes from Aptenodytes forsteri, assembly GCF_000699145.1. Lineage (NCBI taxonomy): Eukaryota > Metazoa > Chordata > Aves > Sphenisciformes > Spheniscidae > Aptenodytes > Aptenodytes forsteri. Next base: position 7,537,627 of record NW_008796222.1, on the reverse strand, counting down.
GTTAACAACCATTGTCTTGGTTTCCCCAATTTAAGTTTTCTGCTATCGGTTGCCTATTTTGATCTCTGGGATCAGACTCATCCTCCACATGCTCTTAAAGATAACACTAACAGCTCAGATTTTTTTATTATTATTTAGGGCAAATTTCTTCAGGACTAGCTATTTTGGGGGGAAAAAACAATTTTAACTATGTTATTGTCAACCTGAGTTTTTCTTAATCTAATCTGAATTCTTAACCTCTTTTATTTTAAATAGGCTTAACAGTTAACTTGTTAACTGTTATGTTCCGTTTTACTTAAGAAATTCAGATTATACTTGTTCTGAATCTTCATGATGTATTAATTATTCTGTTTAATCTGCTTTACTTAGTGGAATAATAGAAAACTTCCCAATTGCCATGTAATAATCACCTGGTTTCTTTAATTCTCTCCTTGTTCATTATGTAGATTAAATTGACCAGAGATAGAAAGAGGAAGTATCACTGTTGTGGCAAGTATGTAAACAGGAGTTATCTTGAAGATGTATATAAGCATATTTTTGTCATGTGAAGACACTTAATTTCTAAAAAATGCTACTGTATCCGTCTCAGGATGGATAGGCATTCCCTTAAAAATGGATCTGCATTAGGTATTAGTAATGCTATTTCATGTCTCTTAACATGAAAAACATTGTTTCAGTAGATGTTCAGGAGTCAGGAGCTGCTGGTCCATTTTTTTTGGCTCATCAGTAAAAGTTTCTTTGGTGGAGTCTGGACCAGAAATGTATTTGCATTAAATGATCTTCCATGTGCCTAGTATCATACAGTTCTCTGGCAACCAAATTTCTTTCTCTGATTTCCCCCCCGCCCCATTTTTGTGGTGAGTCCTTATGTTAGAGAATAGTGATTTGTCCAGAGTTACTTTATGCTCTGTCTTTCAGCGCATCCTGAAACTTTCAATCTTCCACGACAGTTCACTGCAAAGTTCTTAACTGTTGCCTTGATAAAGATATGTCAATATTTTCCTCTAGGCCTTTGAAGGAGTCAGCTTGTTCAGGCATGTGGCTGACTCCTTCATTGAAGGAAGGCTGCTGTGTGATGACACTAATGGTACAGAAAGATCTGTACAACGTCAGCAAGGCTGTTCTTTTCTCAGATGTGTTTTGAAATAAACCTAAACTCTTAGTTTTCTTAAATTTTGAAGATCTAATTGTAGTCTTGAAGATGAGCATCAGTATAATTTTTCTACATATACCCACTCCATTTGTGTCCTGTCAGTTGCTAACAGCCTTACTTTGACATGCACTTAGTTTATTTTTGTCTTTTGCCTTTCTTGCACTTACAGCTTGGGGGGAAAAAAAGTTTCTGAGTGATGGAATGACAAAGGCCATCATGTCTTCTAATAATACTGATTGGGTTTTTGAAGGCCACGGTAGTAATCATCAAATCAATGGATTATGGAGGTATTGCCATGCCTAGATTGATGGCTAAGTCTCATACATTACACAAGTCTAGAATTATTTTGGGTGTCTGGATTTAAAATTGTTGCATGGCTAAGAGGGCCAGTTAGTACTGAAAAAATAATGTTGTTAAAGCAGTTCTGGATATTACAAGTGCTTATACCTCAGGGCAGATTCTACACCATGAACCCTATGATTGATTCAGTCTCTGATCACAGCTTTTGCCTGTAAGGTTATGTTTTTAGACTCACCTGACACTGCATGCAAAGCTTCATCTTTGTTACTTACAGGCATGGCTCACCACTTTGCATTCCAAGGAAGCACAGTTTTGCCTGGATTTCTATAGAACTCATGCATTTCTGGAAAGCATGAAGAATGAAAAGTAAGTTTGTGTAGGCTATCCTTTTTCTTTTCCTCTCTAGGAAAGAAAAATCAAAACCAAAAGAACCCCACTCAGCTCTTTCAGAAAACTGTTAACTTGGAGCAGTTAGGAATAGTATCTCCAATTTACAAATGGTACCAGCAGTACTCTGTAAATGTTTCCTTTTTTTCATTCAGAACCAGTGTAAGGATAGTGTCAGACATCAGGACTTGCATCAGGACTTGAAGAAAATGCTGGGTTTTATGTGCTCAAACTTTTCTAGGTTATATATTGCTGTTGGCCATCTCTTTCGGTGAGAAAGATTGCATTGCATTTAGCCTACTAAAGCTTTACTTGATTGGGAATTCCCAAAATGGAATATACACAGGAGGAAATCAGTTGACAGAGAATTATTTCTTACTAGTTCATTACCGCTTCTTTTCAGATTCAGGTTCTTTGTGTTTGGAAAAAGGAACTGGAGCTATACTCAGATTGCTCTCTCTCTCTTTGATTCAGTGCATGAATATAGCTGAAATGTGTGTGCATTGAATGGAAGATCTTGGCAAAATCTGGGTCTTGGTTGGATGGAGGGAGGTTAGCCAAGACAGTAAAGCATTCCACCCACTACCAAGTGGCTAATCTTTCTTCTAGTCTCATCCTAACAATACTTAGAATTTGGACAATAAGATCTGTGTTTGTATGCATTACCCTGTAATAGAGAGCAAGGGTATAAGGTAAAATACTGGTGTCAGGGATGCATTCAGTTATGTTGTCCACTGTCTATGTCTTGATTTGGAAAATTGCATTGTACAAAGATAACTTATTCTAAAATAGTAAAGAAGCCATGCCAGTCTGGAAAATCTTTACTGGTTGGCTCAGGCAAAATTACAGGCCTTTTGTACATTTGAAAAAATCAGACCTGCAATTCAGCATGCACACAGCTCTAATGAGAGTGAAGAGCTAGCTACATTACTGACAACAGGCAAAACCCATAGGGAAGTGCTTTGGCCTTCGATGTGTCTGTGTGGCTGAGTCCCCATTTGACTGCTGTAGATAATGCCTAAAGAGTCATATAATTACAGCCTGTATAGTTCTGCAATGACAAGAGCGTTAATGCATGAGGTGCTGCCAGAGAAGGTTCACAAGTAGTTGCCCATCATGGGATTTTTGAGTAGTTCTATCAGTTGGAAATCTGAATTTCGTTTAAGCTACTTCATCATAAATAAATTTAACTTATAGTTACAAGAAATGTCTCTAAGTCTATAATGAGTTAGCGCTTAGAGTACTGAATTAATCCTGAATTGCTGTATTTTCAGATATCCAGTTAATACTGCTGTTAGTTACAGCTTACTTAGTGACTGTATCACTGAAGATTGAATATGCTGCTAAGGATCAGAGGGTCAGCTCTGAGATCAGACCAGGTTGCTCAGGGCTTTGTGCACTTCGGTCTGGAAAACCTCCAAGGAAGGAGACTGAACAAGCTCTCTGGGCAGCCTGTGCCACTGCCTACTGCCCACCTGTGGGGAAAAATTTGTCCTTACATCTAGATGGAAGCTCTCTTTAAGGCTATGGTGTGCTTAAGAGGAGTGAAAGCTAAAAAAAAAAAAATAAATACTAATTTAGATATTTGAAGATAAGAGATGAGTAGTGGTTATTTTCCTACTTAAGGAGTTGATTGAATCCAATATTTCCCCCCATTGATCTAAGAGGACGGCATTTCACCCTTGAGAGTGCTGCTTTGAGAAATCCAGTTACTCAGTTGCAGATGCAGGGTTAATAGTTATCTAGCTGTAGAGCTTTATCTTACCTCTTGAAAAGCCTCTGGGGAGTGGATGAATCAGGTCTGCTAATTAAACAAGCTAGAGGCTGCAGAAACATGGAAGCAGAACAGGTGAAAAGAATGGCAGAAAATACCTTGGCTTCTCTTGCTGGCTGGGCCAGCAGGTGTTGACAGGCACATAAAGGTAGGGGTGTGAAAAGTGTCAGCTTTTCCTCTTCTCACCTTTGATAGAAAGGGAATAAATAGAATAACTTATCTTTTTATGTTTAAATATCATTCCTGAAGAAAAATTTCATCAGATTCTGTTCCCAAATGTGTCTTAAAAAGCGAAGGAAAAAAAAAACCCTCAAAAATAGAAAGAGCAAGCATCTGTCTTCAATTGAAGTTAGAAGTTATTCTTTAAAAACAAAACCACTAACCCTTATTTTTTAATTTCCTTTCTGACAAAATCAATTGTATTGGACAAATTAATATTAGATTTAATAGACTTTGTGACATGTAAACAAAACCCAACTGATTTTATACTTAAGAAAATCCTGTTTACGCTGGAAAAAAAAGGCTCTGCTTGTGTATTAACACTCCAGCCAGGAAAGAATTTTGACTATTTTGCTCTAGAAGTATTTACTAAAACTGAACTTTTCTATTTTATAGATAGGAGAATAAGGGTTCTCTAGTCTGAAGTGATATCACATAATCAGAATTAATAACAAAGATTGGTGTGCAGCTTTTGCTATCCAGGTCTGTCAGCCTGCGGTCACCTTGTCTCTCAAATATTTTTACTACATCTTTCCTTAAAATCAGTTTCTTCCGTTTGCTTCTTCACATCTCTGAGTCTTTACAGTTTCTTGTTTGGAACCAGTTATAAGCACAGAGATTGCAGGACTATGCAAATGATTTCTACATCTTCTAGTGCCCACTTTGGCCTATTTGGTATTGCCAAGTGTGTTTCAAAAAGTGATTGTGCAAAAAATCTTTATGGGTAATTTCTGGTCTTCATGGTTGATTTTTAAAAAAAACCCCACAAACAAAAACCACTGTGGAAGCAGATAGAATATATATTAAAAAAAAATCCAATCCATCAAGCCAGTCTTATGATTGTTTGTTGTTTTTTTTTTTTAACATGACTTGAAAGGTTAGAATTACTGACACTGGTAGTTTATCCCATTGTAGTTGATGGTCTACTGTCAGGACTTTAGTTGCTACTGTCAGTTGCTTTAGTTCTTTAGGATGAAGTAGCTGATAAATCATTCTTCCAGTTTGCCCTATTCATTGCTGCTGTAGCTGCACCCTCTCCTGGAAGTGCTTGCTGTTGTGTTTGGCACTACAGGTGGTTCCTGCTCCTCTTCCTCCTTGCCCCCCTGGACGTCATGGTGATCGTGGATGTCAGGATGCAGCAGTCCGGGGGGCCCCTCCTTCTTGCACTGTCTGGCCTCCAACTCTCTACCCCTCTGCTTCTTGCTCCTGCCCTGAGCTACGTTACAAGTTTGGTAGCGTGCATCTCTGTCTTAATGCGCAGTACTGCGGTGAATACTCACTAATCATTCAGCACCTTCAGACCTGAGAGCATGCCCCGGCTGGTGAAGCAACCAGTTCTAGACAGCCCTTGTGGATTCTGTGTTATGTTAAATCTAGGACTAGTAAATTAAATGTGGTTGGGGAGAACGCTTCTAGGTTGTCTTCAATTTTCTTGGTATTAGACGCAGCCTTGTTGTTTTCTTGAATTAAGTTCCTTAATAGTGAACAAAGCAACAACGTGTTTCAGATTGTTTTTTACTGTATTGCACTTAATAGTGATAAGCCAGTGCAAAACCTACTCTGCTTTTACAGATTTTAGAATAAGTTGATCATTTCTAAGTCTGAGATTCACAGATTACTTCTATTTAACTCAAGTTTTCTAAGGTTTATCTTCCTTTTAATTTTAAAGCCAGTTTATTTTCTCAACCCTCTTTTTAAACAGATGAAGCACGTAAGAGACAGATTTGGTGACAGTGTGCCAGAAGAAGTGCTTCTGCTGTGTCTGGGCATTACTTCAGGAGTTGGCAGATTGATCTTTGGCAGAGTTGCAGATTATATTCCTGGTGCAAAAAAAGTTTATTTACAGGTAAGTCTTCACACTGTTCTGAAGGATTATCCAAACAATATTCTGAAGGCTTTGGTGGCAGGTACTATTAAGTAAGCAGAATCAACTGATTGGAGATTCAAATTTGAGAATTTTCAAAACTCTACGAAACTCAATATGTGGTTTTTGGTACTAGGAGCCTTTGGTGCAAAGTTCACAAATATCTCTTTCTTTTTCCTCTTTTTAATGCTAAGGAAACATGTCTACTACCTGCTGGCTGTTTTCAGCTGGGAATGAAAGAAATTACTAATCATTAGCACATGAGTGAGAAAACCTTTGGGAATTCTCTACATTCTGCTTTCCCTGTTTTATCCTGTGATTTCATAATGGTTGCAGAAAGATGTTTTTTTTCCTGTGTTCCTCTAGTAAGGATTTTGGATCTCTTTTTCTTGATCTTTGATAGGTGATAATTTGGTGTCAAGTATGTTCTGTGCATAGTGCACACTGCTAAAAGCCATGGGAATATAAGAGGTGCTTAGTTGAGTAGATTTTGCTGAATGAAAGGCGTTACTTGCAGAAAGTCACAGCTTCCAGAAATGCTGAAGCTTGGGGATGAAGGAGGATAGACGCTTTTTTCCCTCCACACTTATAAATGATATTTTTTTGAGAAAGCAGCAGCGTTAGTGTAGATTTTTGGAAAACCTTTAGTTAATAACTTGCACGTTATCAATGACTGGATGTTCTTGTTTTGTTGTTTTAAAATGAATAACAAGGGAGACATCTAATGGCTATTATCTGTACTACATTATTGAAAACATTCTTAGGAAAGAACCGTCTTTCTGAAGATGGAGTATTTGTTGCCATAGTTACATAAATTTAGATTCCCCGATGATAGAGACTGGGACTGTATCTCATTCATTTGCATGGATTTAATACCTGTTGTTACACTTTCAGGAAATGTCAGTATTAAGATAAAAAGTGAAAAGGCCGCATTGAGATGTTACACGATTTACAAAGCACAAATACCAAACTTGCAGTAAAACTACAGGCTTTTTTATTATTTTCCCAGAACAGCTAGAACTGAAAACCATGGACTGTTGTTTAAGGCATGAACTAGGATGCTTCTGAGTACTGTTGGTTTCACCTAGTTTTAATCAGGAAAAACATGTTCGCTTTTGCTAAGCTGTACCCCAGCATTTTCAGCTCTCCTGTTTCAGAGGAGCTTTTTCAAAGCTTTTTTCAAATCAGCTTTTGTGAGGGAAAGTGAATATTCACCTCAAATATTATTCTGGATTGTCCAACAGTTCATACTATCATCTCGTGCAAAAATTATTTAAGAATTAATTTTGACTAATGAAAAAGAAACCTCTTTCCTCTTAGAACTTTACTGTCTCATAATTGAGCAACTTGGAGTTCTACCCAGCAAATTCAACCTTCATCTTTCTGTTTCTGCATTCTTTTTTTATGGACCTGTTTTGCTGGATTTTCCTTTATAAATTCTATCTTTAGTAACAGAATGATGCATTTTGTCTCTTCTGGATACAAAGTTTAGTGATTCTGGTTTTAGTGCTGCTTTTACCATAATATGATAATGCAAAGAATCTGGTCAACAGTATCTTGCTTAAAGTTTGTCTATGGATAACCACATTACTACATAGATATAAACTCATCTCAAATGATATTTCTATACCATGCTTTAGACACTTAGCATACTAAAGAAAAACTGTTGCGAAATAAAGTACACTACCTAAAAGAATTGTTATGCTGTCCTGAAAATTAAGTTTTATCTAGCTGTCTGCTTAAAGACTTTTCCTAATGAAGTAATACATTTGATGTCACTTATCTGTTAAAAAAATTGTGATGTCTAGTAGTTTTTAAGTGACCTTGTTTTTCTTTAATGGTCTACAAGTGACCAATGCATATGTCTTGTTTGGAAAACGTGTTTGTGCAGTTAGGTGGGACATTGGTTTTCTATGCTGACATATGGCTGATGCACAAGCAAAACTCTTCCCTTTTTTATTTTCTTTTTAATTCTGCTTCATTTTGCTGAAAGACAGTTCTATTCCTTTAATTTACAACAAACATAATAATCATAATCTAAGATTATAACATAAAATCTTTGTAAGTATGCATGGCTCCAGGAATACAGCAAGATACCTTTATGTGGAAAAATTGAAATGAGACTTTCAAATACCACCTCTGTTGAATATAAGCACCCTGAAGTGATCACTCATAATACTGATATTTTTACTTAAATTACAACAGTGAGGAGTTCGTAGTGTTTTAGCTATATTAAACTTCTGATATTTTTGTGGCTTTCATTGGTGAAAAGAGCAGAGAGTAACTTTTAAAAAAAAAGTTGGTGCATGAGAAATGACCTTACGTAAGCACTGCAAGACAGTTGATTACAAATGCATTTTGAAGACTTGTGAAATGGGTAGTGGAATTTCTTTGGTTGCATGTCATGACAGTTATATGTGTTTGTTTTATCTTGGTATGTAACTTCTGATGGTGGTAATCCAGGGAGACTGCTTATATTTATTTTAAAGTAAATACAGGCAGACAATTTAATTCACTACAAATGCAAGAAAGCTCATCTGTTCCCTTTATCTTTGCTGATTTGATGCAACATGTTTTTATATTTTTTCCTTGGTCATGTTTAGGTGGCCTCATTCTTCTTTATTGGCCTGATGTCTATGATGATTCCACTCTGCCACGTCTTCGGAGGTCTCATTGCTGTCTGTCTCTTCATGGGCCTGTTTGATGGGTGCTTCATTTGCATTATGGCTCCTATTGCCTTTGAGCTTGTTGGGGCTCAGGATGTCTCCCAGGCCATAGGATTTCTACTAGGATTCATGTCAATACCTATGACATTTGGTCCACCCATTGCAGGTAAGTATAGATATGGTCTGTAGCTGTAAACATGTTCCTATGGTTGCATGACTCTTTGGCCATTTTTTCCGTTCCTACATCATATGCAGTGCACTTACAGTGGAAGCTTTCTTGGTACGTGCTTCAGAATATATGGTTAATTTAACTGCTGCGCATGGGTTATTAATTTACTGTACTCCTTAAAGTTTGCTTCAGTCTCTTTTATTAAGTTGTATATTAAGTTTTATTAAGATGTAAAACATTCCTCAAAAAGATAGGTTTCCAGTTGGATTGATGACTTGATGTTTTCCATGCTGTTGAGGTGACAGCCTATATGTTGATTGTGTTACAGAAGGACTCCAAATTAGAATCTGAAAATTAGTTGGACTCCAAAATTTGCTCATGCAAAAACAATTGTGAGGATAAAAGCTCCAGTCACTTTAATTGCTTCCTATAAGGAGGAACGCTGGCTTCTTTCATTCTTTGATGGGAGACTGTTTGACGAAGTACAGGTTTTGAAGATGAAAACTGGAAGTTCTTTGGGAGGTGGAAATAGCTTGAGCTATAATCCTTACCACTGACGACTTTCAATCATAATTTACCCTGAGGTCTTGTGAGTGCTACTGAAAGATACTTAGTAAGATGTAACTGAACTACGCGGCATTATAAAGAACAAAATTTTAAAGCTAGAACAGCATAAACTAGGCGCTTCCTGATCGGGATACACTATCGCAGCTATTAATACTTAAATAGAATTTGATTAATGGGAGGAGTTTTGAGAGAGCATTAGAGTGAATTGTTGGAAAACACACTTTTTTAATAAGAGGCTACCAGGAATGCAATATATGCAATATATCTAGAATAAGATTAAGAGGCACCTTGATCAAAGGCAACTGTTACCGAAAGAAGGAGAATTTCTCCAAGTCATTGCAAGATTCAAGTGCTGGAGAAGCTGAAATGAGCAACTTTCAAATAGGAAATATGGTATGTGCTTTTAATGATGGGTGGTAATTAAGCAGTCGAGTGGTGACATACTGAGTTCTTTGTTACTCGGAGTCTTTAAATCAACTCTGGAATACCTTTCTGCCCATATATATACACACACATATATTTGGCCATCAGGTAGTCAGATTAGTGGTTATAATAATCTGTGCCAGCTCTCAAGTTTCTGAATCCCAAGAAAAGACATGTTTTTTTGTAGATTCCCGAGGCCCCATTATTTATCAGCGGTAACTTTCTGTCTTTCCAGGTTGGCTGCGTGATCACCTCGGCACCTACGATGTAGCATTCTACCTGGCTGGAGTCCCTCCCCTTATTGGTGGAGCTATACTATGTTTCATCCCCTGGGTCCATGAACGGCAGAAGTTAAAAGAAAGAGCAAAACCTATTGATGGAGAAACTACTGAGAAAATGCTGGAAAACGAAAGCACTATGGCGTCGGACACTACAGAAAAGCCAGTCAAAGAAATGGAATCTGGTTTTTGATGCTTTGTCTTCCTGTACCAGCCTGACCTTCTTCTACTGAAGCTAGACTGGTACTCTTTGGCTGAAGGATACTACATGATACTGAAGAAGTTTTGAACTATTGCTCAAATAGCAAAACTGCTATAAGAATCTTTTATACCATTGAACTTTTTGAGTTGAGTTTGATTTCAAGCCACATTTTCAAGGTATTTGAAGTTTTCTAGCATTAGTGTGTACATGCATAGTGATCCTGTGTGTGAAGAGAATATTTTTCTAATGCATCAGAACGTATTCCTGGAAGTGTGAAAGCTGTTTTTGGTTCACTGACCCAGGATTCTTCAAAGACTTTTATGGTCCATCCAATGCAGGCACACCCATGGGTGTTTATACTGGAAAATGTAGTAGCTCTTATGACTGATTTGTTTTTTGAAGTTTCTCATGCTGTTTTACAGTCTCTTATAATTCTGTATCATGAACATGAATATGCGTCTTTTTGATTACCTTAACTCTTGCTGAAATCATTTTGCATTAGAAAGCTAAATTATTAAACATCTGTTTTACTTTCTCTAAATACCCTAGCCTGCTCAGGTTGCTTAAACACTCACCTGTTTTTGCATTCACCTTTTCACAGTAGCCCAAACAAAGAACATTAAGGATGAAATTTGATGGGCACATGTTTTGAATATGCGCAAACTAAGCTCTGAGTGCAAACACATTCAGAGAAGTAAAGCTGCTTTTTAATTTTTTTAAATTTTTTTGATTTTTTTAATTTGGTGAAGGCAATACTATTAATGTATATGTGTATATTTTTTTAGCTAAACCTCAGAATAGCTGATAGTTTTGAAATTGTACTGACAGTAATACTTTGGAGCAGTATTGTGAATTAGACTAAATTTCAAATTATTCTGTTGTATTTGTTAGGTTGGTTTTTTTTATTCTTAAAACCAAGACAGCTTTAAAGGATACATTTTAAGTGCAATAATAAGTTGTTTTTAACGTGGAAATATACATGAGCTGTTAAAATGACATTCAGCAATTCAAGATTTTTGCACTAAGTGAACATGCAGGTTTATTATAGGTCTTTATAGCTGTGTTCAATTGCGTGTAGGGTATAGCTCCATATTTTATTCAAATATAAAGAAATGTTTTTGCATGTCCTACTTCTTGCTTAACATACTAAACATATGGCCCTATTACTTATGTATTCTTAAGTATTATGCACTGTTTGTCAAGCAGGTATTTCTGAAAACCTCTTTCTCTGAAAAATATTTGAAAGCATAATACTTTGAGATGAAAACACTGCTTTCCAGTTTATCATAAAACGCTTCCAAGTACATTGTTTATGTGTGGATATGGATGAGCAATGCAGTAGAATACTTAATCATTCTTTATTTCAGGTCCATTCAATACCAATAACTTTTGTTTTCTTGATTAGAAGTGTCATAGCAAAGAGTAAACTAAATGTGATCTGAAGACAAAGTGCACATTTAAGTGCATTTTCTTAATTAGTAACAATACCTGTTCTTTACATAAACCACGGAGGCATACTGCTTTAAAATTATAACCCTTATTGTCTCTTCTATTTTCATTTTTTTCTCCAGAGTTCTAGTGAATTGCTCAGAAAGCCCGTGTACATTGTGATATAAAACATTATATTAGCAATACTATTGCATAGAATGTTTACATCTATCAACTTACAAAAGTCCTTTAAATATAATCATGCAAAGCATCCTAATTATTGGAGACCAAAGCTCATACCTTTTTTTATACTGCAGAATTTCAATCCCTGCTTTACATGGGTGAACTTTAAAAGAATTGAATCTTAAAATGTTAGAGATGTATGGGAGGGACTTCGAGGTGGGGGAAAAAAAACCCAAACCAATCTGTAAAACAGAGGTCCCTTTAGGTTCACTGGGACTTGTGCTTCTGCACAAGTACTCATAAGTACTTCTAAAAATTTCATTAAAATATTCATAGTATTGTTAATTAAAATGACTACAAAATGCTGCCTTCATTACAAAAATGCTATTAACAGCCTACGCTGTTCTTGTCTGGAGTGTTTCTGTAGAACATGTTACTCAGTATTATCTTCTATTTGGGCAATGCAAAAGGTGTTGAGTAAGTGTGGTAAGAGCCTCTTGTTTCCTCTTGCTTTGTGATGAAAAATTACTATTCATCACAGGTCTTACATTTCATGTGTTTTAGCTTTGAGTTTTTAACCAAAAACAAGGCTGCTTTTTAGCACTGATGCAATTTGAAATCATTGTGACCAGACGTCTTGATGTAATTGTGGCATCTTCCTGACTGGCTGCTCTGTATCTATATGAATTATCTGGGAGAGAATATAAAATAATTGTTGTTAAGTTTTAGAAATGATACAGAAATAGTATAACAATAGTATGGATTAATTATTGCCATACCCTTTAAAAATGTATCTGTACATAAAAATCCAAACTCTCATATTTGAGTAACTAAAAATGTAAATTATACTCACAAATATGAAGGACAGCATTTAAAAAACAAAAAAACAAAAAACACCAAAACCAAAAACCAGACTCCAGGAAGAGGGTACAATGAGTGAATAATTGTTTAGGAGTGGTTACTATATTAAAAACAGCTAGTGAATGGGATTTCAGACAAGAGGGACCCAGAGTTAGGGGTAAGGAAGCTACGCTGGTGTGATGATGTTGGAATAATGAACCTACTTCTGATGCCAGTGCTTGTTTTACAACAATGCTAAAACTGGAAAGGCTTCAGAAAAAAAAGTCTTTTCAGAAAAGGTAAAAAAAAAAAAGTAAATTAATGCATAAGAATTCTGTTAGCATCTTTACTGTTAGCTTGTATCTATGGGGAAATGTCCAACAGAAACGCTCTTTATTGGACATAAGCGTAAGAACATTGTGTCCTAAAGCTAGATAAGATGCAGTTAAAATGAAAGTGAAGTTCAGATTGTTAGCGGTGAGGCTAACTAACCATTGAGAAACTTATTTAGGGAGACACTGGATTCTGTATGCTTTGAGGTTTTAAAAATGAGGTTAGCTGTGTCCCTTTAAAGAAACAAAACAAAAACCAACCCACACCAAAACACAAAAACCCCAACACAAATAGCAACTACTTAGTACATTTCTGAAAAAATGATTGAATGATGTAGAAATGGTTGCTATTCTGAAAACTAGGAGAGAAAAGCATGGAATAGTCAATTTTATTTTGACTGAGTAAATATAAATAAACTTTTGTAACAGAATTTAATTTTAGGTGTGTGAACCTGTTCGTGGGAAACTTGCTGAACTCATATTTTGATGACCTAATTCATGCCAGATTTAGCCTTGTTGGGGGTAGATTCTAAAATTAAAATACTAGCTTAGGTCAAGAAAACCCTTAAATCATTCAGATGTATCCCTCTCTTGAGAACAGTTCATAGAGTACTTTTCATAGGCATTGCTCTCCCATCCTATAAACAGAGCGTTATCGTCTTTTTTCCATTAAATGTTCTCAGGGTAAGCTTCAGAAGAAATTGGGTAGAAAGAGGTTCACTTAAAATGGCAGTGTGACATTTCCAGTCTTACTTGATGCTGTTAATTTAATACACCAGATCTTGAAACCAAGACTAATTTTGAGCAAGGGGTTGGTTTTAGGTATGGCTGACATGTCTTTTCAGTAGGTATGAGATCCTTGTAAATCTTCATATATCTGTTCAGCAAAGAGTCTGAAATAATGAAAACCCTTCAGGTTCTTGTTCACATCTAAGCTACGTAATGATATACAATGTATAATTAATAAAAAAAGTATTGTTGGATTTATTCTGGCTACATGTTGAAGGACCTGTACAAGTCTCAAACCAAGATTTCAAATTAACATACTCTTAGTTAGAATTTCTTTCATCCAGATCTTTCTGTTCAGCATTAACACTTAAAATTCTTTTGTAAGTTTACTTTCAGCGACTGCTTATGGACATTCCTAAACTGCTTACTTGAGTCAAAGGTGACATAGGCATTCTGTGGCCATCCTTCAGGGTATATTCAGTATCAGGTGAGGTAGACAGCCGACATTTTTCTCTCTTTCTGCCTGGGCACGTACGTTCCCCCCCTTCCCTTTGGAGACACTGGATTGTCAAAGCTGACGCACACCGCACTGGATATGGATAGCCTTCCTTTCTCCAACTTCTTCCCTGCACGTGGACAGTACTGTTCAGCCTCCCTTTCTCAAACTTCCTCCCTACGTTAAACCTTTGAATAGCCATAGCCCGATAGACTAGGCAAGTTTTTGTGAAGTGGGAGATGTGAGGTTGAATCAACTCTCAGGAGTGCTGAAGGCAGTTCTCACACATACTAGATGAATGCTTTGATCACACGCTTAGATGTAAAAAATGGACACTACCATTTTAAAGCAAAAATGCCCTGCTCGTTTTTTTGCATCAGATAGTATGTGCCAAAGGGACAGGAGATGCTTCCTTGCAGCCCCAAAGAAGTATCTAAGGATGGGAATCAACGCTACTATTCTTAGGATCATCCTTACGGGTTAGCTTAAGCAGCCGGGTTCTCACTGTGCTGGCACGGGGCAGCTCCCTGCTTCGCCGCTTGCTGAAGGGCGGCAATGGCGGAGGGGCTCGGCCATCCTCTCTGAGCAGGGAGCAGAGGTGCTGCCTTGTTTGGGGCCCGATTCCCCTCCGGGGAGCTGGAAGTGTTATGGGAGCTGACTTTTAGGCATCTTACCTCTTTCGTTGGAACTGACCCTCTGATATTAAAAGTCTGTGTGTGTACGCATATATAAATACAATGTATTTTGACCAGGGCATACACAAACATTCAGTGCTTAACTATGGGAGCTGTAGCACTGGAATGTGGGAGGCAGCTGAGAAAGAAGTAATTATTTTCATTTGTGTGTTTCACTGTTGACAAGCACAGCACCATTACAGTTCCTGACAGCCAGTGAGTTTCTAGTCATGTAAACTTTGGCATATTTTCAGTATGCCTTTTAGTCTTTTATATATATATGTGTGTCAACCTTTCTAACGTTTCAGAACTGCGTATGCTAAGATTAGAGTGATTTTTATACTAAAATGTGTGCTAATATTGATAACACTGACATGCTTAAGTATCTTTATAGACATCATTTTGTATGTTGTTTTTGATATTAAAGGATATATGTTTTGCTAGCCTTAACTCCATTCTTTAAAGTTCTGCTTTGTTAGAAGGGTAAGAAATTAATGTCTAATGTCTTTCATGGTGCTAAAGTAACTGTGATCAGTCTCAAATCATTCAGAATAAAGATGGTAGTTCTTAAGTGCCCATTTGTTACTGCATGCATCATTTTTAGTCTTGTTCTCCTGTAAAACTTGTCATTTTTATAAGAGTAATTCTGTGTTATATTCTGATAATTATTGAATCTCATGTGCAGACTTTTATACAAAAGCCTTTACAGCTTTTATTACCACTGTGTTCTGACTGGAATGTCCCCGTTACCTTTGCTTCTAAACTAATATATGGTGCAACCCATTTCACTCTGATGGCACCGATGATCCGTTTTAAGACCAATGGTTTATAAACCTAAACTACTGACTTCCGGAGGTAAATGCTTCCGAAAATTTTATCTACTCTATTTTCCATTCTGGGGTTTAATATCAAACTTACAGAACAGTTGCATTCATGAAAGGCAGAAGTAAAATTGAGGAAGGGAGGGAAACTGTGTTGGAATAAACTTCAGGGGCGTTCTAAAGAATTTTGCATGTTTTTGCCTCATGAACTGCCAGTGTAATTCAGTGGACCTTTGATCATTTACTGGCCTACGACCAGTTTCACCTTGACTTACCTTGGCAGCGTGAAGTGTTTCCTCATTGACAGCTTCAGTAAATCACAGGAGTTCATTCACCTTTCCTTTGTAGTAGGGCCAAATATTTCCTTTTCTTTAGTAAATGTATCTGATGATAAGGGGGAAACATTCCCATTCCACCTGGGGTTATTCTGTAGACTGCTCATATTTCAAATTAAAATTTGAAAGAGATGCTAGAAACCTTTATAAGAGCCTGAGTGCTGTTGCCATTTGTACAGGCTCGAGGTACAAAACCTCTTTGTAAGTATGTAAAACAAAAATGAGGAGAAGACTATGGGATACATTTCAAATACTTTTGTACCTTTTTCAAGAAGCTATTTTTATACCAGTATTTCCCATGAAAGCTAATTAACAAGGGGAAATACGAACATCTAGAAATGCGGTTTGACTTGTATATGATTTTCAGAAAAGAAATACTGTTATTTTATACTTGAAACTATTTTACTTGAAATATTCTCTACCTATGGACCTATGAACAGAAGCTCAGCAGCGTGCTGCAGATCTCTGATAGTAAGACTTTGCACTTGTTGCAAAGATACTAACGTGGCTATGAACAACCAGATTTAAATGTTATCTTGCAGGGTTAGATTTTTTTTTTTGAATGCATACATCTATTTCCTCAGGTTATCCTGAACTGGAGCTGGACCTGCAACATGCTAACCCGTGCCAGGAAAAACAGGATTAGGTTGCTGCAATCTACGTACAGTGGCTGTTGTATTCTAGCATATATTTCTGTTCTGAACAACTCGGAACAAAAGCAAGTAAAAAGAAAAAATCCGACTTGGAATTGTCTTTGAGTTGCTTGTCAGGCTTAAAAAGAACAAGTACTCTGACAGGTAAACCTTTCTTACAGAGAGTAGCATCTCCGTGCTGAACAGCAATAGTTAAATGAAACACTTTGAAAAGCCTGTAGACTGCTCTTGGCAAGTAGTAGAAGTTTATATAAGAGTGTTTTAATAAAGCTAAGAGGAGACCCAACAACTATGTGTCTCTTGGCAAGCTTTGTTAAGTGTGACATGACACATGCGATGTAGGAGACAAAGACCTTGTATGCTGAGTTGTCTGAAGGGTCCAGTGCAGTTTAAGTTATGTGGTAACACAGCTGGGGGGGGGGAAGCACCTGCTTTGTGTCTGACTCGGTGGATACAAGGGATGCAGTGACTTAATGTTAGGGAGATTCTGTCAATATAAAAAAAGATTTTGAAAAAACTTATCTGCAGTGTTTGCTGAGTGCTGATTATGCTGTCCACGTAAGAGAGAGAAACTAGGCTAAGCTTTCACGGAGCGATGGTGCGAAGAAGCACGCAGACTGACGGCGGGATACCCGCGAGCCTCGTGGCTTCCCCTGGCTTCGTAGGCCGCGCTGGGCACCGGGCCTGGTGGTGCCCTGCCCGCCCCCGAGAAGAAGCTTTAGGCCTGGTAAGGGCCTGTTCTCCCGTGGTCTTACTTCTGTAAGGTAGGCTGAGTATTTTAAAAAAATGTTACTTGTAAAAGGGGATCCTAAATAATTAATATCTAATAACATATCTATTTTAAAACGCCATTACTATAGTTTTGTGTATATATATACATATATATGCGTATAACCCCCCCCACACACACACACCCCCGTTTCTGGTTTCATAAGGGCACTTCAATTAACGGCTCCCCGGCGTACCG
>NW_008796222.1:7519183-7519519 GCF_000699145.1 Aptenodytes forsteri | reverse complement strand
AAAATGTCTCGCAGGGGATGAGCATCGCGGTGCTGGGGCCCACCTTCCAAAACCTGGCCGCCAACGTCCACAAGAACGTCAGCGACATCTTCTACATCTTTGTGGGCCGGTCCCTGGGCTACCTGGGCGGGTCGGTGCTCGGGGGGGTGCTCTTCGACTGCACGAACGCCCACCTCCTCCTCGGTGAGTGCCGGGCCGGGCCGCCCGCCTGCCCCGCCGCGACCGCTGCAGCCCCCTGCCGAGCTGCGCTCGCTGGCCGTGAGGGAAATGGCTCCGTCAGAAACTGCTTGGGTCAACTTTCGCTTCCCTTCGGCTTGCGCAGCCTGCGAGGGAGAA
>NW_008796222.1:7490751-7519102 GCF_000699145.1 Aptenodytes forsteri | reverse complement strand
GCACTTTTGGCTGTCGCGATATTATGTTCGTTTTGTGACACCGCGTGTGTCAGGGTATTGCTGCTGTGCAGCATTATTTCCAAGTGGTTGGGCTCGCTGGGCATATTAATAGCAGTAACTGGTTTTGAACTTACAAAACCTGTTTGAATCGACCAAAAGGTGCTTTTGGTGCAGACAAAAAAAGCACAGCTGGATCCCCCCCCCCCCTTCGTATCAAGTCATATGCTTAGTATAGATCTGCTTGGAACATATAGGCTTCTATAACGTCACTCTCTGAAACACATAAGCAAACCAGGGGAAGCTGTGTTTTGGCTTTCATTTGCACACAGCAGAAACCTGCAGTCATGCTGAGGGATGCTTCTGCGGGGAGAGCTTCGTAAAACCCTTCCCTTTCTTAAAGCTTGGCAGAAGCGTTCATTTTCACATACCAGGCAAAAGTACTGAGATTTTGACTGGGAGGCCTTAATCAAATTAGAACTTACTTAAAGTGGAAAAACATTGAATACCACCTGTGATGGTAGAAAGTTGCTGCTCAGTTGCGGCCTAGCTATGAAAATGCTTAAACTCTATAGGAACCACAGTTTGTGATCTTAACAGTTTTCTGGACACGTGGAAACTCTCTCCTGTAGGAGCACGGGACTGGCTTTGTCCCGGCAGAGCAGGGCTGCTCGGCCGTCAGGTCACCAAGAGCCACGCTCAGCATCCAGAAATGCGGTGCTCCTTTTAGAGTCGTCGTAGGGTTCTCGTTCAGGTAGAGATTCTTGGAGCACACCTAAAATAGCAGAAGCCCTTCTTTCAACTGCAGTAATGGCAGCGTGTGCCTTCGTGCTGTAAGTTAGGGACTAAACCAGATGCCGGGGCTTGCTCTTTTCCTTCTTCCCATACCTGCACTTGGGGAGGTTCAAACAGAACTGTGCCTCCCCTGAAAACTGCGCTGTAATCACGGGGTTGGTTCTGAGAATATGAGAAGGTCCATTTTCCATTGCTAGCATTTGAACCAAGTCTCTTCTTATCCCTGTATGCCTATCTCCTGTTACCGGGAGCAATCATGTCATATAATGTCTGTCTGTCTCTCCTCCCTTTTTTATCCCTCTTCTTGTCTTCACCTCCCTGGACCGGTTCCTCGTATTTGCTCTTGTTCTAAGATGTCTTTATTTGGTCTCCGC
The DNA here is from genome assembly GCF_000699145.1 of Aptenodytes forsteri. Taxonomy (NCBI): domain Eukaryota; kingdom Metazoa; phylum Chordata; class Aves; order Sphenisciformes; family Spheniscidae; genus Aptenodytes; species Aptenodytes forsteri. The sequence continues at coordinate 7,517,936 of NW_008796222.1, read as the reverse complement.
CCTGTTCTTTATTCCTCTCCTCCAGACCACCTGTAAAGTGGGTTTCCTTTAGTCTCCTTGTACATCTGACAAGGTCAGAGTTGGCTGTGTCTGACATTGGAGACTTTACCTTCCGTAATGGAATTCATACACCTGTGGAAGTATTAACTTGAAATGGTTTAGTATTTACTTATTTTCCTGATGTATCACACAGGATAGCGGTCTGTCAACAATGCTTGGAAAATGATTCATCTCCTAATCCTTTCCAGTTTGGTAGCGCTTATGGCAAAACCACAATTTGAACTACTGAATCTTCTCTCATTTCTGTCATCTGAGGGCTGCCTGTAAGAGATTTTGGCTCGTGTAGTTTTACCTCCCATCTTTCAACTGCTGAAACTCTGCTTACTGTACAGAGAAAAAATTGACGACATAATCTGTCTTTGTCAAGGAAGCTTTCACGTACCGATCTTCAGGTGAAGAGCTGAAGTAGACAGCTGAGAACTTGCTGAGAAGTTACTTTTCAGCTCTGAGTGGGGCATCTGCCATCTGAGAAGCTGTACTTAATACACCCCATCTTTAGCTTCTCTATGCAGCTCAGCATACTAGCCTTCAAAAATATTCTGAGGCATGTATTCCAAGTATCTCGCTAGGGCTGTAGGGTTCTGGATATTTATTTTTTCCATTGTTTTTGTTTTTGTTTGGAATTAACCTAAATTCTTAATTACATCAATCCCCATTAATCTTTAAGCATCTGCCCCACCTGTGATCAAGCATTGACTGGAAAAATAAGAGAGACGTCTGAACTGGTACAAGCTTTCTCAAAACCTAATACTGTTTATTCAAGATATTAATTGCAGATTTTTTTATTATGAAGGTGATTATAAGCATAGAATTTAACTGCTGAACTTTCTCCCAAATTGTAATAAAAATAATTTCTATCTGCTAAAAAGTACTTTTTGAAATGGCATGTTGTAAGTGCGGTTAATAATAGTAAAACTAATAGTGTTAATGAACTGCTGCTAAATTTATGATGAGAAATTTTGTCGTTACGTCTCTTAAAACTCCAGAAATGCCTTGGAATACAGCCCTCGTGTGATAACAGAATATAAATGAAAGTCAGCATTTTTATATGGACGTCGCTTGTTGGCTGAGGTGCAATCACTTTATAGGATTTTAAGAGTTTAGTGATTTGGGTTCTTTTAAAATGGAGCCAAATTTAATGCTCTAGTTCTCGGAGGAAAAACTTCATACTGTTCAAAACCACATTCTACTTCTTTTGTGGTAAAGTAACATTTCTAGATCAGAAGTTTGCAGAAGATACTGAAATAGCACTTCTAAATCAAAAGTTTCAGAAGACGACTTAGTGTTCTAGCAGCAGATGCTACTCCCTTTGCAAATAAAGCTTTAGCAAAACAGGTTTTTCATGTAGTGTTTATATTCTGATGAAATTCCTTTTTTCCAAGTGAAAAACGAGTCTGTTGAACTTTCTAGCTGCTTCTGCTAATCGTGAATTGGGGTAGTGAGGTTACATCACCTGTTAGGATTATCTGTAACTTTAATAATTATGAATGTATTTGTATTTCTTGGTCTTCTGTATGTTTTGTACTTCAAATGGAAACTGTAGCGTGTGGGTTTTTTGTTTTGTTTTTTAACCTTTCCAGCATTATCCATGTTTGGAACAACGGTTGGTCTTTATGGGATACCCTGGTGTAAGAAATCCCTGCTGTTAACTGTCTTGATGTCAGTTATTGGAGCTTCCATGGGAATTCTAGACACAGGTAAGGGACCACGTGATCCGATAGTTCCTTCACCGAACTAACTGGAAACCTCAAACTCCCCAAAACCGTTGCTGGTATTTCATTTGACACGTCTTGAATGAAAAGAGGGGAGCTGTTTTACCTGGCCAGGATTCTTGGATTATTCTGGTCCTGAGACTTCCAGTGTTTGTGTCTCTCTCTGTAACAGACCTTCCTTAAGGGGCCTGGGGAGCTGGGTATCCCTTGCTTCCTGGAGAAGATCAATACGCATTTCAGTGGGCAATTACAGATGTAAAGAAAGTGTCACGCGCTCTTTAAACAGTGTTTTCTTTAAATTACTCATCTACAGGAAGCTAGTTGGGTTACCGTTCGTTAGCGCCAGATGAAACTAAGTTAGTCCTGGGCAAGCCCTGGTGTTTGAGAGAGAGATTCTCACGGTTGCTGTGTTAGATTGTTGGCCACCTAAACCTGGCCCGGTGGTGTTTGGGGAGTCACAGCAGACGTTTACTGCCATAGCTCGCTCGCTCACAGCACCACGTCATCCGTCTCCCTGAATTAAGGAATATTTGCTGGCCTTGGCCAGCCTCGCTTAGGTGTTTGGGAATGCCCCAAATTGGAAGTCTGTGGCATGTGCATACTGCAAGCGGCCTGGAAAAAACACTTTTGCTGGAAACCTGTTGAAAACCAATTTTCTTAGTAGAGGCTCCTTATTGGAGGAAGATGTACCGGTGAAGTTGCAGAGCAAATGTCTGCAGGTGCGGTTGGAAAGGTCGGTTATACCAGAGGTATGAAAAAGAAATTCCCACAGAAATGAGTTCATTGGGCATGGCTTAGAAAGGGTGAGTTAGTGATGGCTGGCTGCAGCAGGCAGTTTGGATCAGGAGGCGAGGCCACGGCAAGAGACCTAAGCACACTTAGAGATGAGTGGGTAACGCTGGCATACTTGCAGATGGGGACCAGGAAACAACCAAAAGTACGTCAGCGGTGGAGTGTTCTGGCGTTGCTGTAGAAGGTGGTGGTGAAGCCGCAGCAGGCGGCCACTCACCTGGCACCTCTCCAGTGACGTGCCAGCAGTGTGCCGACTTTCCTGGCTTACTGAGGGAGCCTGTGGTTACTTACTAGCCAGCAAGGTACGACTGGATCTGGTCGACCAGCTTTGGGGCAGGCTTATTTCTGAGTAAGAGCTGGCTAACAAATTAGCCTAGCTATCCAGACAGCTCTGGAAGCATCCCAGCCGGGGCCTGGTTTCGGTGGCTTGGCTGGTAGGCAACACAGAGGAGTGATGGCTGCACACGTGAACCATCTGCCCTAATTCTGCGGAGCTTGAGCGAGCTCTGTTAACACTGAAGAGGGCGAGATACAGGATCCAGTAGTGAAAAAGATGGTTTTGCATGGCACAGGTTATGCTAAATAACCTGAGTGCAGAGGTGTATTTGTTGCCTCTGGTAGGATCATTATACATGGCACTTGGTTTAAAAATTCTTCGTATGGGAAAATCCTGTCGGCTTACTGTAAAAATGCCTCCAGTGGGTGGGCGTGCTGCTTGGAAATCAGACCTTTGAGGCAGGGAGGCTTCCCAACAGGAGAAACTAAGAGCAAGGCAGTAGCGTGTAACTGAATTAATTTGGAAGAGTGTTAGTGCTGCATGACAAGGGTTGCTGTACTGTAGCACAGGAATTTAGTTACTGTTCTTATTTTCCTGCGTTCTTCTCGGGGACTACCTAAAAATGTCTCTCTGAGGTCTTATTTTCTAGCATTATTGTTGGTCTGAGGATGTCGTAGTTTGGTCTCTGCAGCGGTATTATTGTAAACCTTTCTGCTTCTGGAAAGTCATTTGAACGCAGTTGGGGTAGTCCCAGCCCATCAGCAGTAAGCGATTCTTGTGCTGGGATGTTGTTTAATGGGGCCTCTGATTCTTAGCATTGTGCGTTGTTGCTTTTACAACTTAGAGAAATGAGAAGCAGTTAAATTTGCTCTTTTGCAAAAAGGCTGAAAAATGCTGCAAATTGTCAAGTAGGGTAATTAAGTACAGCCATGGTTGCTGGATTAAGCCAGCGTGTGGCTCTTCATTTTGACTGCTGTGAATACCTTCCTGAAGCTCAAGTAATCAGGTGGGCTTAAGGTGCTTACAGGCAGAATTTCAGTTAACTTCAATTTTGCACATTGTATTTGCTAAACCTGGTAGTATTGCAAATTGAATTAATTAGGTTACGGTTTGGTGTGTCTTTGTTTTGTTTGGTTTGGTTTGGTTTTTTTACCTGTTACGGTTTGGTGTGTCTTTGTTTTGTTTTGTTTGGTTTGGTTTTTTTACCCAGTACCTGGTTTCAGACTAAAATGACTGAATCCTCCTCTCTCCGATCTGCAGGTGGCAACGTACTGGCACTGAATACCTGGGGGGCAGAGGCTGGGCCACATATGCAGGCCTTACACTTCAGTTTTGCTGTCGGTGCGTTTGTGGCTCCGATCCTGGCTAAAATGGCCTTGGGAGGCTCCGAATCTAAAGACCTTCCAGTAGCTGAAAAGACAAACCAGTCTGTCCCGAGGTCTGTGCCGACAGCACCGGCTGCATCAGCCGCGTCAGCACTGAAACACCATCTTGGTGCGGATTTTTTGTGGTCCTATGTTGTCATAGGGACCTATCTTCTGCTCGTTTCTCTCTTCTTTTTTATTTTGTATTCAAAGGGCAGCTCGGCTCGAGACAAATCAAAGGCTTCTTTGCAGAAACGCATGTTTGCCAAATACCACTATGCCCTTATTATTCTCCTGTTCATATTCTTCTTCTGCTACGTGGGGGCGGAGGTCACTTACGGCTCTTACATATTTACTTACGCAAAGGTCTTTGCCGAGATGAAAGAAAACGAAGCAGCCGCTTTGAATTCTGTCTTCTGGGGTGCGTTTGCCGCTTGCAGAGGCGTGGCAATATTCTGTGCTGCTTGCTTGTACCCTGGCACCATGATCCTGCTGAGTATCGTAGGCTCTGCTGTCTCCTCTTCGTGCTTGGCCTTCTTTGCGAGGTACCCAGCCTCGCTGTGGGTTGGAACCGCTGTGTATGGAGCGTCAATGGCCACCATCTTTCCCAGCGGCATTTCCTGGATAGAACAGTACACGGTCGTGCAAGGAAAATCGGCTTCTCTGTTTGTGATCGGCGCCGCGCTGGGCGAGATGTGCATTCCTGCCGTGGTGGGGTATCTTCAAGGAAGGTTTCACCACGTTCCTGTGGTTATGTACACTGCCTTGGTGACTTCGGCAATGACAGTTATTCTCTTCCCTCTGATGTACAAATTGGCCAACTCTCCCGGTGAGAGCCACTTGAAAGAAATGAGCGAGAGCGAGGACCGGAAAGCTTTGTTGTCAAACTCGGGGCTTAATGAGGATGAAGAGGAGGAGGAGGATGCGGGAGAGTGGAACGAAGCAGACTTTGAGGTAATAGAAATGAACGACACGCTGAGAAACTCTGTGATAGAGACCTCCCGTAAGATACCCGGGGACTCTCCAGCCAAAGTCTCTCTCCAGCCCCATCTGGACGAGGTATTGCGCGATTCTCCAGTGGTCGCTGGTGGCTCCCCTGGGAGAAAAAATGTGAATGTTGACCGGGAGAAGAATGATTAAAGTAAAGGCTGACTTTCTTTTAGTCAGCCTAAAAGAGGAAATGCAATTGAATTGTAGCTGTTCTTGTAAAGTGGTTCGAGAAGCCTTTTATAGTGGCGCAGAGCTCAGCGTGTTCATTTCTGTGTTTGTCCGGCCCTTTCTCCTCTTTCATCTTCAGTCTGCAGCGATGTGTCTCGGAGTGGGGAAGTCCACCGCGATGTGGCTGGGGCAACGTGCTAAAACGTACAGACTATACTGAAAATCTTAAAACACAAGAGGCGTTTTCTAAATGTGAGGCGTGCCTTTAAGTCATGTATGCTGTAATAAGAACTAACGGGGAAAGAAGGGGACCGCTCAGACCACTCAGTTTTTTGGGGGTGGGTAGAGGGTGCAGTTCCGAGCTGCTCGGTCACAAGGTGTTTTCACGAGAGAGGAGAGAAATCTGTTATCTGTGAGGCCGAGCTTTCTTATCTCATGAAAAGAAGAACGTTTCTACCCCATTGAAAGGTGGTGTGACGTAAACCAGGAAATCAAGTCAAATTTCAGGTGACACCCAGCGGCTGTAAATCGGATAGCCTGTTGGCAAGGGATTTAATTTTCTGCTTCTGTCACTAAGACGAGAAAAAAATTTAAATGAATTTTCAGGAGTGGAACCATGCCTTTGGGTCATTTAAAAGCAGTGTATGGGAAGGGGGACAAAATGGGTCGTATTAATCTGCTATAATGCTTAACTCCGATTTCCTCGTTGAACAGTGGTGACAAATCTAAATAGTCTAAAGTACTTGGGATTGTACTTGTGATTTTAATTACTGCACTACCACTGAAATCAAGAAATGTATGAAGAAGGTGATAAAATTATATATAAACAGATTACTTAATATATGGTATTGACATAGGGCTGTGATATTTTTAACGCAGTTTAAATTAAGGTTGTAACAACTTTTCTGGCTTCCTGTGCCAAGACTTCAACATCGTGATGCGTTAAAATGAAAATTTGAGAATGAGAGGGAATTACTGATGAGACAATCCTTTCAGGTTGTACTGTACGATCACTTGCCCCTGGCCAGTTGGATCGGTGCCATTTGGGTTTTGTTTCTTTTGGGTGCTGACTTACAGGCAGGCTCTTCCTCGCGGAGCAGCAGTGGTTTGTAGGTTCATCGCTGCTAAGCAGGAAGAGCTGGGAAGGACCAGTCATGCCAGCGAGCCCTCCCCGGTAAGAGGGGAAAAAAGCAGCAGCTAATGGCAAAAACCTGACTCTGGAACAGTAGTCTTGCCATTTGTCTACTTGAAGCTCCAAATTTGTAGGTTAAGTATTTCTTTTAAGGCTGTGTGATCAGAATGTGCTCATGTTTGGGGTTTTTTACTTTGCACTGTTACGAGAATTTTCTTGCCGAGAAGTTTAATTTACTAACAGAAGAGCTCTAGCCGTAGCGTAGCACAGAACCTTAAATGTTCAGTGTGTTTTCAGGTCTGTTTTTGTTCCCTCTCTTGTCCTCTGACTGTGCAGCCTAGAACCTCGTGGCTTTTTCCTCTCTTCTGAGAACTTAGTAAGAAGGAGGAATCAACTTTTAGTGAAAATGTGTAATTTTTTTCATCTTGCCACGTCAAAGGGTCTCTCTCTCCCTCTGCTGTCAGCACTTAAATGCCATTGTGTTTTCACCCGATTCCTTTTTTTCCTTGTGTGTATGCGCGCTTCAGCGGCACCTTTTCCAGCGCAATGCATGAACCTGCACTTTAAAATACGGCCTTGTTTCACTTGCCGTTCTCTTTTTTGCTTAAAATAAGTGCTTTTAAATATCAGGCCAAAGCCTGTTCTAGGTACGTGACAGCATTTGATCAACAGGAGTTAAGTCTGTATGGCCTTGCGTGTTTAGTTAGTTTCACATGGTAACAAATGAAGTGGCGCGGCAGAGGTGGTGACTTAAGTGAGTGCAGATTAAGCCTGCCTTCCTTCAGCTGTCCCTCTCCCCTTTTTCCTCCTGCATGCCACAGCAGCTGCTTTGTGTCTGTGGAAAGTAGGGGTGTTAGCTGATGGTAAGGACAAATCCTGCTGGTGGATGGGGGGGGAGTGGTAACTGACCCCCGGGGAGGTCACAGGTTTCCTTTGGCAGAAACTGGGTTTGGTGCAGGACAAACAACAACAAAAGATAGGGCAGTGGTTCTGTGGCAGCCCCCCGCTGCAACTGCACTCCATAGGCTTTGCCGGAATTGACGGCGATGTGAAAAAGTTTCCTCGTACCTGAGATTGTGTTGCCAGAAGAAAATCAGTTTAAGAAACCCACCTGGCAACCAGGAAGATTTTAAATAACCCCCAATTCATCCGCTAATTTTTGGAATGAAAGTCCAAATTAGAATGTCCTGCACGCAAGATTGTTCTCAGGGATAGTTTACACGTCTTGCATAATCAACTACTAAAAAACCCCAGAAAATGAATTTAAAGCTGCAGTGGGAAATACGCTGTAACCTCTTTGAACCTTAGCTACTTATTGCTTATATATACACAGTTATTTGTGTTTCTGACCCAACAAATGTAAAAATACTGTGCAGAATGAGGATTTTTTTTTTTTTTTTTTACTGGCTGTATTAATTCCTGCACGAGTCACTTCTTGAATTCATCCCCATTTTCCCCCTTAGAAGCAGGAGGCCTGAGTAGTAGGAGTGGAGCAACGGCCTGGAATGCCAAGGTAAGAGCAGCCTTTGACAGGAGGTAAAGGATCCAAAAAGCAGTGGCAGGAAGACAGAGTGGGTTATCTTATCTTGAGCAGTACCGTGTAGAGTCACGGCTGATTGATACGAGGAGGTCTGTGTCTGGATGACGTCTAAATTTTGAGTTGTCCTAGGGAGCGCTTAGAGCCTTCAGTGTCTTAATTCTGGCTTCAAACTTGAAATGGAATATACTTACAGAACTTGTTCTCCTTATCCCCTGAAAGCATGCTTTTAAGAGCAGGGGCTGCCCTTTAATGAAAATGAAATGTTTAAAGCAATTTAAGATGAAAACAGCTCTAGGACATTTCCAACAATGAGTCCAGCTCACAGCGGTTCCAGCCAGCCTTGATGTTCACAGCTGCAGCTTTCCTAGTTCTTGGATTTTCGTGTTCCTCGAGGCTTGTTTTTAGACAATGAATGTTAGTTTTTACATGTTTAAATTTCCTTCCGAAGTAAGTTGCTTCCTGGCATATACAGTTAAAGTGAGGATCTATTTACAGTGCCTTTTAAGTTACAGATCCTCCAGAAAGCTTAAACGCTCCAAACGTACACGTTATGGGTTGAAATTACTTGACGTAAACTGTATTACTTTACCATTGCCTTGCTTACGCTAGACCAGTCATCTCTCTGTTGAGGACAAGAGTTGTGGTCCATGCAGTAGATTAGATACCTGAATTTATTAAGAATCATGTTTTTGTCTATAAAGCCAGGACTGAGTTGAAGATGAGCACGCACTTGCCCATTGACTCCAGTGTTAAAGGCAACCTCTTGCAGTTAAGCATTGTTTAATACTTTTATTTATCCCCGAAGCACTGCCAAATGCTGGATTGTACCACAAGTGCTAAGACGTTAGTCCTGGCGTTTGCACTTTCATTCTGTACGTGACCAATGGTAGAATGCAAGAGTAGGCAAAGTTTTGTGCCTTGATGGGGTTTGGGTTTTTTTTGTTACGTTGCATAAAAGCGCATCGCGACCTGTGGCTGTTCTATTATCTATTTAATAGTTTTTATTCTGCTTGCTGTGGGTTTACATTGTACTGTATAATGTGAAATTTTAACAGACTGACTTGTATCTTGAATGTAATAAATTCGTAACTGGAAAAGGCACTCAGGTTCCTTGATGTAAATAAAGTTTTGTTCTATTTTTCGAAGCTACTCTGGACTTCTGGATTTAAAACTTACTCCTGTTTTGATTACTGGAAAACTGGAAGTGTTTCTCTTCTGGTTTGGGGAAAGCCTCAAGAATTGATAAGGAGGTTTTAGATCCCAAAGCTGAAGCTGGAAACTGGATTGTGGACTCTTAACTCTTACTTGAGCAGTCTTGTTTACATTACCACGTGTGTGCCAAACGAGGGAAACGAAGGTATCTGCAGTTGAGGTTAAATATAAAAAAGGCACATAATTTTTACCATATCATTTTATTCAACTTTAATATGGTTTCCATTATTAACTTCTAAAACAAAATGATTTCCAGTTTAGAAAACAATGCACTGACCACATAATTCCTTTTCCATTTTATACAGTTATACAAATATTCTAAATACACATTTTGTCAAGATGGTGGCAAATAAGATTTAACTGTACAGTACATAAGGAAAGAAAATATTTTAAGCATATTTAGAAGCAATAGAAATGTCTATACAAAACAAGCAAAAATGGAATAAAATTTTATATTTAAAGTATTGCAACAGTCCCACAGGTTTGTAACAAAAATGTCTTTGCACAGTTCCTCACAATGCCCCATTAATAGCTAAAGCAAGACAGCAATTTTTAGAAAATAATGTTTCAAAATGCTACACATGATACTACTGCTTGCACCGTCTGATCAAAATAACAATCTACTTGGAATCAAGCAAAACTTAGGAGGAGATATACCAACCAACTTTAAAATTATCTGTATAAAAGTCATTGCACATTATTTTACTCAGTTGTTTGAAAAGTAAAAAAGTGTATTTACAAAATATTTCGCAGACAAAATTATAAAGTGAATGGATAATATATAAGTAACACGTCTTGATACTGACAGTTCAAGAACACACACTAATGGTTTATCGTTTCAAGAGGTTTTCAGTGCTCCTTCCTCCAGGAAGTAAACCTGACTTCTACTTTGAAATGGATTTACAAGATGTTACACATAGCTATTTCAACATCAGCATTATAAAACAGTATGTTAGAAACATGAAAGAAAGAAGAAATTTGTACATCTTAAAAAGTGAGCTATTCATAGATCAACAAATGTATTTCTTTTTTTTAATTTAGTTAGGATAAGCGTTCATTATTCTTCAGATAATAAACCCAGCAGTTAAAATGGAAATCCTGGACTAGATGAGAATTGAAAAAGCACCATGCACAATAGTCTTAGTGTGGTAAACACTGAAGGAAAAAAAAAATAGCACCTGGAATCCTGTAACACAGATCATTTAAAACTGGTCAAGTAGCTGGCGAAGGTACGGTGCCTTTGACAGTTCTCTGCTTACTCTGGACAGCTTGAAGAGTACTGGACAGTTGAGGGAGACACACTGGATCTGTCGATCAAAGCAGCCTGTACAGTTCTTGCATATCTAGATTACATGTAAAAAAGCAAAGCAGATTATTTTAAACTTAACACGAGCCAGGCATACATCAGTCGGGACTACTAAGTCCTCAACGTTCTATCGGCAGAACAGGCACAGCCCTACCAGCGCCAAGCTCTTCCCCACCGTAGAGGGGCCCAGAGCAGCTCCCTTCTCTGCTGCAGCCTCTCCTGCCGCTGCCAGACTGCGCATTCTGCTGCTGGTGCCTGGCCGGCAGGCATCACCCACCGTCAGCTGGGCAGAGATCAACTGCTTGACTGTACAGCCTGGCTTTCAATCCTGCTAATTGAGTTCTACTCGTACCTGGTGGCACTTGGAAAAGTAAGGTAAATAAGTTGAGTGGATTTAAGTGGGGCAGTGTGTTATATTCAGATAAACTTAGCCTGTGTAAAAGTTTCCTGGTGAAAAAAGACAAAACTGGTGTTCTGCAGTTACTCTCTACACAGGAAAGGGACTTCATAAACTACTCCTGTTTCAAGATAAGCTTCAATCAGAGTTAATCAATCCCAAGACAGAAATACACAGGGCACGCAGGTTCCACTGCTCTCCTTGTTCATGGAGCTACTTGTTAATGTAGTTAACACTGCTTGAAAGTACTTTTAACGTTCCACTGCTCTCCTTGTTCATGGAGCTGTTAATGTAGTTAACGCTGCTTGAAAGTGCTTTTAACATGAGATACCCGATGGAATAAAATAGCAGCAGGCACAGGTTTTCCAAAGTTTTTCCTTCAGAGAACGAAAGGCCCCTGCTCGGCTGTTTTATTTTTAATCCTTTCCAGTATCTGCCACCTCCAATGGTTTTTCCAAAAACTCAGAAATTGCTTCCAACCACACTTGTGCTTTGTAACATCAAACCGTTACACAACGTTACCCTACCGTTTGCATAGTTTGAACAACAAATCAAAATCGCATCCTTTGCTTTTTAAAATTAGTTCTTTTCCTTCTTTCCATGTTGAAATTATTTGGGCACCAGCGACCCTCTCAGCCAGACCTGTGTCAGCACTGAATCCCTGCAGACCAGAAACTCAAACTGACGACAGCTGGAGAGGAGCAGCCCCTCTCGGCCAAGTCCCACACGCGGCACCTCAGAGGATACCAGTCCTCTGACCTGCAACCGTGATCAAAAGGAACAGGGTTTAAACCGTTTGTTCCAGATTTGTAACCACAAGAAGAACCTCAGAAATAAGTCTACCCTAGTTCTTTTGAAAGAGGCTGTGGCTGGTTTGAACGCAAGGGACCAAACCAAACGGTACTCGAGACGCTTTCTAAGTTCAGTTTGTGTAGAGGGGAGAAGTCTATGGCCTTAATCTATGGCACGTAATTTTTAAGTGCGTTTTAAAATAACGTACGATTCAGCATTATCTCACTTTTCTGCTGGCTCCGGCATGTTTATAATCTAGGATGGCCAAGAATTTAAGCTGTGAAGGATATCTACATCTTCATGTTAAAATAAGACAGATGCTCTTAGAGAGAGGTTGAGTCATCAAACATTGACTAGAACGGGATCCCAGGCCTTGCCGACCTGTTGCATGTTGCAGGGACAAGAGAATGTTCTGATCAAACCCACTGATCCTTCTGTGGGGCTGGACCAATCTGCCAAGTCCTGATTTATTCCAGAACAAAAGCAATGTAAAAGGTTCAGAGCACCACCAGAAAACTGCAGAACATGCAGCACCTTCCTTTACCGCCATTTACAATGCAGATCAGAGCAAATATTACAAAACACAGCAAGAAACAGAAGTCCGCACCTTAGTAATGCAATATTTCTGAATAGTCAATTGTAATGGTTTTCTAGCAACAGAGCCCCACGGGAACCTATTCAATCAATGCCTAGACTACGGGAACATTTATATCCCTGCAATTCAGACAAGTCTTTAAAACGGTTCACGTGCTAGTGCTAAAAATAAATTTTAACAAAAATATTTATTAATTATAAAATACGGCGTACAAAAAAATGCAATATTTCTGAATAGTCAATTGTAATGGTTTTCTAGCAACAGAGCCCCACGGGAACCTATTCAATCAATGCCTAGACTACGGGAACATTTATATCCCCGCAATTCAGACAAGTCTTTAAAACGGTTCACGTGCTAGTGCTAAAAATAAATTTTAACAAAAATATTTATTAATTATAAAATATGGCAGTACAAAAATTGGGTGAGGATATGCGTATGTTTCTGCAAGGGGAGGCATTGTGCTTTGCTATAATATATTCGTGAGCACAGTCAGCTACCCTCTTAATTGACTTCTAGCTCAAGGGAAGAAAACAGCTTGGAAAATTCCTATCGAGAGAAACGGTAACAAGAAAACCCCCAAGCTAAAACACATCCATGTTATACATATAAATAAATAAATTTTCTGGGACAAACGTTTTTATTACTAGAACATCATCAGTTATTTTAATGCAAAAAAGGTGAATCTTTCATACTTTTTACAACTCTCCATCACTGTCATTATAAAAAGGCACCTACAAACCATGTAAGATACTCTTCAAAAAAGAAGGAAAGGAGAAAAGCATCTTCTGTTCTGGTCCCTGCCTTTGCCTTCAGTGAAGGAGAGTAACAGCTGCTATGCTGCCTTCAACAGCAATGGAACAGCAGACAAGCTAGGACACGTTTAACACCCGGACTGTACTTCCCATTTCTGTTGGGGGCATTCAGTAACACGCTGCTTTGAAATTTCAGCCCCTGTCTTTGGCTGACAGACATCTGACAAAGCTTTAATCATACCTTGACCAGCTGTTCTTGCTTACGCTCCAGCTCTCGGATTTCTTGGTTGAGAATCACTGCCACATGCTGTGGCTGGCTTCTGCATTTATTACAGATCCCATACTGGGTCAGTTCATCGCACACGGGACAGTGTAAGGTCGTGAAATACTGGGAGATTGTGCCTTTGCGTCCTTCTAGCTCACTGCAGGCAGTCGAGGCAGCTTTTTGAATCTGTTAAAAAAAATAATTAAGAGGTAATGAACTTTTCAGACAGCAGCTTGCCTTATGCCTAGACTACATAGCCTATTTTTTTAAAAGGAGTATGAAAGTGCGACACAGCCTGCAGGGCATGGGTTCATACACAAATTATTAACACGGATCGCATCACTCTGAAGAGCGTAGCACTTGCCCTGAAGCGATACACTGAACAGAGCCCACCCACACCTATTTCACAGGGAATCTCACCAGAAAAGACAAAGAGTAATCAAAGAAATCCTCAGTCACATGCTAAATTCCTGATCTCATCTCAGACTGCATCCTGCAGTTGTTCCTTTGTAGGTGCTGATCTACTTCACATCCAAACGTGCCCTGGCTGCAGCCCCAGTGGCTGTCTTCTGGATCCTGCCTCCCCTCGAGTTTCTGTGCCGGTGCAGCCCCGCTCACAGAGCTGCCACCGTCCTTTGGTCTGTGGCTCTAGCTCATGCTCTGATTTCCCTGGACAAAGCTCCACCACTGCCCCCCTCGCCCAGGGAAGTCTGTTCTCTGCACTTGCTCCTGGTGCTGCATGACTTAGGCTTTCTGCTATCCTTCACTCTCCTGCTTCAAACACCCAGCTGCTCCGCTCCCTATGACCTCCTCGGTGCTCCCTGGCCTTGCAGAAAGTCAGGGCTCTTTTGGCTTTTTAGAGCAGCTAGTTGGAGATACTTAAGGTGAGTGTCACAGTGCCATCGGAAAGGTAGAGAAAAGAAGCAGAATTGAGGTCAATCAAGGCTATATTAAAAGTCTGCAGTGGGAAAAATAACATACTACCATGCTGCTGAAGTCCACACTAAGCAGAGTAACCAAACTACACAGATAGCTGGATTTTAGTTTGTGATTCCCCTGACAAAAAGGGATGGTGAAGGACAGTCTATCTAACGCTTCTCTTCCTGCATCTCAATGATTTCTTTAACTTTTAGGAAAGTCAGTTTTGGATATAATTAGTTTAAAATTTCTGGTGATACAGATTTTTAAAAAAGTGTTCCTGCTGCTGGGGCATTACCACCTTTTCTATAAACAGGAAAGACCTTCAGAACATCTTGGAAAAACGGGAGTTCCAACATCTACTACAGAGAGATTTAAAAGGTGGTACAGCCAAGATAGATAGATAGAACCAGTACTGCTAAAAATATACAGTTACGGCAAAATATTCTTTTAAACTATGGAAGGGGTCAGAAAATAGAAGATGCAGTGTGATCAACCCTGCACAGAAGGGCTGGCCGAAAAAATTGGATTTGCTAAGCGGAAAAAAAACACACAGAAGATCTAAGAACCAGGTCTGCATGTTTGGGCATCAAACACTACCTTGTAAAATAACCTTTGCTGTTGCCTCATATAAACCCCATTCCATTAAAAGTCACGATAAAACCAAACACTGTATAGATGCACTGTGTTTGTAATCTGTTTTCAAACACTTACCCGTGGCAACTCGTGGTACCAGCTGAAGACGTCTATGCCAATAAGTGAGAACACCCTAGCCAGCGGTGGCAGAATTTGTTTGGTAATATAGTACGTAGCATTCAGCCTCAGGTTGGGATCCTGCAGGACTTCAATGGGCCGCCTCACCAGCTGTATCAGGGGCAGTCCGGGCATGCCGTACACAATGACGTAGGGCACTCGCTCCCCAACTCGTGGTTCAGAGCGACGGTCATAGGCAAGCATTCTCCTGTTTAAAAATAGCCTTTATAATGCATCCAGAGACAAATTCATAGTTATTTCATTTGCTTGCAAAGTTCCCCATCTGATTATATTAGTAGCTCTCCAGATGACTGAAGTTAGTGCCTATTATGAAGCACAGGACCCAGTTGTTTCATTTCTAATTCGTCTCATGATCAGACCCAAATTTTAGAACTTGGAACATGGGCCCTAAAGATGTCCTATTTCAGGTCACTTGGATTTGCATGCAGGTTGCTTTCTAGCTACCCCTTCCTTAAAGAAATATTTTAATAAAGAGCAGCCAGGGTACTAAAAAGAGCTCAAGTACCCAGAAAGCAAAGGACAATTCAATTTGAAGCAGATAGCAATCCAGGACTTGAATTTTATTTTATTTAAAAAGCATGGCTTA
This sequence comes from Aptenodytes forsteri, assembly GCF_000699145.1. Classification (NCBI taxonomy): domain Eukaryota; kingdom Metazoa; phylum Chordata; class Aves; order Sphenisciformes; family Spheniscidae; genus Aptenodytes; species Aptenodytes forsteri. The sequence continues at coordinate 7,502,304 of NW_008796222.1, read as the reverse complement.
ATTTGAAGACCTTTTCTATTAAGCAAGGTGGCAAAACGTGCCAGCTCACATTATCTATTACTGATAAACAATATCAACAGGATGAAACATCAACTTTAAGTAAGGTACTTTTAAAAAAATGAAGAATTATGCCTGGTAATGTATTTCACAGCACTGAGAGACTCACCGTTACAATTTTTAACATATCTAATATCTGCGAGCAATGGGCAATCTTGGAGAGTCAAGCCCTTGTGCAAAAACCAAAGCATAAGTAAGAGCAGTGAACACTCCGTTACAGCATCCTGACAAGAGACTTTACTCTGAAGCATGTGTGGCTCGTTCCAGGACTATGAAACGGCTTTCTAGGACTATCTGATGCCTGATCTGTCTTCACGCACAGAAGAAAGTCAGGGCCAACTGCTGCAACATCTGAAGGAGACATCTCGCTGCCACCCATAACTTGGCAGTACAAAGGTCAGGAGAAGAAATATCTAGGATTAGCACTCCTTCATCTCATTACCTGGTGATTTCCAGGGCTGGTACACAGGATCCCGGTCTGTAAGCTGAGCTCCCTCTGTACTCTTTTGCAAAGATGAAGTCTTGCATGCTGGCTTTTCCTTCCAGTAACTTCATGCATTGATTCTGAACGTACTGTTTGATCTGACTTATGTCCCGTGTTTCAAATAGCAGCTTGATAGAACACTCAAGTATCTTTACAACCAAAGGAGAAAGGTGAGGAAAACACGTATGTTTAACTAAAAAATAATTAATTCCAAATAATTCAGTAAATTATATGGAAATATTAATACACTGCTTAGAAAAAGTATCAGTTGTGAACTAGACTGTTAATATGACAAATGGTTGCATTCTCTTCCACTCAAAGACATTCATAAACACATTACTGGACAACTTTTTCCTCAGTTTGATGCATCTTTCATGACATTATCCATACTTTGGCACTAAGACTGTTTCAACAATTACAGAGGTTTTCCAGAGTATGAGAGAAGATGTTTTTTCCCCGTCATCTAAAATATTTTGCTATGACCTTCTGGCCACCTCAGCAAACAAAAGAATTGGGATTAAAAAGAAAAATTGAAGTAAATCGTCCTAAGTGGTTACCTTTCTTACTGGTGTAAATTTGTTTTGACTTGATTAAGAACAAGAGCCTTTTCTTTCTACCCCCCCCCCCAATACACAACATAAAATAAACAGGCAAGTTTATTTTAAATGAATCCTTAGCTAAACTAGATTTATGTAAGTGAGCTATTTAGCAGACACATCAGCGTGCCTCACTCATCTTGGAGCAATACTTACTTCCAGTTAAAGTGAACTAGATCAAGAATGGTCTTCTAGAGAACTTACACGGGGCTGAGGGCTTTTTATGGGTTTTTTAGGGGCTGAAAGATAGTAGTTAAGATGGAAAGTGCAAGTCCTTGTAATGCTGTGCAAGATCTTCAATTTATCTTTCAAATGGCTCATACCAGAAAACCAGACAAAGTCTCAGGCAACTCACAAGGACTAGAAACTCTGAGAAAGGACAAATATACAATGAAATAACAGAATACTCTAATTTCATTCAGGAAGAAATGCATGAGTATTTTACCTTGGAAACAGCAGGACAGGAGTCCCTTCGGACTGTCTCTATGCCTTTTGCGTCAAATACTGGGTCCTTCTGGTCCAGTGTTTCATACATGTAACCCACGTACCTCTTTTTAGTTTGCAGGACACATGGCAAGTAGACCTGGAATGTTTAGAAAGAAGATAGCCCCATCTGGCACGTGTTGGGAATATAAGGTGGCTCTGAACATAGAGGGTTTCCTAAGGAATACTTTGCTTTGTTGTTGTTTTTTGGTTTGTTTTTTTAAATCATTAAAACCAATCAACTAGCTCAAAGGACTGTTAAAGGATGGCTGAGGAAGTTGGGATTCAGTGGTATTCCATTCTTAAATCACTTCCTATTTCATCTAGCTGTAAAGGCTAAGCAACCTGAAGCTCAGATGAAAAGTGACACACAGTATAATTTGTTTCGAGTACCCTTTACTTTTCTGGATTGCATCTGTCAGCATTTTTAGTGTAACTGTATTATCTCTCTTTCTTAAAAAGACAACAACTTCATTGTAAACATCAGAGAAGAAAACTTTCCCGGCAAAAGTAGCGGCTTTGAAGTTTCTATTTTCAAACATCACCTAATTATGAGGAGCCCAAAATCAGTTAGTATCTTGATTTGGGGAAAGCATGCTTTTTAAATGCCTATGCTCGGAGAATGGTTTCCTCATGAATGGATTTTTAGGGTCATGGTCTCTTTTGCTTGTTTTCTCCAACCTCTGATTTCATTCTTGATTGTGTCAGTATTCCTTGATCAGTTTTAAAAGAAAGAATGGGGAACAGTTTCTTCCCAGTATTACTAGGATAACGGCACATCTTCCTGGCTCTCACAGAAGAGGGAGCAGCGAGTTTAGATTGCCTCAGGCTGAAGAAGGTCCTGCACAAAGAGGTGTCCCACTTCTTGAACAGACGCTCCAGCTTTGAGGCATTTTCCTCGTCCTGTGCTAAGAAGCTATCCTAGGAGAGTACCCAATATTTTGACCCACAGGTGAATAAGGGCACTTGAAGTGAAGCACTCGGACATCTTCTCAAGTATATCCTTGCACCTAGCATTTTTTTCTGGCTAATTACTCCTTCAGCTTAATGACACAGAATTGCCTCAAAGTGGGAAGGGTCGCTATACATTAGTCAGTGAGGAAAAGTTGCCGTGCCTTCCGCAGGTATTCTGACTTTTCTCGCTAATATTTTTCTACTGTATTTTCCGTGAAAAATGGCTATTTGCTTACAAATTCTGATTGAACTTGTTGAGTCAGGTATGTACTTTGAAAATATCTAGAGCACCTGAACTGATTGCTAATGACTTTCCAATTATAGACTTCCACCAAAATTAGTATCACATTGCCTCGCTATTCTAGAAAAGGCTTATTGTCATTAATACTTCTTCCAAAAACCTACTGAATGGATTTTTATAATTTTTCATTTTATATGTGAATGAAATGTATCACATGGACATATCCTGAAGTGTCCTAAGGCTGGCTGAAGAATAAATATCAGGCTTGCAATTAATGCACTGGAATCACTTCAAGGGATGGTGTGCATTTTCTCTACCAAGTTGCACGCATTGGTTTGATTGTATGTATATAATACAAAACTGAGGGAGACATTTCAAAAAATTGATGAGACAGGCATTTCAAATTGCCTGCTGCTGCCAGTGCAACAGGCCACCAGGCATCCTGATGTGAAAGTAGGAATATTTCTTTTTGTTGCTCATGCTGCAGCACGCCTCTGACAAGGTCCCTGAGGCATTAAGGAGCTCGCAATATACCCGCAGAAACAGTACGGCACATGACTGTTGTATATCCTTATGCTACATTAGTGTCCAGAAAAATCTTTTATCTTCACTTTTTTTTTTTCCTTTTACCTTTTCAAACTTCAGTTTAACAGGTTTGGGGTTTGTTGCTGTTACAGCTTCAGCAATTTCTTGACCAATCTTAAAAGACTGCTCCTTCGTGGCTCCTTTCAAGAGCACAAACATGCTACGAGAAATCAGACATAGGAAATAAGCACAAATCTGTTCAACACAGTTCCTGAAACTTACAAGCTGTGGTTTCCTGGCGGCAAGGCAGGGATGTTGTTATCAATTCTGTTCCTTCAGCTAGAAATGCCAAAAACCTGATAAACTTCAGTGTTCAGTACGAGATCAGGAGTGCCAAAGGCACGACGAACACTGTGACTCTGGTGAGGCAGGGAATGTGACTGCTCCCAGGCACTGCAAAACTTGAGTTCCCAGGAGAGAACTGTAAAGAGCTCTGGGTAGGCCCTTTTTTTCCACTACGGGCAGCAATAGGATTTTACTTGCTTTCCCCAACAATTTTTTTTTTTGGTGAAGCTACTATGAATCTAGTATCTTTGAAACTTCAAGTCTTTCATCAAATCTGGCCAAGATCAGTCATTGGATTCACAAATTATTAAGGAAGAACAGCCAGACAAGCTTTGTTTCCCATGGCTGAAGAATTACCCAAGTCTAGCACCAGAGGTGGATACGCCTAGAGCATGGCTATTATTTAGATGAAAGATTGACTGAGAAAGGGGAGATATTTATATGATGTATTTCAGGCAGCCTAATCATATCTTTGTATGCTCTAGTGGCTGCTTCTGAATTGTATCCACTTTTGAAGCTTAAAATAGTGTTGCCTTCTAAGTACCAACGTGCAATGCCTACTATATTATACATACTCTACTTTCCAAAATAAGAAGGCATAAGAAACAGGCACAAAAATACTCATTTGATAAATAAGACATATTAATTCACACCTGAAAAAATATGATTTCCCCCCCCTTTCTGTTCCACATAATTTTCAAAAGAAAGGAAACCCTCAAAGTGCTTTCTAAGAGTCCTAAAAGAAACTCCAAGAAAATAAATATTATTCACTTTGCATATTCTGCAAGACAGTAAGCAACATCCCAAAGAGGGTCCACATACTCCTTTCAGTATCATAAATTCCCCTTGTTGAGACAAAAGAAAAATAGATCTAGGAAGAACTACTATGATTTTAAAACACTGTAAGAAGCAGACCATTAATTACCTGTCAGTATCACCATACACGACATGAGCACCCCATTTTTTTGTATCGTTCACCAGTTTTATAGCACGCTCCAATGTTTCTCTGGCTTTGTGGACAATGCTATCCCCAACCTGCAAAGTTAAAGGTAAATTGAAAATCTTTATTCTACTGCTAAACCCAATACTAGCTCTTGGTAAACAGAGTCTAACCTTGCTTGATCTGCTTATGAAAATTACTATATATTGGACAATATATTTTATTTCACTGTTTAAATGCATATAATAAATAAAACGGTTGCGTACATTACCCCAAAATAGCAAGAATTAAAGGAAGAACGATCAAAAATTATCAAGAATTAAAATAAAGGAAAATTTGGTTTAAAATTCTTTAGGTGTATTAAAAGTGCAAGGAGCAAGACAAGATCGCTTAGGATAATCTTCTCTAGTTTTTTGGATTTTGCTGATTCCTCCTTTTATGAAAACTATGAAACAGCTACAATGTTTTATTTTATTTCCACTAGTAGAACTGTAATCCAATCTACCTTTGGAGAGAGTTCTACAGAAATGCCAAGTCCAAATGTTCTTTTATGGGAAGAAGAAAAATAAGACTTTTTTTTTTTTTAAAAAGGATCACAAATAAATCCCAAGTTGCTAATTTTCAGTACTACAAATAAAACCAGCTTTTATGAAGGTATTTAGATTAACTATGTTTCAAATAATAATACTGTGTTATCTGACTATATTTTATTACTAGTGTCTTTTCCACATTTTTTTCTGCATTTTTATCTGCAACCCTTACCTCAGTGCATGGCATTCTTCCCGAAAAATTAGCAGCAGTATAACCAAATGTAAAATTAGCTATAAATTTAAGACCCAACTGACGAGCTTCAAGCATTCGCGTTATAGCCTTGTCATGCTTATAAGCCTTCATTGACTGTTTCACCATTATCCTAGTCTTCAAGATTTCTTCTAGCATTCTTGGCAGCACACCCTTTCTTACTGAAGGCTGCCATAAAGGGAACAAAGAAAAAAATTATGTTAAAAAGCCCAACCTAAACAGTTAGGAGTAAAAGCAAAACCCAGAACTGTTAGATAATCACTGTTAAGAAGGCAAATTAATTAGCAAGATGCCCTAGGCACCAATGGTTTGGCTCTTCCCACAAATATTACAAGCAACCTAGAATACAGGCAAAGCTCTTAAGGGCAGGGTAAATAGCTTTTTGTTCTTTGTTTTCATCAGCCCTGCTAATTCGATGTTTAGATAACCTTATTAACTAAAATGGGACTTGAATATTTAACTGTTAATTCTCAAAATGTTAAATGCTAATGGAATATTATCTTTTAAAAATTCCGCAAATGTTCTTTACTTAAAGTTTTTGTTTTACATTCAATATATGTATGCTGGTGATTGGCTAATTATTTGTAAGAGCTCCAGGCCATATTTATTAATTCATTACCCATATTTATTAATTCATTACAAATCAGCCAGCAGTACACGTAACATAAAATGAGAACAACAGAAAGCAAGTCAGGGAGTTTCATCTCCCAAACCATGACTCTTTTCTAGGAAAGCATTCTGCTATACAGGCAGGAGAAGAATGAAGTGTTACACACAGATAATTACTGTTTGATCCCCAAACTGCACAAGTAAAATACAGTTTAATTATAGATGAAATAAGCCTTCAGTATAAATGAAAGCATAAAGATAACATTTTATTTCCTGAACTGCCAGAAGTCCCGCACTCTGACAAATATCAAAAAGACATTGGGAAATGAGAGACTGAACCTCCCCCCTTCTGTCTGCTCTTAATGCAGCAAAATATAAACTACAATATCAATTTGATCTTAAGCTAGTCAGCCAACAGGAAGTGAAAATGCCTGTCACAGAGCACTAATATCATTACCTTGACAAAAGCTACTCCACTGGGTGACACTGTGATATCATGCCTAATCTGGTAAAGTAAGTCAGGAGGTACTCTGAGAGATGTACAGCCAAATTTGAATGCATCATATCTAATAAAGAGAAAAATTAAATATGAAGACAATTCATTCATTTACAGCCCGATCAAGCAAAAGCATCAACTCACATTTAAATGCCAGCAAGGATAGAATCGCAATTATAATCTCAGGTATAAACAAACATACTATCATTTAAAATTTCTTAGCTATGTGCAAAAGGCTCTAGGAATAAAGTAGTAATAAATGGCTAAATTCCAACACATGCATAATTTATCAATTCTGTTCTGCATTACTGCATTACTTCCAAATGCTGAGTTAGTGGAGGCACGTAGTCATACCGTAATCCCCTGTGGAAACCATGCATGTTTACCAAGTAACACATTGCATATATTTTCTTCCTACAAATTCAGAATTTCAAATCAGAAAGTTGAAAACCTGATGGTGACACCTAGCAATCATTGCATGCATCTTCCCATTCCTCCAAATATTGTTTTATAGAGGTAATTATAATAAGCAATGAGATTTTTTTTTCCAATTTACAGAATTACTGTTAAGCTCAGTAAGAGATGCTACATGGAATAACTCATTATATCTTTTCATTTTGAATAGTGAACTACAACTGTTAAAAGAGAACAACAACAACTTATTAACATACAGCAGAATAATACTAGTCCAGTTTTGAAAATAGGTAGTAGATTTATATAACATTTTAACTTATTCTGAGGCAGTATTAAAAACTAGCATCACCACAATAACGGAACAGGTCTACACACATGCACATACAGAGTTTGTTTTTTTTAAGAGAGTCTAATTCTGTATTTAATTAAAAATACACATTGATGTGTATTATGTATATGTGTGTGTATACACACACACACCCCCCCACATGGTAGATCTTTATCATCTCTATTGTGTAACAGAAAATGGTGCTATTCATACATGCCCATTGTTTCCAACGATAACCAAAGGTTCTCAGTACCTTAGAAAAGATGCTGAAGTCGCTATGGAATCAAAGTTTGTGAGAAAAGAAGAACAACTTACTTTCCTAAATTTTCAACATGTCCCAGGCAGGTTGAAAAACAGTAGTTGTATGCTATCACAATGGAAGGATATAATGACTGAAAATCTAATACAAGAACAGCATTGCTGTAGAAGCGGGATTCTGGCTCCATTATTAAGGGAACACATTGCAGGGCTTTCATTTGAGCTCGCTGCTGGATACTGGGTGTCACAGGAATATAATTCATTGGCTTTGCAACACGCAGCATCATAGACTCCACACGATACTGCAAAACAGTTTGGATATATTAATTATAATTTCAAAAATGCAGAATAAACATGGGTGTATTAAAACTGTATAAATATGCACTTACATTTCCTGAATTTAAAGTACGGACAACTAGTTTTCCAAAATAAACAGCTATACTCTTACTTTTAATATATATTTTCTATCGCATATAGTGAAACTTTTCCATGTGTTCCCTCATCATTTAGCCCTAATCGTTGAAAAATCAAGTACCTCTAATTTTGATCTATGGAAAAAATAAACAACCAATTCAGGTTAAAAAAATAAACATCCAACAGGCTGCAACAATATATATGGATGGCCTGCTACAGTCAGTGAAAGAGCATTTGCTAAACTGTATTTTTGTTAGATGTGCAGAACATTGGAGAAAACAAAGCATAATATGCAGTTGATGACCATTTTCCATAGGAATCTGCACAGCAATTTTATTTCAACATTTGGGAAAACAGAGAAATGACATGCAAGTTGTATAAGTTGATAATTGTGCCTCCAAGCTTTTGGCCGTGAGAAGTAACTAGAATGTACTTGGCAGCAAGAGAACCAAGGGAAGAATCTAAGGTAGCCCATTTCAAAAGTCTGCTGCTTTGCACTGGGTATCATGCTTTCTCCCTGATGATGCCGCAAGTAGCACAGGAAGCATAAAATAACGAAAAATTTAAGAACTTTCACCTTGTTCAAGACATCGCAAAATGTCATATGTGGAGGTAGCAACATGACAAAAACCAGCCCTATTTATTTATGTCTTATTCAATGCTTTAGTAAGGCTTTAAAAGCACTAATAGCCAGGTGTTCACTATGTCCATTCATAATAAAAAACAAAATAGCTGAAAATTACACACCTGGGTGGCAAAGGACTGAAAATCCCAAAATATCAAAGAACAATCCTATATAATCCTAAGATCCTGTGCTCTGTAAGCAACTAAATCGCTATTCAAAAGCCCTCTGCCTGATGCACTACATATTAAATCATTGTGCTGAATGGGTTAGGTATAATTTCTTTAACTTTGATGTTATAAATGAACGTACAGAACTAACAACTTTAACAAGACCCTGCCACCTTACAAACAGCTTGGGGTTTGAAAGCGTAGTTTTGCAGCAGCATAAGCTGCTGCTGCCTTGCACTAATTGCGCGCTAATTTGTGTCCAGTGATGAGCTCAGATGTATGATGAGGTGGTCAGGGACTGGCTCTGGCAAGAGCTAGGTTTGGGTTTTTTTTTCCCTAGTTTTCAGCAAGTTCTTCAATCATCTGACTAATAATCCATACACCTATGACCATCACCTGTTAGATTTGTCTAGTCTGCTATGGAATATTCAAGATAGCTTAATAAAATAAAAGAAAAAATCACCTTTAAAAAAGGTCTTGTAAAACTTAGTAAGATATACAAAAATATGGAAAAAATAACTTAAAATATCTGAAATCTGTTCTTAGTACTATTCCGTTTTAAATCTTTTTCAGCTAAGGAGAAAAGGATTATCTTCATAAAAGATAGTGATGATTCTTCTGAATGAAAAAAAAATTATTTGCGGTGACTAGAAATTGTTGCAACTGCCATTTTTGTGATCTAGAAAGTTTCAAAGGAAACAAAACATAGGTGCACAGAAGGAAAGAGAAAAGAACAGTCAGGATAGAAAATGCAGCATGTTTCTGTTGCTCACTCCCACTCACAGCCATTTGAGAAAATGACAGGCAGAACAGTCTTAGCGGGCTGCAATCATGACAGTTTAAGCGTATCTACGTTGGCAGTATGCCAGTCCCATCCTCCCTGTCCCTAACTGTGCATTTCTCTTCCCTTGCTCCAACAGCGGTACTTTTCTGATAACATGGTAAACCAGATCAGGGAGCTAAACTGGCAAATACCTATTGAACGCCACCATGGTTCTGCCAACGGTGCCGCCCCGCCCAAAACCAGAGGGCCAGTACCAGCAAGACCGACAAGAACCTGCACTGGGTCAAGAGATGACACAGGCAACTGCAGTCAAAGGAAAAAAGGTGGCAACATTTTTAAATTGGGTTGAATTGTTAGGAAACTGCAGCTTTCAGAGACTCCCTTTTCTGGCTGGCTTAAGACAATGCTGGTCTGCTTAGGACATTAGTTTTTAAGTTGTCTTTTTGTCCACAAAAGTTAGCAAAATAGTCAATCCTGGTCAGCTCAGCTACACGTCTATTAAAACAGAAAGCACAAAGATAGTAGGAAAGAATTATGGTAGCAAAGAAGATGACAACAGAAGAGCAGACACGTGTGAATGAGAGTAGTTGTCTCTCGTTTCAGGTGCTGTTCAGGGCTCATGTAAAGCCATGAAAACAGTTTAGTTAGTCTAGTCACTCAGAACCTGGGCAAGGAAAGCCTTTGGTATTACTGGAGACTGCTGGGGTCTGAAAGAGAGAGTTGTGTGTATCTCGCTCTGTCCTGCTCCCTTTCCCTCTGATGCCAGTATCAAAATAACAAAATGACACACATCTTGCATGACACGTACTGAATAAAGCCAGAGCTCAAATCTCACCCAGAGGTCTGCTTCATAGGAAATGTCACTTAGAACATATTCGATACAGATTTGTCTGCCCTGGAAGAAAATCATCTCATCTTTCTAAAACATGCTCAATTATATTTCTTAATGTTTTAAAAAGCATTCATTTTCAGACTCATCTAAGTGTGAAAAATATCAATTCAAAGAGAAAACGTAGTGCTCCCAAAGTCAGTAGAAGAGACACACTGGCGCGATTACATTTGGGGCACTCTATTTTTAACAGCTATTTTTAATCTCCGAGACTAACCATTCAATCCGTTATTACCGCTTCTGAATTGCCTTTCTTTACGTTTCAATTTCATGTTATGCAAAACAGTCTTCTGTGACCTTCTGAAAATACATACACTGACTGAAAAGATAGTGAAGAACTAAAACATTTTGTAAAGACTATTTTGCTTTTGTGAGGTGTAAGGAAAACTAAATCTTACCTGGGAGCCTCTTGTTAACACATGTAAGAACTGAATGCCAAAAAGTCTCGCCATTTCACTTGTTCTGTCAATCAAATCCAGTTTGTCTAACAACTGGAGATTCCCACGGACCCGGCTAACATAATGATCAACCATTTTCCATCTGTGAAAGTGAACGTCTCGTTATAAACAATCAGGAGAGTGCTGCTCTTTCTACTAAGAAAAATGTGGTTTTATGATAGCTTGTTACAAACCAGCAAATAAAACTTCCCCTAGGACATTTTCATACGGCTCGTTCAAAAACGTGGCACACAAACATACACTTTAATACTCTAAAGATATATGCAGAATGTGTTACAGCAAACTACTGTTACGGTATATCTCAATGACATGCTATATCCTGTTTTCCTTACTGCCCTAAAGGATTACTGAAACAGAAACTTGAGTTTCTCTTGATCTGTTTACATGTTTTTTTTAACCAAGGGGACTTTTGTGGAAACATCCTTCTGTATTAAGAATACCTATCTGTCCTGGTTTCAGCAGGGATAGAGTTAATTTCCTTCCTAGTAGCTGGTACAGTGCTGTGTTTTGGATTTAGGATGAGAACAAAGTTAACAACCAACCGATGTTTTAGTTGTTGCTAGGTAATGCTTACACTAGCCAAGGACTTTTCAGTTTCCCATGCTCTACCGACTGAGAAGGCTGGAGGTGCACAAGAAGCTGGGAGGGGGCACAGCCAAACTGGCCAAAGAAACATTCCATACCA
>NW_008796222.1:7478829-7490570 GCF_000699145.1 Aptenodytes forsteri | reverse complement strand
GAGTGAGCGAGCGGCTGTGTGGTGCTCAGTTGCCAACTGAGGTTAAACCATGACACTATCTCAGCTGAGCATTTTTAATTTCAGCACTAAACCAAGTTTCCACCTAGTTGAAAAGTACTTAACTTTTACAGAAATTATATCTATGTCATGAATGACGTTCAGATAGGTACTCAAGTTTTATGAATTGTTCATATCGCACAATACCAAATCACTCCAAGGAAGAGTGAAGCCCAGTGTGATATGTGTCATATAAAGGCATTTTTATGCAGCTGTAGTTACTGTCTTAACATCTTGCACACTGTTTTGTACTATTTTTAAGCCTAGCTTGGTTGACATGCACTGTGAAGTAAAACAGAAACCTGACAGTTCATTGAAACCCCTTCTGATGAATAGTATATACAAAATAAAGACCTTGCAGAACTTCAAAATAGTACATCTATTCAGATATGTTGAAACTGTAACTGAAAATGTTTTGGTTTTTTGTACTTCAAACAGAAAAATACACAAAGATAAAATATTGAGGGTATAACTACACAACAGAACACAGCAGAACAGCAGAGTAAATAAACTCATGTTGCAGCATATAGACTGTTCTAGTACCTGAGCTAAATTGATTATTTCTTCCTATGCTGACTTTAGCTTATACCTATCCAATGTTAAGAATCCAGCCTTAAAAAGAACAAACAAAATGGATTAATAGACCATTACCTGTAGACATCTGCCTTATTATCAAACCAATCAGACAGAACTCGGAAAGTAAATAAAGGAAAGCGTTGATGAAGAACATGAAAGCCCACGTTTTCAAAAGTGTAATTCATTAGATTCACCTAGAAAAACACAAAGGACGTGTTAACATGCGTGATGTCTTTCATAGTCAGAGAAATCTCTACTGTTTAAAAACCATAACAACTAAATTTATTAACTTTTTATTAGTATTCTTTGTTTAAAAGGTAAACATTTATACTTAGAAGTCCCTAACTATTTACAAGTCAGGAAAGAATATCCCTCATCAATTGAAAAGAATATGTGAAATTAAGTAGATCACAAAGATCAGGTCTGAATTTGGTCAGAACAAGATTTGTAAAGACTGAACCATTTGAGTATTAAATGTAAGGTCATAAACCGGAAAACAATGAGTAAGTCTGACAGCTTAAAAGAAGTTGAAGTATTTAACTTAGTAAAAGCACCACACGAGACCAATTGCTAAAACAGGTAAGTTGTTCTCAAAACCCACGAAGAAGTGAAAAGGAGTATCATTAAGAAACATTACTAAAAGTTAATGGCTTCAATATTTTACATTTTAGCGATATACAAAATCCATTCTCACAAAGTGGCAGACTGCTCTATTTGAAAAGGTGTACAAATAAAGAACAAAAAGTTACATAAGTTACATTAAATTGTCAACAAAGTTTACAATAATTAAAAAACCCAGTAAGACAATTACATTAACCTTTTAAAAACTTTACCTCATTTCTCATCATTCTCCAAATATTTAAGGTGATTCGCCCAACAATATTTATTTCACTCATTGTATCTGATCCATATTCATCCAACTCAGCCGCAAATCTGTTCTCTTTCTTTTCATCTAAAGACATTAAATGAGAATATATTTAGACAAGTTATAGGACAGTCAAGACCAGATCAAGCTATCCCGCTTCCAATCTGAGCTCTCTAGAAAAAGAAGAATTCTGTTACTGATTACACAAGATTATTTATTTATCAGTCTTCCACACAATCTCTAAATAAAACTCCCCCAGGTTTTTCTGCTCTTGCACATCCCTCTGAAGAGGGATGTACTTCGGTTTCATTGAAATGGTGTCCATGGGAATATATTCTCCATAGCGAATATCTTGGTTAAGCAATGCTGAATGTTATTTGAGAGCTAGCTGCATGCACATTAGTGCACAACATTAAAAAAAAAAAAGTGATTTCTGCCCTGAAGAATTTATAATTCAAGGCTTTACTTGTAATGATCTTACACAGTCGGAACCAGGTCATGGGAGAGAAAACTCAGCGCCTTTCATACAGTAAAAGCAAACCCACCGCAGTGGGAGCAGGTAGACATGAGTTCTGGATAACACAAACAGAGAGAGAAGGAAATAGGAAGGAACAAATGCAGAGGCAGAAGTAGCACTCTGAATCTTTCTGTAAGACAGCGGTGACTACAGTGCAGGAAAGATACCCTCTTTTGCCATCCTTGGTTTTTTTCATGCTTCGAAATACTATCACACAAGAGAAGACAGTCTTTCTGGTATACGTTTCTTGAAACTGTCTTTTTTTCAGTCAACCTAAGGCTACAGTTTTGGTATTCTTTCCTGACTTTAAACAGTTTTGGTTTTTTTTAAACGTACAACACAGGTTAAAATTCAATATGAAAACACACTGTATTATTTGATCCTCCAGTCTTGTTCGTTCTTATTAGTTTAACGGAAGAGAAAGTACTTCGAGGCAATTTCCCCACAATTCTAAGTCCATACCCATTTTTCAACTGTTGGTTGGGTACTCTGCCACTACTCATTCATCAGATATCCCTGTACAGTACCCTAATAAAAAGCAGAATATTTTGGACAGAGCGTATAGAAGTGTGGATACACAATGCTTTGCAGTAATGATCAGAACTGAGCAATTAGTTCCTCAGGCAGCCATGAAGCACATTTACCCTTGAAGACAGAAGTAAAAACTGCCTGAAATTCTGCAGAACTGCTGTGAAACAACGTAACAGCCTAACTTTGTATGTTGATCTTTCAAATGTGTATCATATCCATCAAAATATGGTTAAGAAAACCTATTTGTCATTTACTGACCTTATCAATAAATCACAGAGCCTTGACAAAATTTAGCAGACCTTTCATACACTTTATCAAAATGCATACCATCTTTTTAACCTCCTTATTGTTTCAGATTTTTAAGGAGGAAAAATAGCAATTTCTCTTTTAACGTTTGGATGGGAAAAAAGCCCCACAAGCAGCAACATTTTTTCTTCTGCTTTTCTTCATTTCCAGGTTGGATCTCCTGCAAAAGTGAGGAACTTACATTTTTTCCCCCTCAATTTTTTTTTATTGGAAGCAGAAATTATCAGTTAGTTCTACCTTCCGCAGCGTCATCCTAGTTCTCTTTTGACTTGTTTAGGAGATTCCCTATGTTTCTTAAGTTCGCTTCATGTGTTGCTGGTAAAGACAGGCAACAAAGTATACTGCGATCACAAAAGAGACCCACTGCCCTGACGAACGAGAGACTCTGCATGTGATGAGCATCGAAAAATTGCAAAAACCTGTAGCGCTCTACAACTGGTGTGAGGAATATATCACTAGAACCACGTGAGCCTCTTTGGAAACAAAGTTGTTAAGAAGCAGAACTGGACGTTCTTCCCATCTTTCAAGTGTGTGAGGTGAAATAAAAAGGAGTCTCCTCTCATCCTCTGTTACCCACTCCCTAACTTTGAGCTGTGATGCAAAGGAGGAAACAGGAGGCCACAGTGCACACAAAAAATGCCACTATGCAGAGGCACAGTACTCACTTCTCTTGTGGTGTGTCCTAATGACTTATGAATAGTTCACTTGTAAATGGCAGAGGCAGCACCAGACTCGGCCAATAAAGCAAAACCAGAGAGAAGTCCAGCTTTCTTTTTGTTAAGTTGAAATCACAGGAAAGGGAAGGAAAAGTACCTTCCATCTTTATTTCAATAGGAGGAAAGAGGAGCGTACTGCTTGAAGGAGCACTTCCTGTTCTGAAAATACAGCATGTGAAGAAGGGAGGGAAATATGAAGCATAGGGGTTGGAAAAGCAAGAGGAACATAGATGGGGTCAAAACCATGGACAAGGAGGCCACAAAGCAACAGAGAACACAACACTTCTACGTTTATGGTCATGCATGCAAGCCCACACTTACGGCATGACATTTTTGGGAAGAGTTCATCAGTGTGAACATTTCCTTATCTTTCTCCTGCAGTTCAGTCAAAAAAGAATAATTACTTACCTTACGATAACACTAGTTCTTAGAAACATTTTAAGTGTTATGTATTCCACTCCTGGGTGTGCATCTACCACCTGGCACAAGAACATCTGTACTATGAATACCAGTGCTGTGGAGATCATGTCTACATCCTGCATGCCTACTCGAACTTTATGTCCAAAGATGTCAAGGGCTACAACCCTGGTTTCCTTCACTAGAACTGAACCCATGTTGTGTGGGACTTCATAGTTGTAGGGAAGGAAGCCCGACTGTAAAATACATAGGGACATCACCATTAAGAACCATACAGTTCCCAGAGAAGTAACCTTTCTTCTTTTGAGGAACTCTTCATGTGTATCCCAATTCCAGTAACTTGAACAACAGCTTATGTCATGAAGATGGGTACTATTGAGAGCTTTGCTGATATAACTGTTGATTCTGCATCAACTACAATGCAGACATAGCTGCCCTGCAAGACCAGAGCTGTGACTCAGCCTTTGAGAACAAAAGCAGAGACACATTAGTTACCTGTCCCAAATTGAAGAGATTGTTCAGCCATACTTCTACAGTAGAGCAGTAAACCTTTGCGATCTTTGGAGGTTTAAGAAACCTTTGACTGCAACACTTACCATTCCTCTTACCAAAGACATTGCAAATCTGGAAGTGTAAGGAGTCAAAAGTTTTTCTGAACATCCTTCAATACCTCTGCCCAGAGGTATTATTATTGCAACCCAGTGTATCATCTCAATTTGAGCCATCAGGGGAATTTAATAACAAGGTTCATGCAATCAGTTATTCCTGAAGAACAAATTTGAGACCTTTGTGCTGAAAAAGAAAACTTGTCACCTTTGATGACCAATTCATATTTAAACTGTCATGTGTTCCTGTTTTCATATATTAAGTATTTAAAAATTCACCAAGGTCCAGTTGCCAACAACTTTCAAGTGAAGATGCAAATTTGTTCTTATGTTTTCTTGTCCCTGGGAGGTCTCTGTAACTCAGACCTTTTCTAAACAGGTCACAGGTATCAAAAGCATCAAAAGATTTTGAAGGCATCAAGAGTGCACAAATATTCAAACCTCAAGGAAGGAGTGTGTGAATGTAGCTCTCTAAAACATCATGTTCTCCTGGCCAGGCACACAGGATGCCAACATAAAAGATGCTATTGCTATGGCTGGGCATCGGTCGGTGGGTGGTGAGCAATTGCACTGTGCATCACTTGCTTTGTGTATTATTATTATTATTATAACATTATTATTATTATTTTATTTCAATTATTAAACTGTTTTTATCTCAACCCACGAGTTTTTCTCACTTGTGTTCTTCCAGTTCTCTCCCCCATCCCACTGGGGGGGGGGGAAGGGAGCAAGCAGCTGTGTGGTGCTCAGTTACCAACTGAGGTTAAACCACGACAGCTGGGTAAGGCCAAAGATGCAACTAGCCCAGTATCATGTTCTATCAAGTACCCAAAAGCAAATGCTTCAAGAACAGGGGAAGCAACTATTGGTAATCTCTCTAGAACTCTCCCAGCTTCTAACCATTTGCAGCTTTCTGGGCCAGACATTATTTTCACATATGTAATAGTTCCCAATGGATTCTTCTTCCAAGAATTTATCTCCTCTTAAAGCAACACACATTTTAAGCATTTGTACTATCTTGTGGCAAGGAACTCAACAGTTCAACAACCCAGGGGTGAAAAATCAACTCCTATTCTGTAGCTGCCATTTGCTAGCGTCATTTGATGATTTCTGGTTCTTGCATTGGAAAAGACCATGAACAACCAAACCATACTTCCCTTTATATCCTTCAAGATTACATAGGCTTTTACCTTCCTTACCCAGTTTTGTCTCTTCTGGAATCCTAACTTACTAGATTACTAGACACATTTGGATTATGCTTCTCATCTTTACCGGTTCTCCTATATGCATTTTGATGGGGGAAAAGTTATGAAGAGGCTAGAACTGCAGTATTTGAGGTGCAAGCACACTACAGATTTTTACATTTACATTCATTGTTTTATATTTTCCTTGCTCCATAATTCCTAATGTTTCATTTGCTTTTTCAACCATTACAGAGTAACAGGATTCAAGTTTTTAATAGGACAATCACAGGAAAGCACTTCTTATTTCATGGCTATTTAGTTTCTGTACAGATCTCTGGCAAGAGCCCTGACGAAAGCAGCTTTTTCAATTGTTTTGATTTTTAAAATCGTATCTCCCTCATCCACATCATCTTGATGACTGCAAAGAGCTACAACAAATTTTTGAGACAGTTTTTAATTTTACAAAGTCATCTTGAGCCTTCTCAGGTGCAACACATTTATTTAGCTGTTCACTAACTGCCTTCTTCAGAATGATAGCTTCTGTTGATTGGCTAAGTATAGACACTAGGCTTACCACTCTCCTGGATAACTTTCCCCAGGTTTTCAAGAAAAAAAAACCCAGACAGATCTTTTTCTGAATGTTGGAGGAAAGGATCAGCACTTGGGCCAGTAAAATTTGCCCACAGTACAAGAATCGCTATTGAAAGTAAGGATTTTATTACAGAGCTGCTGACCAGAACAAGTGCTGCTCAGGAGCATCTTTATGTCCTCATATCCCAGCCAGAGAAACTGTGAATGATTATGGTAGGTAGTCTGAATGACACGTACATATGACTGAAGCCAAGGAGAAGCAAGAGAAGGTTTGGTAGCAGAAGCACCTCCAAGAACTGAACTTAACACACATGACTACTGAAAATGAGTCTAGGTTCAGGACACACCCAGAAGTGGAATACACAAGGAATTTAAAAATTCAGAAAACACTGAAAACCAGAATCTCATTGGTATTTCAAATTTGTGTGTGTGTGTGTGTGTGTGATTATACCTATAACAACACAACAGCAACAACAAAAAAAGAGCTCCATCTGAAGAAATACTCTGCATTTATTTTTTTAATTTATTCATAGATTTCAACTTGTTTCTATTGGAACTGAACTGAAACCCTATACAATAACTTACCTGGCACACGAGAAATCATCTGGCATAAATCAACACTTAGTGCAGCAGCCCTCTGTAAGAGATAACCCCAGGAATGCATCTGGATTTCATAGCCTAACAAAATGTCTGGGTCATATCTAGACGGGGGGGAAAAAGGAAAATGAGCTTCATATTATTTAAGAAAATATTTTCCATGAACAGAGTATAAACAGGATTTCATTCTAATCATGTTGAGTTTAAAAAAGAAGCAGCCACAATGGGTTTCTATGAAAGCAGCATCTGGAGTAGGAGACAATATTTAAAACAGACAATCTTTCAGGATTTTCAATAACATTCAACTGAAAAATTTTTTAGAAGGAGTATTTTCATTGGGAATTTTTGTTTAACATACTTCTATTATTTCAGTCTTTACAAATAAAGAACAAAATCTAGGTCTAATCAGGTTTTATCAATGGAATCAGGCTGTATCGAGCATAAACTGAAACCTAGCTACCGGCACAAGACAGATGTGCAATGAAATATAGTCCTGTCCTCAAACTTTGTTGTACTATTTTCCTCTATGAAATAGAATAGAATTTCCTACTAGTCTACTTGAATGTTTTGCAAATAACAATGTGCAATGCATACTGCAGTGTAGCTTATAGTAATCAAAGGACACTTCTGGTCCTAAATGGTGACTCTTAATTGGGGAAGTTACAATTTGCAGTTGAGTGAGAGCTATCAAAACTGAAACACGGACAAAAGCAACCGTATCTACTAGTTCTATTTAAATACCTCTTCCTTTAAGATAACCTTCTTTCTATAAGATACACAAGAAAAACTCATTTTATGCTGTATCTCATGCCAGGTGGAAAACCTGACTGGCTCAGGTATGACAAAAAGAAAAGTCAGAATTGTCTCCTGACACAGTCACTGCCCATCTTCCAATCAGGCTCAGAGAAGAGTTGGCTAGACAGAAGGACAAACAAGGTGGCTTCAAAGTCAAAGCACAGGTAGGAGTTAGCTCGGTAGCCTGTACTACCTACCTTTTGAGTAGGCACTATTAAAACCAGAAGTCATGATCTGGTCACTTGCTGAAGAGCCTAAGAATGATTTTCTTGGGCTAGGCAGAAAGAGACTAGCCAAAGTAACATCAGATATCTGTTATTTTTATAGTAAAAAAAGAAAGGAAGCTTCACTGGGAAGAATAGCTGCTTCTTTCAATGCAGCTCAGTCAAGGGGTTTTGAGTCCCAGCAGGCAGTATTCAATACAACTGAATGACCAAAGGGCAGCTGGCAGGAGGTAGAGGACTGGATGATAGGCTGAGGGTCCTGTACCACAGTCTATGCCAAATGCCACAACAGGATGCAGGCTTGTAGACTTCAGTTTATAGGAGAAGGATTCAGGGGCCTTGGCTTATGAACAGGATCTCTGTACTTTCTGCATCCTTAAATGCATCAAAAAATGCCAACATTTCCTGACTATTGGATATAGGACAATCCTCAGTTAAAGTTGTATCACACATACACGTGTGTATCAAATACACATTTGTATTACAAATGAGGCTTCAGACTTTATCGTGAAAGTATCTTCCTTGCTTGTGTGTCCCAGCCAAAGGCAGATGACAACTCACTTTGAAGTAACTAACTACTCTGAGAATAGCTCCAGAAAAGAGCTTCTCCACACTTCTGCCATGGACACTAACTTTTTGTGAAAAATAAAGGGAAAAGTATTTGAATCCTCTTACTCAGCATGGCTATCTATTACAATTTGGGCTTTTGCACCAGCCAGCAAAAGTTGCAAAAATCCCTTTTACCACTTACTTCTACCTGTGAAGAAATGGTTTTGATACAATTTTTGGCTAAAGCAGAAGATTCTAAAGTAAGTTTCTGATTTCTAGCATTCTAGAGGAAGTAAAAGAACTAGCACTTTGCATTTGTGGGGCTATTGTGCTATCTGCTGTTAATATCAAATGAATGATTCTTTGTTTTTGGAGACAGGAAATCATCATCAGGAGTGGAAGTAGTAAATTTACTCATTTTGGAAGCCTATTCTACCAGTGGTACAAACCCAAAGCTACTTGGAACAATTTATGGACAAATGAATGAAGCTAGCCTGCAGTTCCTTCCAGCAGCATCAGTGTCAAAGAGTTATGACCACGTGCTGCTCCGCACAACATATAATGATTGCCAATGGAGGTTCCAAAATTATGAATAGCTCCATCTAAGCTTTGAAATAAAAAGGAATTATGTAATGGTTTATAAAGTCATAGAATAAATGTTAAAAAATTAACATATTTTCACATTAATTCTTGCAGCTAAACTATCCTGGTCCTAGCATAGTGCAAAACACTACTGATTATTTAAAATGAAGGAAGTAGTCATTTACGTTCATATTTGAAAACTGGTTTCACATAATTCAAAATAGGAAATACTTGTAGATTTTACACAGGGCAAGACGTTATGCAGATGGGTTCCATGACAGATGCAAAAGTGAGTAAGAAACTTGTGAAGAACTGCTTGTGTGGTACATAAAACAGTATTCATTATGCCAGGAATATGCTTGCTCTTTTAAGCCTGTTCTGAACAGAAGGAAGCATACTGTTTGGAAGCAGCAAGTTGCCATAACTATACTAGCAGCTACCACCTGTGATGAAGGACAGTTGCTTTGGGTTTTTCCTTGCCCAAGTAGTGCATTACCTCCCTCATTTCCTACTTAACCAAATTCTAGTGGGCTTTTACATTACTCCTGCAAATACCCCTATTTGTATTGCAACTGAATAAAACATTTCATGAATTCTTGAGTTAATCTTACTCTTCTCTTTTAAGCTAATGAATACAACTACTTCTGTAAACCATCTGCATATAATCTCATGAATTGTTTCTCTAGTATCCTTCAGATGGGAAGATGTTTTATAGGACAAGACATAAAACCACTTTAGTTGATGACGTTTTCAGATACATGCATTTTCTTATATAAACAAACTGTATCTAACTTAAGTATTACATATTTTAACACAATTTTATGTAAATTCACATGTAAATTGGAAAGTTTATCACTGAAAAGATTAAAAAAAATCAGGGTGCTAGTTTTGAACTCAGTCTTGCTTGTACAGGCCAT
This sequence comes from Aptenodytes forsteri, assembly GCF_000699145.1. Classification (NCBI taxonomy): domain Eukaryota; kingdom Metazoa; phylum Chordata; class Aves; order Sphenisciformes; family Spheniscidae; genus Aptenodytes; species Aptenodytes forsteri. Next base: position 7,480,541 of record NW_008796222.1, on the reverse strand, counting down.
TAGGGATTGCCTATAATGGCACATTACTGAGTCACAGGTATCGCTTTACAGTGCATTACTTTGCTTTTCCTTTCCAACTAGACACTGCACATGCATTAAGGGGAGGGTCTCATTTCACCTAATTTTGGCATCTTGGGTTTTTTAAGCTGGTCTCTTTATTGTCATTGAAGAAAAAAAAGCCTCTTTGGGTGAACTATTCCTTATATTTTAGCCACCTCTTGCAGAATGAGATCCCGTTCTTTCCGTTTAACATACATGGTGATGAGGGTAGCTACTTAGACACTGACAATGAAATATAGATGTCTAAGTTTCAGTCAGATGACTCTCATACAAAGCTATCTACATGGAAAATCAAGGTAGAGTGGCTAGTAAAGAGTGAATTCAAACCCTACTGTAAATTCCCTGTAAACATAATCCCGTAGTCTCAGTTTCCCATATTTAAAACTTGGATCCAAGTGGTATCCTTCTGAAAGCATGAAAAACGATAAACACACTACCAGCAACTGAGTTGCTCAGATACTGCAGTAAGTTACACATACATGTATTTTGTACGTATATCTGTATGCATTCACAGTGTATATGCACAAAGGACTATAATTAGTATTACCAAATTTATGGATGCTTAGGTATTTCCTTAACTTTACAATCAAAACAATTTTTGGTTAAGTGTATCTCTGAATTATCTTTGAAGGAAAAATTAAAGTAAGATTAAATTCAAGTAGAACTCTTTTTCTACTGAACAACACTTGGGACCCCAAATTCCTGCACTACAGTATGCATAAGGTCTACCTTATGCAACAGGTTTAACAGACCTATCAGATTTCTTGCACCTAACATGAGGCGCTGCTGTTTCTTGCGTCTTACTTCCTTGCTGATCAACTCTGTCTCAATTTATGCAGCAGAAGTGCACTCTCCTGCAGCCCAATCCCATGTACCAGCTGTACCAATGGACCAGTGTGTCATTTGTTGAGACCTCCTGTGGTATTCTCTTTGCTGTTAGAGAAGAAGAGATGCCTGGAGCTAAAAGATGACATAATTCCAAATAGGAAAATGAACAGGTCAACCCAAGGTTTAGCTGATGTGAGCTCAACTGAAGTCTGTCTGTCTCTCGCTTTCTCTCTCCCTCTTTTCATGTGGTACCACAAAGACGACAGGCTGTGAGCTAAGGAGAGGACAAGTTTTATATTTTTCAACCTCCCTTCTCACAATTTTTACAGTATACTATCCAATTGGTCTTCATCATCAGTTTAAGCTGTTTTATTAAAAGAAATTGTAATGAGACCAGCTTTTACACCTGCAAGAAACTAGTAAGTTGTAATACTGATATTTGAAAGCTGCTGGCTAGGACTAACACGACACGAATAAGAGGTGTGCCTGCCAACATAGTGCTCTTTCGTCAAAAGGATGGGCCCTGATACTGCTTTGCATGCTGTTGCCAGTCTCTCTGCAAAGATGAAAAGCAGCACTTATACTGGCAGGATTTAAAGACGACAGCATTAGCATTCAACTCATACATGCTGCAGAGAGAAGAAATGTGATTATTTTCCTTTCTAGCTAAGTCGTATGTGCTGTTATGCCATCTCTTCCTCTTTCTCATTTGATAATTTCTTGAATGAACACTAAAGCTCCCAGTTATGCCTTCCCTTCTGTGTCTGGTTTTCCTGACTGCTATTTTTCTTCCAGCTAAAATTAAGAGGGGGAAAAAAAGGGGG
>NW_008796222.1:7458439-7478737 GCF_000699145.1 Aptenodytes forsteri | reverse complement strand
GGGGAATTAGGCCAGACCTAAAATACAGACAAAAGCAGCAACTGCATGGCAGCAGAATACTTTGTGACTCAAGTACATAACTGAAATCTCTGAAAACATTTTTCCAGTTTGCTTTGAACAACAGAAATCCATAAAGTTGATACAGGACATTAACTAAAGATTTCTACAGGAAAACGCCACCCAAGATGATACTGTCCTGGGAAAAGAAGGTTAGATTAACACATCTGTGTTCTAAAAAGAAAACGTTACTAGAGCATTTACAGAAGAACAAATATAATGCATTGTATCCAATACAAAAAATTGATTAGCATCATACTTGACAAGAAAAACATTATACAAAATACTTAAATGTTAAGTATTAACAACTAATTAATTTACAAATGTTTTATCCCCAAAATCTTTAAGAAAAATCTTACAACTTTATACTCTGTTTTTGTACTTTTATCAGAAACTACTTCCATGGGAACAAAGAGCCGTGGGTGGCCGGTGAGTCTCAAGTAGCAGTGAACTACTACTTTTTTTCCAAGCCCATCCTGTTTCCACATCCTCTGCGTGTCACAGAGATGGGGACTGTACATTCCCACATGAATTCCCCAAATTTTTCTCCACTCATGCCTGCAGGACCAGCCCTTTTCTGCTATCTGGTAGTATCTGCACTTACAGAAGAGTGGCACAATTTGCCTTAAAAGTGTAGAAGAGGCCCAGACATTTAATTTCTCTTTCATGGGAATCCACTGCTCCATCAGGCTTGGACAGCTCTAGTTTTCCCGCATTTTTAAAATCTCCAAGACAAACACTCCTGTAGCATTCCCTTCCTCCTCCTCCTCTTCAAACAGCCAGCTTTCCTGTGTTTTGTACTGACTGGTTTGTGGAGCTATGTGAATGTGTTTACTCTTTTTTCTGCCTTTAGGTTCAGAAAGGTGGTTCTGTTTTACTTTTTCAAGCAGGCAGATTCTTCCAATTTTTCTCCCAACTCATTGCAGCTGACACCTTAAGATAAAGAGAGGGTCTATTCAAGAAGGCTGTTCAGGCAGCATGACAGAATCCTTTAGGACAGCAATATAGATACAGGCTCCATTTCAAGAAAAAAAAAAAAAAATCCCCTATGACAACTCCAAAGAGCCTACAACTTGGTGCTCTGTGCTTGTAGATCATCCACACTGGCTGCACAGGATGGGAAGGAGACTGTTTCTCAACTGCTTTATGCCAGTTTTGAGCTGAAGTCCTATTTTTCTGTTTACAGCCAGAGGACAGCTTACCAAAGAAGGGAAAATTGGACCTATGTAGGTGAAGCTTCCTCTCGAACTCTAAGACAGTTGTCAGGGTACCAAGAACCACTTTAATTATGCTTTTCTTTGTTGCAAATCCATGTTGTTTATTCTTCCCTGCCTCCTCCAAACTCACCTCGATGGCTCTTCCTTTCAAACTGTTTCCTACCTGTCAACCCTCAAGCAGCTCAGTATTTCAATACCTTTTAGATTTAAAGAGAATTCTCAAATTCCCTTTACAATGATGTGCTTTCTTTTAGCTGTCTCTACATAGATTTTGGTACTTACACTTATAAGTACCCCCATTTCACAGCTGAATCACTCTCAGTAATAATCTCCTAGAAATAAAGGTGCTTATTCCCCTCAGTATTTGGACAAATCTGCTAGATTTCAGCATAGATGAAATCACAGATCACAATTCCAGAGAAACAACCAGGTCTTCTGGTCTACAGACCTCAAGGCAACTTATTTTCATTTGCCAACTGCCCTGAGTTAATCAGAGACAACATCTACTAATTTCACAAAAGAACATTTAACTTGCTATTTACTTTATGGACGTCTAGGTGGAAACACGTTAACCTTACTGTGGTCATTCAGATCTAGCATGCGCTGAATAACTTCACAGTGAAGGTATAACTGAATCCAACTTCAGCTCATCAATTCCAGTGAACTTTCTGGAGCAACGCTCATCTTCAGTGAACATGTAACGGAGTAACTTTAGCTCCGCTATAAAAAGTTAGATTTGGGAAACACTCTTCAGTGACAATAGGCTAGTGCAGCCCAAGAATAAAACACCAGAGAGCATTAAAACCTCACTAGTTTATTACTCTCTGCTTCAGCATCTGGGCTCCTCAATATCAACCAGCACGTTATAAAGACTATTTGCGTAGATACTCTGGGTCATTTGTTCAAAGACAAAATGCTTGCAGATTTCTGATGGAAAAAGAGACTGACGAGCTAAGAGTATTGCAGGAAGTGATACATTTCCCAGGAATCACTTTTCCCTCATCTGTGTGCTGGGAACAGTGCTCTTCCAGAGTTTACATCTATTGACAAGAAGTGACAGAATCAACCATTTCCTATTTTCAATAACCAGAATAGAATAAAAACAAAAGGCCTAAACAGAGAAGTAGAAGGCTGGAACTTGAAACAAATGAGTACGTTCCACAATTTCACATATATGAAATAAGAGCAAGAATTAGGCCAACTGCTAAGAGAATGACTAGAAATGGGAACAAGAATTCTTCAATTGGACTGCATAAGACAATTCCTCCCACAGCTGAGGTACCCTCTGTTCAGTGCACCAACAAGTTGATGAATTCTGTTCCTGGTACTGACAATCAAGATTGAATAGATATTCTGTCATTCCCCTGTGCCAGGAATCTGGAATTTCACTCTTCCACACTTCCCTCCAACACCCAAAGAGGCCAAGAAGATGAACCGAAAGCAAGCTGCAGTCATGCTGGGCATGCTATTTGGTCACAAGAACCTATTATCCTCTAGCCTGATGCATATATCAGTATATAAGATACTGATATGGTCCTCTGCTGATAAATTAAGGTGATTTTGAGTTTTGCTCCATGAATCCCAAGTGGTAATGCTTCTTAAACATGGCCTGATTGTTTTCTTTCTCTAACCTATCAGACCTACTATTAAGTGCACCTACCAGAACAACTGGAGTACCTATCTTGTGCTGGAAAAAAATAACACTAAAAACAGCAACAGAAGATTGTTTTAAAAATAATTCCTGATGCTGAAAGTTTTCATTAAAGCTGCTTGCTTGTTCACTTCCCATTGAGGAAGATTTTTGCAGTCCACTACTTTTTAATCAAGTAGTTTTACCGTACTTTTTCCTTCAGTTAAAGCTAATCTGGGCCTAGACACTTGTTTTGTGCTTAAGAAATAGAAAACATTTACTCCAGCAAAATTTCTTATTCTCTTTCGCCTAGGCTACAGAAGATAAAGGGGGAAAAGAGCTGCAAACTGTAGATGTGGTCCAAGTTTTAAAAACATATTTGTCGAGAGTTCAGCAGAAGTCTGACTCCTTAGGAGGGAAGTAGACTAAGATGACGACAGCAGTCTGCCTCTCCATTAATAGATCTAATTTTTTTATCTTCCAGGAATACAAGCTAATTAACTCAATCTTTGATGATAAAGTTGTTCAGTCAAAAAGGCATGCTAGCACAGTGTTGAAAGAGAGGATCTCTTAAGAAGAGATTTCTCAGTCAGCAACCTGGTGACTGGTACATTCCATCTTGAAGTACTACAAAAACTGCATGCTTTTTTCATTCTGTAATGCCTTCGATATGTACAGATGTAAATTCTTCTGTTCTTCAGTGATAAATATATATATTCTAACTGCTGAGTTCTCTCTGTCATACTCTTTATGTACTGTCACTTTTTAAACTTCCACACAACTGGTGGAGAATTCTTCATTTATTGGCAGCTTCTCATTCTCAGTGATTTTCCTAAGTTTGATGGAGCACTAGATTTCCAAGAAAGAGAAAAATAAAATTATGTTCCTTACCTGAATTTTGTCTTCTCTGAACAGGGATCTGCTGCTCTGCCAGGACCCACCCTGTGTTGGTTGCATTCAGCAACTCTTTTTGTATTCTGGCTTCATGGGGTTGGTCAATGTCTTTCTCATCAGAGGTTTTCTGGTTGGAGAGAGAAAGAATTGCAAATGTACTCTGCCTAGTACACATTTTTTTCTTGTGCCTCTATTCCAGCAGGGTGACTCATAGTTTAAATCTGTTTATTTTTCCTTGCAATTTTACAGCTTTGCACCTCTGTCAGTAGGGCCTGGAGAGACGTCTGTGGTTCCACCTACTCACCAGCCGAGAGGGCTACCAAACAGGCTTCCCAGCCTTGGTGGAGATGGGGAGAACCAGCAGTTTTCCAAGTCTGATGGAGCAGGGGATTTCCATTCAGAGAAGACAAAAGTAATGAAGGAAACTGATTTTTCAACTACCAGTTATTTTAATCTGTCCATAGCAGTTTCAGCACCATGTAGGTTTTTTTGTCTTGCCTCAGAGTCCCTAGAAAAATTCCTCACATCTGGGGGGTTTTCTATAGCTCTCAGCACTGTTAATATCTACTATTCTGAGAGTTTCAGAGAGAGATGTGTAATGAATTCTGGGATTAACAGGAAAGGTTGTATGTTAAAGAAGGTTACTTATATGGCTGATTAGTTTCAAGACTGTAACTCAGCTCCTTAAGAGAATCTGAATGTTCTTGCTGTCAGAGAAAAGGAAAAGCAAAAAGTATTTTTATTTGAAAGACCACCATGCTTGTCCACTCTAGAAATAAGCCTTCGAGGGAAACAACAACAACAAAAATCAGTATTTGAGAGACTGGCAAGGGTTGAAGGAACTAAATCTGCTGTACCAAGCCTGAAAAATAAAAGCAGAACGTACAGATATGCTACCTTTTTACAATATTCACTACTTCCTGGAAAAGAGTTCTTTCATCAGTAGCGTAACTGACTTCTAGTCCTGTAACTCCAGATCTTGTGAGCAAGGGGGCTTGGTCTCTGCTCCCTAGAAAATAAAGTAAAAGAAAAACACATTACAATTTAGAAGGAATTCCATTACTTCAGTCAATAATACTGCTTTAGAATAAAACATACAACTGAAAAGAAGTATGGAATACAACCTATTTTTATCTTTAACACTAATTATTATCACAATTAATTCCATGGACTTATTTTGTTCCTCTTGGGTGGAAAAGTTTGTTCTTTTCACTTAGTAAAAATCTTGCACAAATTCTCAGATATAAATAGATTTGATTCAAGAGAAATTTCACCATTTTACATGTACAAGAGTCCAGCTATTAGAAAATTATTTTTGAATAAGAAATATTAAAGGACCATATGACAGCTCACACAGTGTTTTCACACAAAATATGTATTTCAACTGCTACCTTAGAGTAGTGCTTTGCAAAATGCTTTGAAGAATGAAAATGCTACATAACATAGTATAGTTCTTTTTTCAGTACACTTCTTAAAAAACACTGCTAAGTTACTACGGAAAAACACGAGCAACTGCTCACTTATTGCACATTAAGAGTATCTACATTGATAATGTGTGCTAATAATAGCTATAATAAGCTATAATAATAGCTGAATTCGTATGCATGCAGGAACTCAGCATTTGCCTTCCGTATATAAAAATGTCTATAAATGAATAATACGCAACACATACTCTGTCTTTTTATTTTCTCTATACAACAGATAGCAATATCTCTGATTAAGGCAACAAGCTGGAGTTTTTAAAAGGCATTGTACTTTGACACATTCTTAAAAAAATTTTAAAAAGTGTGCTTTCAGAAATAAATGTTAAAATGAGTACTGTAACTTACAAAGCAATAATAATACAAAAAGGGGGAGGGAAAAAAAAGGTGTGTATCAATGTCAAGTCACTCCACAGGGAACTAAAAAAGTTTTAACCAAGAAAATATTGACAGCAATTAAAGCAAGGAATATCACAATAACATTTAAACATATCATTTTATTTTACTAACAAAAACAGATCAGAACCTTTCGTTTTTCGAAATATTACTGGACCTCTTTACAGAGAGCTTTTTCTTGATAATTTGTCAGTGGCACATGCCTAGGGAGCCATAGTGGCTATACTGTGGAAAATCTCACTTAGTAAGGTAATGGAGATAATTTTTTTAAAGATAGTAATAAACATGTAATACCAGAATAAACTTAACTGAGAATAATAAGAACTAGCTTAACATGATATAATATGTACAATACTTTGAAAAATAAACTGGTAAAAGAAGGAGCTGTTGCCTTAATGCTAAATTTATTTTTGGTAGGTTTTCGTCCACACTTAAATTTTAGACAGTATTTTGTGGTTTAATGCACATTCACAATGCCAAAGAAACCCTGAAAGAAAGAGGACTTTTTTTTGGTTTTTGTTTTTTTTACTAGCCTAAACCAGTGGTACTCAACCTTTAACAGCTGGAGAGCCACTTCTTTATTAAATGGAGTTGTAGAGCACCATAAAAATCAAGTATCAACAGTGTGATTTTTTTTTTTTTTTTCCCATCATGACACTTCAACGTGTGATGATGCTGCCTCAACATCATCACATATTGATACATCACGACATGACACATCAGCATCCTCTCTCCCAGCAGCATTCTGTCTTCAACCCCTTCTGGCTGCTAGGAAGGAGTGGGGTGGAGGGGTGGAAGGGGCAAAAGGGCGAGTTTTTCCCCATTCTGCCCCACGGCTGCTGGGTGGGAGGTGATCTCTACTCTTACCTGTGGGGGGATCCCAGCAGCTCCTTTTCTTTCCCCCTATGGGAGGGGGAACTTCAGCGACTCCCACACTGCTGGTCCATTTGCTCAGTGCTCCCCGCGCTGCCTGATAGAGTGGAGCGCCGATCAGACGCCTACATTGCGAGAGCCGCCTGTAGGGCCATGAAGAGCCACATCCGGCTCTAGAGCCACAGGTTGAGTATCACTGGTCTAAACAAAGCCAAAAAGGTACAATAGAATAAGGGCCCCTGTTTAGATCCTAAAAGGATCAGATAAAACCACAAAAAAAACCCTTAAGTAAAATATAAAACATACTGTCTTGCTTTTAACATTTTCTATTTGTAGCTATCCAGCAAATTGAGTAGGAAACTAAAGGCAGGTTTTCCTCTTTATACTTTTAGAACACTGCAGGAGCTTGTCCACAAGTACGCAAACATAGGTATTTTGCACATGCGTATGTTATTTGTGGTTTACAGCCCATGCAATAGTTCTTTGGAAGATATAAGCAGGAAAACTCTCCCTATGTTTAATATGGCCATTCATCCAACAGTCAACAAGACAAAATTAAATGAGCTAAATAGTAATATAGATACTCGATTATATTTTGCTTGCTACTGTTTGATTACTATGAAATAAGCATTTTTGTAAAATATGTTAAGAAAAAAGAAATAGGAACCTTGGCTTGAGAGCGTCCTGTCTCTATCAATCACTATAGCACCAGTGATTTCTTTTTTATCAGTATTTGGCAGTGCTGTGTCTGATGAGATGCAATAGAATAAAGCACAGATCGGATCAAACTCTGGGTCTGGTTCCAAATCTCGTCTGGTTCGAGCATGTAACTCCATACTGATGAGGGTAAGGTGTTGGACCTACCAACAAATAAATACAATAAGTTAGTATGTTTTGGAGCTTTCTTCAAAAAATTTAAGAGGAGATTATCAGTGCAAATGAACTCATTGCAGACATTTATATGGTCATATTATATTGTAACTAAGAGGTCACACCTGAAAATTAATAGAAGTGATTAAACATGCATCTCTGGATCTCACTTTTTTGCAAAAAGCATTACCTTACAAAAAAGATTAATCACTTAGTACATTTTTATACTCTATTAAAATTCATTTTTTTTTTCTGATAAAATCTTCTTAATCACTTAGTACATTTTTATACTCTATTAAAATTCAGTATTTGTTTCTGAGTAAAATCTTCTTTTACCAAAAGCAGAAGATATAAACAAACAGAAATGTTCAACTCCAACAATTGTAAATTCCTGTAACGTTTTCAAACAGCTTTGCATATTGAGCTGAATTAAGTTTCTGGACTGATCAAGAACAAAGAATCACTGTTGGTCTTTATTTTCCTTTCCCTCCCTCACCCAAGACGTGCAAACAAGCATGAAGACTAAGTCACTTACAGGAAGATATGGAGCATACCTAACTTTCCCTTCACTTGCATTAATGAACTTCCACATCATGTTGCTACAGCTTTTTGCAGAATGGTTTGCATGAAGAAAATGCTAATCCCTATATATTGTACAGTTTTGACTCTATAAGAAATACTATAGTATTTAATACTGTTTCAATGCTATGTTGTTGCTCTGTTGTCTTGCATAATATAGTTGGTAATGTGGACTGATGGGCAAGTTGGAGGAATTAGAAGGGAAAAGTTACAAATATTTCTGAGTATGTAAGCTGCCCTGGGGGCAGCCTGATTTCCTCTAGATTTGCAGCCTAAATCACTAGAGCCACCACTAAAATGAAATTTTACTATCAAGCTCTATCTCCGTTTCCTGCAAAATCATTAGTTTCTTGTGGCTTCTCCTATGTCATCTACTCAGTGCATAAAACTTCTGCATCCCCATCTCATCTGTAAATTGGTCAACAGCTAATTCCAAGCCACGGACGTAGTGACTGTCTGGCAGCAAAACATGCTGGCTGACCAGTTAGCAGCCAAACACAGCAGTACTATATTCACATTGAATCCCTTTCTCCAGCAGCAGTTTTGGTCTCTCTTCCCAGACCAGCCACTGATCTACATGAAATGTGTAGACACACTCTTTGAGACATGTACCACTTTGTTAAATGTAGTAGAAACTGGCCAACAGGTTCAGAAGGTAACATGCAGAGATACCGTGAGGGCCTGACTGCATGATGCCAGATGCCTTGGATCATTTCCTTAAGAAACAATCCATGAAAGTTATGGTCAAATAGTTTTTCCAGTAATATTTTTATACAAAACTTACTATTTCTTCCTTCTGATCTTTCCCTTGTATTTATTTTTTAAAGGAAGGTTTACCACTTTCTCAACAAAAATACTGTGAAATTTAGTTCAATACGATTAAATAAAGGCACTTGGAGATCAAGCTGAAACTAGAAGAGCAACTACTTAAAGCTGCAGCCATCACACACTGATTAATTTTAAGTCAGGCAGGGACCAAGGAGGAAAAGATTTTTAAATTCTGCCATTAGAAAACTGGTCTGATAAACTATCATTTTATAAAATAACATGTAACAGTAAGTTACCTCATGTAAAGATTTTGCTTCCTGCAAGTTTTCCACACTGACTTTAAAACCGTAAGTGTTATTTAAAGATGGTCCTTCAATCTGAGAAGTCTCTTTCTTTGGAGCGCCGAGGGCAACAAATTGATTCTTATTGGGGGAGGAAAAAAAAAGAAAGAAAAAAAAGCTCAGTATAATATTGAAAACACTACAGGTTGCTAAATTAATATGCAATATTAAATACAAATTTATCAATGAAAGTGCAAATGCTATGCTACAATTACTAAAAAAAAAAGGCTTTCACTATCTCTTCATGTCATTTTTCAACAGGGAAACAACAGTTGTGTCTTTCTGCCTTTTAGGAATAATTTTAATGAAACCTCATAGTAAAGCAAGAGGCAGTTTGAAATACGTGGGGGGGGGGGACACGGGACGACAGACACGACACCAAACGCAAAAAACCAAAACCCCACACATACTGGCTTTCTTAGAAGCCTGAGGACAGGGGAACCAGCAAATCTCTATTCTCTCTTGAGCAACAATTCATCAAAACCCCCCGTTTCAGTCACCACTTTTTAAGGCGCTGAATTAAGAGTACACTTAAGTACCTACTTGAACTGGGTGAATACCAGTATGTCAAGAACAAAAGAAAAGACTATTGAGTCATTTTGGTAATGCACCTAGCCCACCCTTCTGTTTCTAGCATGGGGAGCAGAAACAGCGTTTAGGGAAAACATGCAAGTCTGATCATTTTATGTGATCCATTCCCTTTCTACTCTGTCAGCATACCAGTGTCGTTCACTGCCTATGTTGTATTCAGAAACTGCTTAGGACATCGTCTGAAAACTAATACACACACAGATACATAAATATACATGTCTGTGTCTACACACACACACACATATATATATAAAAAAGGGAAATCACAATAGAACTTTAAAAAAGGGTGTTGTAACTAAAAGAGCAAAACATCATCTTTACATGGTGTCTCTAGCGTTTCATTAGCGTCTCACTACCCTAAAACACAGAACACACTCTCAATATCTAACTCCCCCCCTCTGCAAATTAAAGTGATTTCTTCCTCCTAACTTGGAGTGTACACTGATTCTACAGCAATTGCACCCTACCATTTTAAATGTATTTTCAAGATCTTAACAGCAAAAGAAAAAACAACACAGAAGAAAGAGAATGGAAATATGTGTGTGGCATAATAAAAATACATCTGTACATAAAATCTTAATTCACCTTCATTTGTGTGGTTAAAAGTACTCTTCGAAGACCATCAGTATTATTTCCTCTCTTGTGGCTCAGTTTCTGGGCTTTTGGTTCTGTAAACATATATAAGTGCGAAACTGCTTAGCCTCAATAATATTGTCTAGACATTAAACAACTTGCTGGAAACAACCAGAGACATTTGGTTAACGTTATAAACAAATATTAAACAAATACAACTTTATTCTCTGTCCAATCCAAAGCACAACTATTAAAATTTGGTATTTATGGACATTTAGGAATGTATAGTACAAGGCCAGTAAGTCACCAAACCTCACATGATTATCATCTTGAACACTGCAATGTTATTCACACTCTACACTGAGATTATGTTTGGAAAAATACAAGCAATATAACCAACACGATTTCAAAATCCCCAAAATAAGCTATACTTTTAAATTAAGTTTTTAACCAGCACTTCAAATGTTCAGATACTAGAGACTATCAGGAAGCAAAAGGGTGTTCTGCTTCTAGACTTTTTTATAATTCAATAGTTACTTTAGCAATAATGCACAGGCCTTTTCCTTTCCAAAAATAGATTTAAATTTTTTTTTGTGGAGATGTAATTATTTTCTCATTATGTCAAAAGAAACATCGTATCTTACCATATTCAGAAATTTTTTTTGTGTATCATTAGAATCACTTAATGGATTTACCTGTGGATAAAGGAGTAAACCCAAGAACTTCAGGTACTCCATCTTGATATTTTCTCTGCACAATGGGTGTACTATGTAGGCAAATGGATTCAGAATTTCCAGGATCTTCATTAACTGGAAATGGAGACGTGTCAAAGGATGTCCTAACGTCCTCTTGGGTGGATGGAGAGTTTTGTGCACTTCCAACAGGTAGTACGTCATTTCCATCCACAGAAGACAAAATAATATCCTGATTTTTCCACTCTGTGTCTTCTAAATTGGACTGCTTGGGATCTGGAGATGCTACTTGCTGCCAAGGAGGAAGTACTGGAGAATCTGGTGAACTGTAATTGACATAATAATCTTCCTCCTCCTCCTCCTTATCATGTTCTAGTGTTGAAGTAGTAAGTGTCTTGCTTTCAGATGGAGTTTTATTAGAGTCTATGTCATTTTTAGTATTTATGGAAGTTCCTATAGTGCTTATAGACTTATCACAGGTTTCCTTGGTTTGTGTTTTTGTAGTTTCTGCCACAGAAGCAGGACAATTCTTTGTAGGCACAATAGGTCTTTCATCTTCCAGGCTAGATAAATTTAAATCTTTAGCTGCTTTTACTACTTCTATAGATTTCTCTTCAGACAATACTGCAGAGCTGAAATTCTCAGCTGCCTTTTCCAGCTCAGCAGGATGATTCTTAGGCAATTTCTTGAAATGTTCATACTCTTCTTTGGCATGAAGCCATATCTGAACTTGCTGTTGGCTTGGAGCACACTTGCATGGCATTATGACTATTTTTTTGTCTTCACTAGTTTTATGGCTATTACTTTCTCTTTTATTAACAGTAGAGTGACCATAACGGGGAGGAGACCCTGGTCTAGGACTTTCTGTCATTGCTGAAAATGCAGTCTTCCAGAGTCGTAGACCTTCTAATGAGAAGTCCCCCTCAAACTCAAGCAGGTCATTTGGAAGTCTAGTTTCCACTGTGAGAAGCCGTCCTCCGATCTCCCTGTGAAGAAGAGAGTTTGAATTACTGTTTTGCTCTAAGCCACACTGCAGGCAGTCCTCAAGATGATACATAAGCAGAGTCCTGCTAACTAGTTTTCTCACTATGCAATTCCTGTGGGCAGTATCTTTCTTTTACAAACAAAGCAGGCACATTCCCACTTACCACAATAATATCAAGCAATAAAAAACCAAAGTGTCATGAATGACAACGGGTATTTGCTCAGGAAGTACAGTAGTTTTCAACTTCAAATGTATGTATATCAGATGGGATCTTTCATGCATTTGTGCCACGTAACAGCATAAAATTGTTTACAGGAATAAATTAAATTTAATATAGACACAAGCATATGTAGACAGAAATGCATTTAACACAGTACCTTGGCTTTTCTGGAGCATCTGAAGGATTGCTGCAAAACGGTTCCTGATAAATTGTTTCTGCGAGATCATGATCTAGCAAAGTTGCCATGATTTCTTCACGACTGGGTGGGGACATGAGAGGCTTAAGAATGTGAGCAGTACGAGGTGTAAAACTTCCATTCTTTGATTGCGAGGGAGAACTGGTTGATCTTGGTGAACTATCTGGAGTTGGAGTTAATGCCTCATTGTTTCTCGAAACATACAATTCTAAATCCTCAGAAGCTGCATCTATAAGTTCACCATCAGGAGACGACAATATAGATGTAAAAGAGGTATTAACTGAATCAAGTGGTTGACAGGGTTCAAAAGTGGTTTCTTTTCTAATGTGGCTTTGAATCCAGTCTGAGCTGGTTGGCTGAGGAAGGTTAAGAAATCTCTCTTTATTTACTGTATTTCTATTCAATTTGAATTTTTCATTTAAACAGACCTCAGTCTCTTGCATACAAGAGGTATCGATAGAACTAGATCTAGAAGTTGAAGGATGAACATTTTTCCTCCATTGGCTATGGCAGTGGTTCTCATTATTATCCAGTGAGGTTTTCTCAAAAAGCTCAGGACTCAGGGAACCAGACCTTATCCATTTACTTGTGCTTGAAGAATGCTGCTTTTCTTCCTCAGATTTTTGGTCATTATGACACAGAAAGTCATTTTCTGTTGTTTGTCCAGAACCAAGATCTTGAACTGCATCACTCAAGAATTTCTGGGGCAAATTTTGATCTGCTGGGACAAACTGGCTTGCAGAATAAAAACTGCAAAATCCAGTTTGCCCTATAGTATTAATATCAAAGTTGTAATTGTGGTCTGGAGACAAGCTGTCTTCAAGTGAGTAGCAGCTTTCAAAACCAGGGTCTGAAAAAAAAATGGGGCTGTCATCAGACACAGAGTGATCAATGCGACTACTGATCTGCTGGCTTAAAGACTCCATTTTTGAAAGTTTTGGTGTTTTTTCTTTAGGTTTTGTATTCCTAGGAGCACGAGATTTTCTTGGCGACGTGACTGACCGTGACCTTTTGATTGCTTTATGCTGTTCAAGAGGGCATGGTATATTCCTGCTCAGCTGTGTTTTAGCCGGTAATGGTTCCTGTGTAACATTTGCATTCTGAGCTTTCTGCTGTCTCTTCTGGAGCAACTCTTTCAAAACAGCTAGGCCAGACTGTCCTTCACTGAATGCTGATGGGGCCACTATAGTCCTGTTTTTATACTGGGAGATGGGTTTTGGTTGCATGGTTGCTTCTGAGAGAGACCTTTGTTTTACTGTTTCAGGTTTAAAATGTGACATATCCAAAATAAATCCTCTCTGGTTTTGATCCCAATTTAACTGTTTCACTGGACTCTTCAAAGACGTCACAAAACAGTTCTTAGGCAACTGAAGTGGCCCAGGGCTTTCCTCAGATGACTTAAGAATAGAAGAACAAGGATCAGAATGCTTTGATGCCTCCGGTAAACAGAAAATCTGCTGTTGATTATTGTCTTTACAATGCAAATAGTTAGCGGCATGTAACTGATCCATCTTCACTGTGTCCAAAGAGTCACGAGCTTCATTCAATTTCCCAGCTGGTGGTAAATATCTGTTTTGCAAATTTCTTACCTCCTCTGCTTTTGCAGAAGTCTTATCTTTAGAGATGCGTGCATTCTGTGTTACCCGAGTTGAGTGATTAGGTGGATCAAATATGTTTTGAATGAGAGCAGAATCCTTCATTCTAAATATAGCACTTTGAGGCCTGGGTCTTTGAGAGCTCAGTTTTGGTACTTCCCTTCCAGATGCCACAGGAGTAGATGCGAGAGATGAATGAGGGTCTTCTCGTGGAGCAGGTAAACACTGTGCATCTACAGGCTTATCAATTTCCATCAATGAATGAAAACAGCCTGATGAATTACCTTGTGCATCAGCTGCTGAAGGGAGCTGGGCTGATGGTAGGTATCCTGCTGAATAGCCAGGAAGAGGACTGTCTCTGCGGTTATTAAGCGGCTGCGAGTTGACAGAGTTGTAAGAAATCTCAGGCAGATCTTGACGTTGCAGGACAAACTTCACTTCTGCAGTAGAGCGAGTATTTCCTTTTTCATCTTTAAATACAACGCGCTTTCTTGAGGATGCTTTTTCAGCTGTTTTTTGTCTTTGTTTTGTTCTAGGTTTCTTCTTTCCATCATCTGCTGTTTTATCAGCCTGATTAATCTTTTTCTTTTTCTTGGTAGACACAGTGGGGCTAGCAAATTTCTTTTTACATTTCTTAACCTGAGTTTTTGCTCGACTATTTTTACCTACACTAGAACTAACAGTCTTGCTGTTGTACATATTGGGCCCCCTACTAAATAAAGCTTCTCTGTCCAGGTTGGTCAAAATTTCTTCTGCTTTTGGATCAGTGGGAGACCAGCAGCGAGGTGGAGATGTGTTTACTGGGCTTGTGCTTCTCTCAGAAAGAAAACCTAACTTAGACATGACATCACTGTAGTTATAGTCACAGTCTTCAGCTTCAGCATTGTAGGACGGCGAAGGAGGAGAAAGAATTGTATGAGTCCTTTTTCTGAAAGATAAAGTTCTTTTAATATTTTTACTACCTGTTTTTTGTGGTTTTCCAGCTTTTTTCTTGGTTGACTTATGTTTTGCTTTCCTTTTGTGACTTTTCTTTGGTGTTAGTGGATAAATAGGATATTTGGTTGCAGGAGAGTCAGGAACTTTTGGCCAAAAGTCCTTTAAAGGTGCAAGCTTTTTATATAAGTTCATCTTTTCCTCTGTGAGTACTACTCTTTCCTCACTAGAATCTACTTTCCCTAGTTTAACAAGCATATTTTTTCTCCCTCTAAATCTATTGATGATAATATATTTAATAATAACAGGTGGCAATTTTTTAGAAAGTTTTCTACGCTTTCGAGACTTCTGAGACCCATCCGAACTGTCAACACTTTCTATCGGTTGAGGTAGATTAATTTTTGAGTTGTGTGCGACAAAGCTTGATTCACTGTCTTCAGTCTCATAATTTACCTTCCGTTTCGTTCGGAGCGTATATTTATTCCCACATAATCCAAAAGACTGCTCAGTTTCAAGAGATCCATCTGCAAACTGGCAGTCAGTATAATTAGCAGTACTTGTAGACATTTTGTTTTCAAAAGCCTCAAGAGGAACTTGAACTAAGTCACTAGGTAAAGCACTATCCTTAACAGGAATGTTACTACAAGCATTACCTTGTGTATAGCAGCTTTCCTTCACTAATGCAACATCATTTACACTTGCAGGCTCCTGATGATTGATAAAACTATGTTTCTTTTTATTCAGCTTCAACCTGGACTGTTTGTTGCCTTGCTGTAATTTATATGTCACGGGAGCTAACTTCTGTGGTCGACTGAGACAATTAGAAAGAACAACACTAGGAAAGAACATATAATGTGCTGCTTGTTGACTGAGGCTTGGCTTTTCTGCCTTATGCTCCTGAAATTCTTCATACCTAATTTTAAGCTTATTAAGGCCACCTTCATCAGTGTTATTTTCAAGTGAATGTACCACAGTTCGACTTCCTCCTGAACAAGACACCAATTCACAATTTTCTGTAACTGTTGCTGGAAAAAAACTATTTATATTTGCACTGCTGGACTTTTCATTTACTTCAGAGGACATTTTACCTTTGGAGTGGCTGGAGTGGCTCAAATCAGAAAAGTTAAATAAGTTTTTATTCAACATGCTGTCACCAATGTGGCGGCCCACATGCATAAAAGAGACATCCTTTTCAGCCTTTCTGATGCTAGTATACTTCCTACTAGGTATCTGTCTGCTCACTGATGAAATATCATCTTCATACTCAAAAATATTATTTTCACATGAAGGAACTGGGAGAGTCTCTTTCTTGTTACTCTCTTTGTGAGAGTTTTCTGCATGGGTACTATTGCTGAATGGAGTTGGGTACTTTGCTGAGTAAGTGCTTTCTTTTGTAAGAGCATGGACTGAAAGTTCAGGTCTTGTTTCTGTGTTTGGTTGCGAGAGGTCTTCTACTAAATCTTCATTATTCAAAACATGGTTAGAAAGGGCACTTGTGTGTTTACACTGAAAAGTAATTTTAGCAGAAGATGGGGGTTCTAGCGTAGCAGCATCTTTGTGAAAGATTGAGGTCTTTACAGACATTTTGCTTGTTGCAATGACGGACGAGTGAGTTCGAGAACTTTCATTATTCAAAGGATTGTCTGAAATGGAAGACAAGCAATTAGAGATAAACTCTAGTTTTCCTGTAAAAAAACCAACCTAAGGCATTAACCATTTTAATGACATTTTCCTGAAAGCCCTTCCATCCAAAGAAGAAACAAAACTCTTCTAAATCACGCTGCATTTATGATCATGACAACTACAGACCCTGAGTACGAGTTGCTTTATCAAAATCACGTCGTCAGTACATTTGTGTCTCAGCCGTTCTGTCAGTTACTCCTAAATGGTAGGCTTTCATACAATTGCCAAAGATTTCATGCTGGTTTTCTGAGAGAACGCTTCTAAAATCACTTTCAGATAACTAAATATAAACAGATTGATTTCTAGAAAAGCTTGTATCCTGCTTTGTCCCTGAGAAGCATGCATACTCATTGGCTCTGAAAAACAAAGAACTTATTTAGATGACTTTCCCCATATAGAAAAGTCATTGCACAGAAAGCTGAAGTTCTATCTTACAACATGGCAAGGGCTTTGTATTAACTGTCCTGCACGCTAAGCACAGGTAGTTTGCTGCACTTTTATAAAGCAGAGCAATCCACCACCCATTCAGCTGTTTATGCAAGGAGCTCACACCATTTAGTTAGATCATGAATTCATATTCATGCATTAACGTTCCCACACAGATCTGCGACCAGCATGTGCTGCGGCAACTGTCCTGTGCAGACTCATCATATGATACCTGGGACGATTTCTCTCTTTCGCTGATACTTTAATCACATTTACTGCAGGCTAAGTGTGGACAGGCAGGTGGTTAAATAACAAATTAACAACTGGTTTGGAGCAACCGTGTGCTTGCTCATAACCACAATGAACACCAAGTGATTTGAAGAAGTTTATTCCTCTGCAAAGAGGCAGTTACCACAGAGCTCCTGGCACACAGCAATTTGTTCATGTGTCCACATCTTTAGCTGAAATGTTGAAGGAGGATAGGAGTTATGACACATGCTGTATGACCTGAAAGCAGGTGCTGCACACTGTCGTACTAGATGGGGGATCCTTTGGGCCTTTACTGTAAGTCTCAACCAACTTGGGGGATTATCTTAGATTCATGCTGCCTTCAGCTTAGCAATTTATTTGTTGTCGGGTGAGAAAAATAAAATGAAGTCTCAATCTGCTTCTAATAACATTTTCTAATGCATACACAGAGTCCCTGAGCTGTGAAACACAGCTGGGAGATGCTGCCTATGATTCTTTGAGGGTAGGAGTCCACACAAAGAATGAGGAGGATTAACTGAAAACCAAGAAAATGGGAGTTTAGTGAAGTGTCAACAAACGCTTGGAAGGTACCCGACTATTCAGATATAAAAATTGCAAAAATACTCGTCAGTCAGTCAGATGTTACGGACGCAGATTCAGGTGTGGATAAGCATTTTCTAATTTAGAGGAACTGGACTGAGATCTGTTTTGAATTTACTTTATCTCCTATTATAAGAAGTTGATATAAAAGTTCACAGTAATAAACTCATTCTAAGCTGACACTCTTCTGCAAGTGATATTTCATATACTTAAAATATTCTAAAAGTTAAACAATCATTTAAGATACAGTCTCATTAGCCAGGAGCATCCCTTTTTACATTAAATTACAAAGTACTGCAAATAAGGAAATTACAATTGTATATTTTGCAAAACCAAATCATATTAGTAATACATCAAATCACGTATTAACCCTACCATTATACCCATAAAAGCAAAGAAAAAAGCAAACTATGCTTTAAACAGTGAACACAAAAGCTGTGGTTGTCTACGATCTATAAGATCATATAGCTCACTTTCTCTAATACAGAATTGCTAATAGATATATTAAGACGTATTTATTTTATATACTAATGTATGATGTTTGTTATTTTTGTCAAATAGCTTCAAGAGACACGAACTAATACAGAAATCTTGTAAAGGATTACATTCCTGCCTCGAAGAGCAAAGGCAGTAATAGGAAATTAGGTACATGCATGAGCACAAACAAGATTTTACATTAACCAGTTTGTACTATAGATTAAGAAAGAAGCTTCTGTACAAAGTTATGTTAACCGCAAATCTCAAATTTTAAAGGCAATGAAGTATGAAGTATGACTAATACAACATTTCTAAACAAAGAAGAAAATTACTGTTGATTAGACCAAGAACAAAAGTGAACCTAATACTGAGAAAACCCTGGATACAGATATATATTTCTCCCCACAAGATCCATCCATTTTACATTGTTTTGCTCAACAGAATTTTATAAATGTGAAAATATGCAGATTGTCTAATGAAACAAATAATGATATTTATATATTTGCCTAACCTCAAAGTGTGTGTTCTATTAACTAAGGTTATTTTGATGAAAGACAGCAGGTTATAAAGAGATGGCAAGAGGCCTCTCTACAGATTAATTTAATTTTTTTATAGATTTTGAAAGGCAGTTTCTTCTGCATCAGCTTTGCCACTGCATAGTTTTAACTCGTGCGATCCCAAGATGTGAACATGCAATCTGCTGAATGAAACGTAGGCTCAAACAAAGGCTCACTGTATTTTAGCATGTGTGGCAAATACTTGCAAAGCAAAGAACCATCTAAATTTACACAACAATACATTTACTATTTACAATGAAAGGATAAATGATCCTACAGGATCATCAATTTTAACACCATATTTGCATAACAAATAGTAACAGAAAAATACCCCTTGCAACAAGGTAACTATCTTTTCCATAAAACTAATTAAACAATGCCCTTTTTTGGATCATTAATACAATAGGAAAAACAGATTCTGGTAATTCGTAGAGGGCATTGAGATTAAAATATTGTTGGCTTATAAGGAAGATGTTAAGGGCTTGCTTCTGCAATCCATTGAGAGCATTTCCTTCCAATTGAAACAAGAATTTAAAATGGTTAGCACTTTTGAAAATTAGCAAATTGATCTGAAAATGACCCAGGTAATAATTCAACTTCCAAAGCTGTTTTTCTATTTACTTACCACCATTTTCATCTGCAGTCCCATCTAACTGAGGTATAGAGAGATTAGTTAGGAGCATATTGTTACCACTCCACTCCATTTCTTCCTCTGAAGACGAATCCTCTTCTGTTGAACTTCGATGGGTATTTTTGCCAGCTGACCTAGAGAAAATGAAGGAACTAATTAACGCATAATACTTCTCTTAGAAAATACCAATAGCCACAGGGAACCTCAATCAAAGGGGTGTGGTGCTATACGGTTGTGTAATTTGGGAGAGCAAAGGGAAACAAACAAAAAAATTGTTACATTTCTCACTGAGAAACTCAAAATATTATTTAATGTTACTGTTTTAAGAGACAACAGTGGTAGACAACCATTTAAAAACTACAGACAAAACCAGCAGGATTCACTAGCTTAAGAAGTTAGAGAGAAGGTATTTAGATGCTTAATTTTATTTCAATTTTACTGAAATTTAATTTCATTGCTTGAAAGTGCTTGAAATTTGAAGACTAAACCATTTTTTCAGTTTAGCTCTGAGCAAACAGATGTTTACCTTTTTTTTTTTTGGTTTTTAAAAAAGGAATCTTTACCATATAATAACAATTCTGTCTCTTGGCAGGCTTAACTAAAGCACAACCACCAAAACAATGTTTGTTTCCATCCCTCCTTGAACATTCTGATGTTGCCGATCCTAATACTTAAGCTGCTTTTACCAAGTTAACTGTTCTACATTGCCATTTTTGCAGTCATAAATCTGCTGGGGGAAAAAAAGAAGTAAATCTACAAAGAAACTTAACGTTTACTTGCTGTG
>NW_008796222.1:7450573-7458285 GCF_000699145.1 Aptenodytes forsteri | reverse complement strand
GGCTACAAGAGAGAAATCCAGATAAATATTACGGAACTAAGGTTTGGTATTTTTGTTTGTTTGGTTGTTTTTAAGATAATCATAATCTATCCTGGTAGCTTGATATATCAAAGCATTATTGTGTAGTACCCTGAAAGGTATAAATACAAAGGTTTTGAAGTTACAGGAAGGAAAATCCACAATAACCTAAATACAGTCTACTTTTGAAGAACTTTTATCTGTGGAGTTTGACCAGAGCATGAATTATATGTATCATAACACCACAGACATCTGAATGTGCTCAGCATTGAGCCAACTTAGATCAAGCCATGTTTCTTAGTTCAGGAACAATAGGCTCAAATACGGCTACATAATTTCCAGACTAACTCAAGTCTGGAAGCAGCGTGACTTGGAAGAGAGACCTAACTAACAAGCACAGATAGGTACACAGTGGCCACGACCTAAGTGAGCTTAGTTCTCCCTCTTCTAGGTTCCCAAAACATGGAAAAGTACAGTGCAAAGACATTCCGCTCTATATGCAAATGAGTATCAAACTGGGGAGAGCAATCAATACTCTGGAGAGTAGGGCTGCTATTCCGAGGGATCTCAATAGGCTGGGCAATGAGCTGACAGGAACCTCTTGGACTTCAAAAAAGACAAATCCAAATGTCCCACAAATGGAATGAAATAAACCCCATGGACTGCTACAGGCAGGGAGAGAGCTGGCTAGGAAGTGGCTTTGTGGAAAAGGATGTGAAAGCCCTGGTGGACAACTAGTTGAACCTGAGAGTGTGCAGCATGCCTTTGTAGCAAAGACAGCCAGTGCATCTTGGGCTGTGACCGCAAGACTGTAGCCAATTTCAGTAGCTGTGAGGCTGCATCTGGAGTATTGTGCTCAGTTTCGGGCATCCCACCACAAGACAGAAATCCAGCTGAGGAGCACCAGGGTAACTGGGGGCTGGAGCACATGATGTATAAAGAGAGGCTAAGGGAACAGGATTTATTCAGCCTTGAGAAAAAACTAAGAGGAGATCTTGTTGCACTTGTCAAGTATCCGATGAGTGGGTATAAAGAAGATGAAACCAGATTCAGAGGTGCGCGGTGATATGAAAAGGGCAATGAGCACAGGGCTGCCTCAGGGAATGTTATGTACAAGGAAAACATTCTTCAGTAGGAGGGTGTTCAAACACTGGAACAGTTGCCCATATACGATAGGCAATCTCTGTCTTTGGAGATACTCAAACCTTGACCATACAAAGCCCTGAGCAACTGATCTATCCAAAGCTGCTTTGACCAGGGCACTGGACTACATAGCATTTAGATGTTTCTTCCAACCTGAATTATGCTATAATCTCATGCATGAAGCAAATCTTTGTCAACTTTAGTAAATCCAGTCAGGCTGGAGACAACTTCTCCAGATAACAACTTGGATCTCTCCGCATTCAAGCCCACCAGTTTAGATTCCAGGCAAATTTGTGCAACACAGCATGATACCACCATACGTGAACGACTCCAGGTCTCGATGGGCTTTTTGCTCTAGTTCAGCACAAATCAAACCCAAGCCATTTAATTCAGTCAGTAGGGTATTGTTACTCCTCATTATCTCAATATATTTTTTTGAGATAATGGAAGATTGGTGAATACCCAATAACAGAAAAGTGATAGTGTGGATACAGTAGGATGCATTAGGAAGCAGTACAGATAGAATGAGCCTGAGCAGAGTAAGGTTGGATCCATCATTAGGCTCAAACTGGCTCTTTTTGCATGAGCAGAATCAGGCAAGGGGCAGAGATACCCATGCTTTCTTCTGAAGTCAGTCCAAATTCTGCAGAGATCACACCGAAGCAAAGCTTGTAATTCCCTCTGAACATGAGTTGACTCCCTGTGAAGGCACCCGGTATGTACATTCTCCCTAGTGCTTTCTGTCTGGGATTAAGTTGTGGGCATATATGAGCAAGTTATTCGTGAACCAGCTCATCAAGTCTTACAAGTTTTTAAATAGGATTCTTTATTGCATAAAAGCAGTTAATTGTTTCAGGATCCTACCTGTCTCCAGTACAGTCATGCCCATACAGAGCTGTGCCTGAGCTAGTAAATTCTGCAAGATATAGGCTGGTTTTACACAGAAACTACTACTAAACTGAAGATTAACATGAAGTGTTTTAGATGAAAACTCCAACTTTCCAGACTACTGTGAGGGAAGAAAAACAAAGAAAATCAAAGGTCAGATAGGAAAAGTAGTTTCAGAGATGAATTATCTGTAGAACTAGGAGACTAATGATCTAACTTCTGATTCTGTTACAACTTTTCTGTATGTCTTCAGGAAAGAAAAGATTAAATATTTCTATGCCTCTCTTGCTCTCTGAATCATAGTATAATTATGATTTCTGATGTAAAAAAAAAAATCAAAATGTTATGTCTGTGAAGTAGCTCATCTTTCAAACAGAATTATAAATACCAGAAGGTCTGCCCAAAGCAGGGGTGAAGAGAAACTGGATATAGCTTCTTTCAATGCCTGTCAGTGCAGACTGTACAAAAGGTCATTACAACCCGAGAAGGTGTTCCAAGAATCTTGGCCTTAAAAATATTCAAGCTGCTGACCTTTAGCAGTCCAGCAGAGTGAGCAACATTCATGTTTTGATTTAAGCTTTGAGCATGGAAACAAATGGGTGTTTTTCTCAGGCTTCTGGGTCAGTCTTCACAAGAATACTTCTTAAATATTCACTTCAGAAAAAGTTACAGGCACATGAGATGTACAAGATACACCTTAACATTTGTACTACATCCAAGGTGTGACCTTAAAAGATTACAACTAAAGTTTTTTGTATTTGGACTTGTAGGGCAAAAAACCTACTCAATTTTTCCTCAAACAGTAAACTAGAAGCTTAGGTCTCGCCAAACCTAAACATTTAATCTTTATTTCCATGTAAAACTGATGATTCACAGCATCATCTAAACAGCTGCATTCTATCCCAAGATCTGCATAGATTTTTCCAATGCTTTCAGAGACCTCTCTACAGCTCACTGGGCTCATAGCACACTTGAAAACAGGGTGGGAGGGAGGAAGGATCTGGCAGAAAATAACATATAAAGAAAAGAAAATCACATAGATACCTTCTTTTTGGCCCAGGCTCTTCAATGCTACTGTCCCACCTTTGGGACATTACCAAGCTAAGTTCCATTTCTTCCTTCTCACACTGCGGTTCATTTTCTTCATCATCACTGTTCTGAGAATTTCGACAGCTTCCAAGAGAACGGTGGTGAGAGAGTGTTTTGTGATGTCCCATCTGATATCCATCATTCTCCAATCCAGCCAACAGATCAATCATGGCCTCATCAGCACTACTGTCCACTGCAGAAAAAGCCCATACAAATAGAACCTATATTTTGTTCTACTTGTAAATGATTAGTTATAGTCTACCAGTAAAAAACAAAACCAAACAAAACCCCTCAACATTTTAAAATCTACCAGTTTGTTACTGTCTAAAGCAAGGCAGGCTACACAAACAAAGCCCGTTTCATATCTTTTTTTTTTCAAGTTTTATGATTTGTTATCTTTTCTAGCTCTTTATGTAGAATCTTGACAACCTTCTTTTTTTATTTCTTCCCTCCTCTTGTGATTGTAGCAGATTTAGTGGAAGCACTTCTCTCTCTCTCTCTCCCCGCTCCCCCTGCCCCGCCATTACCTCCTCACATTCAGTAAAGCCTCACTCTCCCCTTTTATTTCAGCATAAGTGCCAGCTTCTGAAGCATCACTGCCTTCTCTTGCTCTCACCATTTCAATGGCTACGTTAACTTTGTTGGGCACTTCTCTCTGTATCACTTGGAAGACTTTCAATCACTGCATCTCATGAAAGGTGATGCTGATTTTGACCAACTAGTTCTTTCCTTCTGTCCTTTACTATAATGCTTAACTTCATCTCCCTTTTCTTTTCACTATAACCTATTCCCTTCCTAGGTTCCTCTAAACACTGAAAGTTTATCTGATTTCACTCCTTCCTTAAATTTTATTTTCCTCTATTTGACCCAAGCTTACACTAACTCACACACTTGCCTTCTCATTCTTTATTTTTATTTCTTAAACATCCTTCCAAGTCACAATTTTTTCTCACTCTCCTCCTGCTTACCTTTCATCTGACCTCATAACCAATTTATGATCTCCAGTCTACCAGGCATCTTTGTTACTTCTCTCTCCTTCTCCTCTGGCTGAAGAACTACAATCTCTACTTTCCTTCCTCAGGAAATATCATATGATTTACAATGATCCTGAGAATCATATAAAATAGGTCTCAACATTGGTGAGGAAGGCATTTTCCATATTTTACAAAGGCTTCACAAGACACCATGCAACTGTTTAGAATGGAAACCATCCCCTTTGCCAGAGTTCTGAATTAACTCAATTTTAATTGTACTTTCCGTTCTTGGCTCCTATGCCCTTTGTGAGGTCCATCATTAAACTCCAACCTTTACTTCCCATTAATATAAACCTTGTTGTGTACTTCACAGCAGCAGCAGCAGTAGTAGAAGTAGTGTGCTTCACAGCCCCTGTGACACTACGACTCTACAAAGGCATAGTAAAGACTAGTCCATGCTATGAAAGAGCATATGAGACCCAAAGATGTAGCATGTTACTCATGATCACACAAGACATCAGCAATTAGTAGCCCCATGATAAGAAGAAGGGAGGGGGGGGGAAAAGACAAAAAAAGAAAGAAAGTCATAAAATCTCTATTTAATTCCCTAGCCACTGGCAAAAGCAGACCCTTTCAACACTCCTATTCAGTTGAGCAATTCACACGCATGATCATAAGACATACCCTATATATTATTTTAGCCACTTCTCATCCTCTCGGGATAACCTTCTCACGCCAAAAAAAAAGAAGATAAATCAATGCTCATGTTTGCCAGCTCCCACATAACTTCTTTACTTATAGTTCTCTCGATAAATCCAAATCCTTGCCTACAGAACTTCCATAACCAAAAATCTTGCCTACTTTCTGCAAGATAAAACAGCACTGAAAAATACTCTTAATCTCACGCCATCCACTCCTCCTTTCTTTGCAAGAAAAGATTGTATACTGTATTACCCATAGACATACATTGTTGCTCATATTGCATCTTGTTGCCCATGCACATATTGACACCATATATGTATCAAAAGCACTGGAGGCTGTGGGTTTTAGATTTTTTTCCCCCCTCTGCACCTTGTAGCATCAACTTTAGTGCATATTAACATTATACCTTATATTTACATAAGAATGTATATAGAGATAGCATGAACTATGTGCTTTTCATCTCCTCTAGAGTATTTGAACTATTTCCACCTGAAGTAGCTTTTCATACAAGTTCCTTTGTTGTATTATTTTATTGTTGTTTCCCCCTCATGCCATCCACATTTGTTTGCTGTCATGGTTTTTCTCCCCCTCTTTAATGTTTTGCTTCTTGTTTCTTTGCCTTCAACCATTTTTTTGTATCCATAAGTTTTGGGAAATGCTCTGCTGCAACTTGCCTCTCATTATCAGCCTACTATTTCCCAGTATCTCCAGACAGCTGAGCTTCTAAAGATAGCCCATAAGCGTGTTCTCTACCATAACTGTAAGAAAGATGCAGTAACTGCAAGAATATCATGGATAGACAGTCTAAGTCCTCTTATTCTGACAGTTTTAGTCCTATAACCTTAGGAGCACAAGGAAGAGCAATACCCATAAGAGACTGCATTGAGCTGACCTGACAAGAGGACAGGCTTAGTGAACCAGTAAAACAGAGTAGCCTCTACAAATACACTGTCCTGGTGCCATTTTTAGAAAATATAAGGTGTTTTTTTGGTGGTGGTGGTAGGGGGGGGTGTGCGCGCGCGTGCGTGTGTGTGAAGTCTCAATCTGCTTGACAAACTCCCTGAGGTAAACTACTTAGTTTCTTTCATGACTGGTAACGTAAGTGAACACAACAAAGACTGTGGAACAATAAAATAGCCTGGAAGAAAAGACATTCCAGTCATACTCACTAAAACCTGTAGTCTGACTCAGTCTTTGAGACAAAGGCTGAAAGCTCTGACTATTCTCCACAATGTTTAAAATTGCTTCTTCATTAATAAGTGCTTCCTCTTCTTTATCAGTATGCATCCTATTGGATTCTTTAAAAGAAAAAAAGCGAAAGGATAAAACTTCAAAGAGTCACAGACATCAATACATTATGAAAGCAAGCCACTTTAAAAGGGATTTTACTATTCAAGTATGTTTCCGTTATTTGCCATGGCAATTTTAGAAAGGCTTACTCTAACAATGATGAAAATAAAAACAAAACTACTCTTCATTTTTTCATAACTGACAATCAGATCTTCCTTGGCTTACTTCTGCTAATAGTATAAACAGCCAAAGCATGACATAGATTTATGCCTAAAAAATTATGCTATTAAAAATACTCACCATTGTTCATCTTTTTATCTTTGTGCACTTCTACCATATTAGCTGGCGTACACTGAAAGCCTTCAGGAGAAAGTACCTCAGAATGTAGTGTTAGCTCAGCAGAGAACTCCTCTGATCCATTACTGTAGTCCAGTGATCCTGACAACGTTCTAGTTAATTGAAAACCAATTTTTAAAAGCATATTTAAGGTTTGCATAGAATACTGTACTTTATGGTAAATGGCTAAACACTTACACAGAGAAGTCATTTTGCTTGAGGATTTCTTTAAGTCTCTTCTGAAAAAATTTTTCACTCTCTGTTGCTGGCACAAATCCACGGTCTTTAAAATTTAAAAAATATTTGTTATTCAGTTTTACTTTGACCTCTCAACACAGAGAGCAGCTAGGATTACTAATTCTATTAGGAAATGGCTCACAGTTGAAGTGTCCGCTAATTTTAAGTGCCAAATTTGAGGGCTGATTTTTCAAGTGTATTTAACCACTTTCAAATACTTCACATACTCCCATTGATCTCATTTGCAACTGCAAGTATCAACAGCATTTACAAATCATGTTGCAACTACAGCAAGGTGAGTACCCAGGAAAAGAACAATCAGTAAACAATTTTGAAAAGTCTGGTTTATGCAGCCTGAATAACAGTACACAGAAACGCAGGAAAAAAACCCACAGTCAGAAAGCAGTCTGCCTTAGCCAGGAACCTGCCTCTTTCCTTCTTGCAATCCTCTGGCTACTTGCCAAGTATCATTCATATTTTGAAAGAAACATGGCCTAGGTTCTACAGAGAATAGCTCTGTTCATTATGCAATTAATTTGCAGGGCACGGTCTTCCCTGTGCGATGAATTTTACATAAAAATACAGGGACTTGTCCACCCTTTTAGAATTTTCATCTAACATCACCTTAGCTGTATTCCACAGAAATTCAAAGGAACTGTCCTTGTGCATAAACTACCATGGAAAGCTTCAGGATAAGAGATTTAATTTTGCCAGTATTTAAACATTTAAATGCTTTCCATCATAAAGCATGCAGTCTTAACTGTCATTATCATTCGTTCTGCCTAGAATGCTTTGCAGCTAGCTGAATCATGATGTTTTTAGGCAAGGTTATGTATCTTGCTTTTAAAATTGGAATACACATAGTGGGCAATCAGTAAGCTTGGAACTGAAACAACAGTACATCTAAAAAGCCCTCAAACTTGATACACCAATTTAAATTCTGCCTCCTGCTTGCTTCTCATTCACAGTTTTTGATAAACAGCTGCACAAATTTTTTACTTTTTTTTTTTTTTTTTTTTACTTTGTGACTCAGGG
>NW_008796222.1:7444440-7450236 GCF_000699145.1 Aptenodytes forsteri | reverse complement strand
TCTTTCCCAATTTTTTTAAAAAAACGGCCCAAATTTTTTTTTTTTTTTTTTTTTTTTTTTTTTTACCTTGTGACTCAGGTGGCTTAATCTGAGAAGATTCACATTTCTGTCTCCGTCGCTGCTTTTCATCTTCCCATATAGCTTGCAAACCAGGGTTCCTGCCAATCTGGGCTGAAATACGCAATAATACATGAAGGGAAGTCTGTCAATGTGATGAAAAGCATTCTTCCCCCCAAAATTAGATTCTGACACTCTTCTTCATCTCTTTTGTCATTCTAACCTGTTATTTTTTTAATTGCAAGTCTTGCCTTACTCTAGGATTCAGTGTTACGTAAAAGTTAAGGTGTAACTTTATTTGTTTTCTAGATCTCCTATTTGTTTTCTAGATCTTTGGCTTTTGCTGGTCTTCTCACCAAGTATGCGTATGTACGTATAGATGTATGTACATAGACACACGTACTTGATGTTGATATTTCACTTACTATCCTTATAGGTCTGAAACCTTCTGTTATGCATTAACAAAAATCTCTATTGCTGACAATAGGCTATTCTTATAACCTGTTTTCTTCCAGAGTTCATTCAATTTTTATTCTTTTTGTTAAACTTTATAAATTTGTAGATCAACAATTCGCTAACACTGAAATCTGCACTGTGGCTTAACTAAGCAGAGCCTTAAAAAAAGATGACACAATAGTTCCTGTCCTAAAACACTTTACATGGAAAGTTATTAACACTTCACCTTCAATATCCAGTTGATTTAAAATGTCAGCAGCTACTGCATCCACCTCCAATTCACAGGTACTTTGTGGCTCAACACCTTTCAACATTAAAGAGCTGTGACAACATAAATACCACAGGTTAATTTTATCAATATGTTGATTTTGAAACATGCATTGTCACTGTTTTCTAACTGGACTAACACCTAAAATATTTCAGGGGGAATGGGGGTGAGTACCTCAATACAGAATTACCAGTTCTCTTCCTCACCTGCAAGTCCTTAAATTAATGGTCATATCCAAATCTAATTAGATGAGAAATTTATATCTTCAATTTAAAGGGATTAGCTTTTTCTTTTGTGGGGAGAAGAGCAAGAAGTGGTAAACAACTCTAAATACTACAGCAATTACAATAATGTTCAGCAATTACAATAATGTTCTCCTCCTCACATACAAGTTGAAATGTTCTATAGAACTCTCAGCCAATAGGACCATCTGCGTTCACATGATCTTGCGCCCAGAAAACACAGTGGCAAGAATTTTTCTCTCTCATTCACAGTTCAGAGCAATGCAAAACAGTTTAACATTTCCAACTACGGGAAGTGAAGCAAAAAATGTTTTATTTTTCAGATTTTTAAAATTTATTTAGGGGGCTTAGGGGTAGCCTGGTGAATATAGGCATTAGCAGGGCATTAGCATCCCAAACACGAGCAGAACTAAGGATAACTGGCTTGGTAAAGACTTAAAAATACGAGAAACAGATTCAAGCTTCTTGTATAATGATCTGATCATCTTCCTGCTGTGTCTTTTCAGATTTGCTAAGGTCAGTGGCCTTCCACCTGTTGCTGTCAGTGAACTAATTTTAAGGAGTCCATGGAAGAAGCTAAGAAAGAGAAACCTTCTCTCAGGTTTATGTGGAAGTCTGTTTACCATTTTCAGAATTTTTAGGGAAACACAGAAAATCCCCTCAAAGCTCCCCATGGTTAAAATATGCTATTCCCCATGGTTAAAATATGCTATTGTTTAGGACTCTTCGTCTAGGTTAATTAACTGGTGACTTACATCTACTTGTGTTCCTACATTCCCTGATATACACAGAGCCTCAAAAATCTCAGCATGGAGTAAAAGATATAATTCATTAATATTTTCAATGCTCTCTATAAGCTTTGAATAGAAGTCACTATAGTGCAAGGAGGTAGTAGAAGATGTAACTAAAAGCTGGATATCCCTGACAACTTCTCTGAAAATTAAGTATTTAACTATCTAGAAATATTAAATCGGAAAGAAATGTAAAATTAAACTGCTTCGCTTATGTTGCAAGAGCAAAAAATCTATCGACTTCTCAGAAAACATCAGAGAACTCAACCACAAAAATATTTTGAATTTCTAAAAGGCTTCAGGGCATCATATTTATTATCAAGAGATAAGATAGCATGCCAAGAAAAAAACCAAAACTGACCCCTTCATCACATTCCCAAGCTGTAATATTCTAGAAGAGAAAAATATTTACTTCTAAACTCCTTTTGCAGAGCTCTATGGTACAGACCATCAACAAACTATAGATTACATGAAGTTAGGACTGACGCTAGTTCAGACACATGCTCTTCCTTAAGAGGGTTATCCATGGGCAAAGCGTGTAGATTTGCTCAGTAGACAGCTAACTGAAACTGCTAGGATGCCTCCTGCAAGAAAGCTCTAAAATATTTTTCCTGACTTTGAAGCAGCAGAAGACCAAGAGGTTCTCTCAAATGCACTGCAGAAATTAAACTGGTTTAAACAACCCAAACCCAAACAGAAGGTAAAGGGCTGCTTTCATGGCAGCTTCAGGGGTCTACTGCTTTACCATCACACCAGAACTCCTGAGATACTCAGCCCATGCAAAGAGTCCACGCTGTAAGTGAAGTACAGAACAAAGGAGTGCTTCTAAACGAGCACAACTTTCTCTCATCTCACCTCCTCCTGGGCCTCAGCTTTCCCTGCTTCCCCCAAAAGAACAATCCTTTCCTCCACAAACCGAGGTCCTACTGCCCAAAGGGCAAAGGTTGAGATACTATCTTCAAAAGAAGAAAGGGGGGGGGGGGATGGGACACAACAAATTAAGAGGGCTACTTATCTGAAGGGATAACACAATGTGAGCTTTTATTGACTGCCGTCCAGTTCTGTCAGTAGAATGGAGATCTAATATTTCTGAAGTGTATCAACGTACCACATGACTTAGTTTAAGATACCAAATCCATTCATTCGTGATTACAAAAGCAAGAATTATTTATTAGGTCCACAATAGTGTATGAACTTCATAAAGATTAAGAAAGGCACTGGAAAACAAATACTTTGCTTTGTAAGACTGTTAGGTGACAGTATCATGCACAGAGAAAACCGAAATTGTTAGGCTCTAACTACTTTATTACGCCTGTATCTATTTGTCCACCTATGAAGTAACATTAGTCCATTGAAATACCAACTGCATTTTGCATAATGCAGAAATAGCTTCCTGCATTGTTAGAGAGAACACTGGGACCTTACAAGGAAATCAGAAAACTATTTTTAACCATAAATGAGCGAAGTTGTGAAAAAGCCCACTTTTTTTTTTTTTTAAATCTCTAGTGAAGATGATAAACCCCAGCAAACTTACAGCTTGCTAGCTTAACTGCTTAGGCAAAGAACTGGACAAGATAGAAATAAACAGTGTTAGAAATGTAAGCAGAAATTAAACCAGTCCTAGAATATCTGTTTACTGGCACTTATAAGGGAAAAGACAGAGAGGACTGAAAGGAGATCTAGTTATTTGGTCATCGACTCTTTCTATATATCACAGTAATACAAAGTTCAATTTGTATTACTAGCTCAATTGCTCAGCTGATGCGTAACTTGACTTCTGGGGTAAGAAAGAAATATTCCCCAATGTAAGGCAAATAGGGTTTACTGTGATAACCTCAACCTCTCTACAGCAGACCCAGCTTTCAAGAATCATCTTTGCTCTCCTCCTGTATCACATTATAATAGCGGAACCTTTAGTGGAAAGTAAAATCCTGTGTTATATGTAATATGAAACCGAGAAACAAAACAGAAATCTCAGCAATCGGCTTTTTAATGGAGTGAGGGTTAAGAAAAAAGGAATAGGCATCCTGAAAATCAATTTTAGAAATTGCCTCAAACTTAACATTTTGAAAGCATATAGTTTAAAAGCAGAGAAAACAAAGTTTCCAGAATAATTTCTTGGCAGCCCTACTTTTAAAATTTGTGATGTCACATTTTGTGGCTGCATTAATACAGTAAATGTATTTTTCACTCTGTATGTAAATGTATGTTTCACTTGGTTACAACAAAAGAAGGCAGAGCAGGATATTTCTTTATTCTAAACATCCAAAAGTAGCCTGGCCGAAGTTGTGAACCGCTTATCATGTAGAATTCATTAACAACTGTAAGATGCTATGCATTAATATATGATTACTAATCCCTCCAAGTCAGCAGTACTGTTTCAGAGTTATTGTGAGAATTAAGAGAGCAGATCATAGAACCCCTAAACCAAAGCAGCTCAGCCTTTTAGCAGCAGTAGACTGCCCATGCCCTAATGCACACTTTAAGGACAATCCGTTGCCATCACTTCCCTCCCTTCCCAGTCATGCCATCAACTGAGAAACAAGTCCATAATATCATCAAAATGCATACTTTTCGTGTCACGCACTTTGGGTGCTCGTATTCATCAAAGCATTCAAACAGAGCCTGCCTGCACGGCAGGCGACAGGAATGGCAGGCAAGCTGAAACTTGCATTTTGATCACATAAGAACGAACTGCAAGATTGCTGGCAAACAAGAACGAAGGAGGAGGCCGCAAAAATTCTGTCTGCTCCCTTCATGAAATCAAAGTGTTTCTGGGAACAAGTGAAAAGGGACCACAATACACAACGGTCATTGATATCAGAAGAGTTTCTGATTTTAATACTTTCCTTTGCTAAATGACACACGTAAATGACCAGGAATCTGGTCAAGATCTCTTTGACTTGTTTGGTAGATACAACAGCAAAGCTCTGAGCTTTCTACTTTCACTAATTTCCTCTTTAAAAAGAGTCCAGTTTAAAAAAGAAAGAAAGAAAGAAAATTCTTGCAAAGGTTAAGACAATATATTTTTAGTGTTAGTGACCTATTTCTGAAGAGTTTGCTTGATGACTAAAACCATTAACCGAAACATTTGCCTTTCCTCTGACAAAAAGACAGCTTTCTATTCTTTTCCCTTTAACTAGTTAGGACATTTTGTAAAAACAAAACAAAACAAAACCCATGTCTTGGTTTTCCACATCCCAATCAAGAGTGTGGCCAGTGATTTGTCCTGAGAACTGATCAATATCATAGACAGAACTGACCAAGAGCTTTCCAAATAATCAGATTTCTTATTTATTTAGAGATTCTAATATGGATTTATCCTATAAAAATAACACTAAATTCAACATTGCTGAATTCAAAATAAACTGGTAGTTGTCACTATAACTTAAGTCTTTTTTCCGTAATAATATTAATTTGAAGCATATTCTTTGTCTGCAACTCACCAAGACTCAAACAATTTGGGCGATTAGAAGCAGAAAAGCTCATTTTGCCCAAGCTCTAAATCAAACAGATGTAAGGGGTCTTTCTGTCAAAAACTACTGTATTCCAATTAACATGGCATATTATTCAAATTAAAAACACTGAACTAACAAGAGCCCTTTTTTGAAACAAATTTAGGATTTATCATCATAATTCTCGTTAACTTTTTCAGGATTAAGGCAGGGCTGGCAGTCAAAACTGCACACTCCAAAGACTGACGTGCAGGCTAATAAAGACAACTGACATGTACAGTAAGATTTTCATAAGACTTGAAAAATGTCATTAACTTGGCATTTAACATCCTTGTCAAAGTGAGTTGCTAGATACTTGCACTAACAGAAGTCAGGGCAGTAGCACCACAAGCACCACAAGACGTCCCACAGGGAAGTCTGCTGCCTCTCTGGGGCCCGGGTCAGAGACATCACTAGGAAGCTCCCTGGTCTGGTACGGTCTTCCGACTACTACCCACTGTTGGTTATACAGGCTGGCAGTGATGAGG
>NW_008796222.1:7440545-7441565 GCF_000699145.1 Aptenodytes forsteri | reverse complement strand
GGGAAGTGGTTGAGTCCCCATCCCTGGAAGTATTTAAAAGATGTGTAGATGAGGTGCTTAGGGACATGGTTTAGTGGACATGGTGGTGTTGGGTTGACAGTTGGACTCGATGATCTTAGAGGTCTCTTCCAACCTTAATGATTCTATGATTCTAAGCTTCTGCAACATCCAGGTAAGCCACGAAGGCCAAGGAGCCATTTGTTCCCACTTCAGGAAAAACATCAAAGGGCGTATGAAAGCAGAGCAGCTTTAACTGGCCCTTCTAACATTTTAATTTACTCTGAATAAAACAAAAACATCAGAGGGAGAGGAAGGAGTACAAACTGTCCTGAAGTACACTTATTTAACATGATTACATGCTTCTTTGAGAACTATTTGATCTGAGTACTGTCAATAGCTTGGTCAGCTGTTAGGCTTACTGGTTTTGCTCACCTAGAACCAACACGTACAACACATCAGGAAAATATCTGAAGCAACTGTATCTCCCACTCTCCCAGATCAAGCCACATTTCCTAGGCAGCTACAGTGCTGCAATAAGCAGGTGAGAAGACAGCATGAAGAAGTCAGAACATGTCCAGTCTCGTAGCTGTAGTTAGTTGAAAATACGAACTACTTCAGGTCATTAGCAGTTGTTATGCCTTGGAAGATACTCAGAAGTGGTCTGTTTGACACAGGTTGCCCTATACAACAGAATAACCACCTGCCTCACATCACATCCATCAGTTTTGCAAAGAAAAAGATAATTTTATGGAGTACCAAAACCATGATTTGAGAATATCTGTATTAGAACACGGTTAGAAAAGAACACTTAGCAAGTGACGAGAGGGGTCTGTATTGGGACCGGTGCTCTTTAGTATCTTCATCAATGACATAGACAGTGGGATCGAGTGTACCCTCAGCAAGTTTTGATGACACCACAAGCTGAGTGGTGCGGTCGACACGCCAGAGGGACGGGATGACATCCAGAGGGACCTGGACAAGCTGGAGAAGTGGGCCCGTGTGAACCTCATGAGGTTCAAC
>NW_008796222.1:7405771-7439999 GCF_000699145.1 Aptenodytes forsteri | reverse complement strand
AGACATGGACCTGTTGGAGCGGGTCCAGAAGAGGGCCACGAAAATGATCAGGGGGATGGAACACCTCTCCTGTGAAGAAAGGCTGAGAGAGTTGGGGTTGTTCAGCCTAGAGAAGAGAAGGCTTCGGGGAGACCTTATTGCAGCCTATCAGTACTTAAAGGGGGCTTATAAAAAAGATGGCGGCGAACTTTTTAGCAGGGCCTGTTGCGACAGGACAAGGGGGAATGGCTTTACACTAAAGGGGGGTGGATTTAGACTAGATATAAGGAAGAAATTTTTTACGCTGAGGGTGGTGAAACACTGGCACAGGTTGCCCAGAGAGATGGTGGCTGCCCCATCCCTGGAAACATTCCAGGTCAGGTTGGACGGGGCTCTGAGCAGCCTGATCTAGTTGAAGATGTTCCTGCCCATGGCAGGGGGGTTGGACTAGATGACCTTTAAAAGGTCCCTTCCAAGCCAAACTATTCTATGATTCTATGATAAGTCCCAGCCAAAGCTTTTCATAGCATCCAGGTTTCATTTTGTAAAAGAGAATGTAGATAGAATTGTTCACAAGGTACAACCTGTAATTCAGATATATGAAAGGCAGGGTTAAGTGTGATGGCATAGGAATGGAAGCAACCTCGCTGCAAGAGAACAAAAGTTTACTCTCCTAAGAAGCAAGATAAATCAGGGTTGCACAACATTGAGCTGCCATGGCTAGGCTACTTGAGATACTCAAACCAATTCATTGAAAATTACCTTTTATACCTGCACACTATGCTGAAAAACTGCAATACAAACTCATCATACCTTTGTAGAAAAAGCTCCAAATAAATTATTTTGAGAACAGACAGAGAGAACGATCCCCATTTTTGAAAAAAGTAAAAGTTTGTTGGCACTGTCCACTGGCATAATAACAATAATGTAGGATGAAACCTGTGCTCAAAGAACGTACCAAGGTTTGGTTCCTCAGATGCTGAGGCAATGAATTAAAGCAACAGTGGACACACAGTTAAAAAAGTGCCCACTATATACAGTCAGCTAGATCAAAGCCCTCAAAAACCTTGAAGAATGGACATCAAGGTCAGTATCTTAATTCACCAACATTACTAACAGCCTAGGGAAACAAGTTCTGTGATGACCACATCTCAGGTATTTATAATGTTAAACTGAGGATAGTAGATTAAAAATTAACCCCACAGAGAATCTGAAAGGTGTCACTCAACTACACTGATAAGGACTCTAAACTTTGACGTAATAATTTTCCATATTCTGTTCATGGAAGAAAAAATGTCTTTCTTTGCAGGATGTTCCAGTGACTTGAATAATGCACGTATTTTATTAAGAATCAAATGGCTAAATAAAAACACGTACATCCTGACAAGCAAGAAAAACAATTATGGCAGCCACAAATCTAGCAGAAATCTTTAACATTACATAACTGCTAGACTGTGCTGAAGTGTTATTTGTCAGATCTCTCAATTTCCATATAAACTAGCATTCAATAGCAAATCTAGGATTTAAAAAAGAAAGTGTTTCTCAAAAGCATTCTACCAATCATTTTGCTTTTAACACTTTTGTCCGAGTGGTAGACGTGACTGGCAGATTACTCCAAGCCTGATGTTTACCAGAAAGTTTTCTCACTGGAAATCATGGAAGTGTTTCATCATTTATTATCAGCTACCTGAGGGATAACATGAATGTGTCTCATGTGAAGAAGTCCCCTTGTCAAAACTGCTGGATAGCACTGCCAGGCTCAGGTGACTACTGCCTATTTTAAGGTGGGCTTTGTAGGTTCCAGTCTGGTAACACTGGCAAGTATCGTACCTAAAAGCCTTACAACATCAGGGATTCCTGGGCACTAGTGCCTTTGGACATTTATCTACTTCATAACAGAATCACTCTAGAATTAGATTATAAGAACTGTCCCTGGCTTAATACAGTATGCTAATTATAGCGGCAAGTTAGTAATTCAGAGATTTGCCAGGAGCAAGACAGGACATGGCTAGGTTAAATACTGTTCTGGAGAAGTGGCAGAGTAGCAAGGTGCTATCTAGTACTGAAGAGTGAGTTCAGTCACCAAGAAGCTTTGACATAGTTCTCAAATGTTTTTTGAAATATGGAACCACCACTGGCATTTACTTATGCAAAACGCTGCAAATGTCACATCCATAACTTTTGAATAATATTTTGCATATTACCTACCAGGCATCCAGCATCGGATTTCAACCACTTGATGTACTCCAAAGTCAAGAAATGCCAAATCACTGGCACTGCTTGGTTAAACCAGAGAACTTGTCAACTGCCACTTGCAGCAAGGACGTGGCAGATACACATTGGACTATCTCTAAACTCTATTCTCGATGTACACAAAACCAAGGATAGTAAGTCTAAACAGACATCCCAATCACTAAGAATACAAGGCAGCCCTAGAAATTTTGCCATCTCAAACATCATTTGACTGTCTTCCCCTTTTGCTGTCTCTTGAAAGAACAACTAACAACTTAAGTGTACAGGCGAAAGGTAGGGAAAGACTTATGAGATCTTCGTATCTGATATAAAGGACAAGCAAAGACTTAGAAGTTCAGTACTGACACTCAGGAGAAATTCCAAATGCCGCTGGAAATAGCAGTCAAATGGTGAAATACGGTATGTAAAAATTTTTTGCTGAACAATTCACAAAACAGTTAAACATCTCATCTTGAAATCAAGAAGACTGGATAATAAAGTGAGGGGACTGAGCTGGTATTGCACATGAAACTAGAAATCAATATAGCTGTTGATCTAGCTATACACAGAAACCAAATGTTTGGCATACAGAATGTACTTTGTTAAGGAAAGACAGAAATACAGGAAGAAGGGCGGCTTTACAGATACCAAGTAATGCTGTAGATTGCAAGAATAAAAACAGTATGGAAAAAAATCTGAGTCACAATCATTTTAGGAAACAGTTACAAGGGTTTCCTCGGATAAATATCTCACATACTATCTGGGTCAGATTTACCCTCAGCAAGGTTGATCATGACAATTATGGGTCCATTAAACCAACCTAGATGCAAATTTTCAGAATTTTAAAGGAAATAAAGTAGGAAGGTAAGCTGAAAGTGGGACAAACTGCAGCATGGGTTTGATTACAAGAACACTGTTTCAAGTTGATGCCTCCCATAAATAATCCAGGAGAAATTATAACATGCAATTAATTTTGTGTAGATACAGAACAGAATAAAATCACAAATGGAAATGAGTTTAGGTTTGTTACTTTGCAGTGGCATGTACATCCTACAGCACGTGGAAGACAGCTATGCTAGAACACCTTTAATAAAATAATTCATTTTCTAGACAAAGTAATGTTTGACACAGTATCAAATGGGAAACAATTTCAGTTGGAGGAGATGTAAATTAGTTCCTAAATTATTAAAGCATTTTAAGAGCTGGCCAAAGGTGAAATTCCTATTGGTTATATAAAAGACTGAGCGTAGATACAAAATTCATAACTGAATATAGACCAGTTTCTGGGACTGAGTTTACTTCACATCTCATTAATGTTGTTGGCAGGAAACGCAGGAGTGTACTAATGAAAATGCTGAAGGCAAGCTGGTAGACATACTGGATATATAACCAGATCATAGTATCATACAATGAAAGCAGGATAACTTAGAAGTAGAATAATAGAAACAGGATGAAATTTAAAAATGGGATGCAAGACCCTATATGAACTTATAAGGGATTCTAAATGGAATATTATCACTTGGGAAAAAAGGAAGAGGAGAAACATCTTGTACTAATAAATCCTAAAATGTTTATAAGCTGAAGTGACATGGTAAATGAGACTGTAAAATGTATCAGGGAGAGAACTACCAGTATCATTGCATATGGCGCTACAGAGAATTTGTTTGGTGTACTATGTAGTATTCAGGCTCTACATTCAAGAAAGAAATTCCTACTGGCAAAAGTACAGAGAAT
The DNA here is from genome assembly GCF_000699145.1 of Aptenodytes forsteri. Lineage (NCBI taxonomy): Eukaryota > Metazoa > Chordata > Aves > Sphenisciformes > Spheniscidae > Aptenodytes > Aptenodytes forsteri. Next base: position 7,436,054 of record NW_008796222.1, on the reverse strand, counting down.
GCATGCTAGGGAAATGGACAGGTTTGGCATTTGCCCCATTACTGCTAACATCCTACTGCTGGAACGTGTGTGAGAACCAGAGAAGGACTGGCACAAGTGAGGTGTTGCACCCTTGGCTGTATACACAAAAGTGTGGCAGGAGGAGGAAAGAAGGCTTGTGGATACAGCCATGAGGATGAGTGCCTGCAGAGAAAACAGCTGTGGCTCCTGCTATGCTGGGCTCATCCCTCTCTGGGTTTGACAGCCAGGAAGTGCTACTTCGCTTTCTTTTTATCTGCCTTCCTCAGATCTGTGTAAAGTAACATCAGATAATCCTGGTCTAACATATGATCCAACCCCCCAAAGGTTAAGTAACTTGGCTTACATAACCGAACCAAATAAAAGTTGAAATGGACTATGAACGAAGTATGCAGCCAAAAAGGAGAAGAAATAGGCCAAGAACAACTGGATAGGGATTGACCACAAGTAAAATCACAAGGCAACCATCAGATGAATGTTGTTTCAAAACCTCCTTAAAGTAGGAGTAGTAGAATCAGGAAAACAGATGCTACCTTGCACAAGCTCAAGTTTTTGCACACTAGAAAAATCTGAAGTGTGGTTTAAGGCACTTAATTTCTACTGGGGAAGCCAATACTCCCAGTACATAATGTTAGCAAGCAGTGTGGCATATTGAGCCTGTTAAGCTATTCAGAGAAGAATGACAGGAACTACCCAGAGACTGAGAAGACTACTAGATGACAGAGTATTTACAGGACCTGTCAAAGATTAGAAAGTAGCTTAAAGAATAAACTTGCTATGGGTAAACTATACAAATCGAAGTAGCACCAGATACTGTCTGTTCCTCTCCTCCCCAGCCCCAAAAACCCCAACACCCCAGATATATTCCTTTTCTTATAGAAGTAAAGCTATTAAAAATTACAAGCTGTAGACCAGAAAATGTCTAGAAAAAAGCAAAAGCATGGGAGATGGACATGAAAATTCTAAGCTGAGATTCTTATGTAGCTACTATTTGAAATGGAAAGATTGGAATAATCTGACAGCACACTATTCATGTTAATTAAAGGTGATTACAAAAACAGAATCTGTGGAACGATGTGTAAATATTCTCTATAACTATTAAACTTGCTTAGCTTTTCATCAGAAGTCATTAGCTTGTCCTGGTTTCGGCTGGGATAGAGTTAATTTTCTTCCTAGTAGCTGGTACAGTGCTGTGTTTTGGCCTCATTCCCTGCCAGCGAGAAGCTGGGAGGGGGCACAGCCAGGACAGCTGACCCAAACTGGCCAAAGGGATATTCCATACCATGTGACGTCATGCTGAACAAAAAAACTGGGGGCAGTTGGCTGGGGGGGGGACGACGGACATGGCCGCTTATTGGGAACTGGCTGGGCATCTGTCAGTGGGCGATGAGCAATTGCATTGTGCATCACTTGTTTTGTATATTCTTTTATCATTATTATTATTTTCCCTTCCTTTTCTGCCCTATTAAATTGTCTTTATCTCAACCCATGAGTTTTACCTTTTTTTCAGATTCTCTCCGCCACCCCACTGGGGGGAAGTAAGTGAATGGCTGTGCGGTGTTTAGCTGCCTGCTGGGTTAAACCACAAGCTAGAAACATATCTTCCAAAAACCAGAAAGTTGAATTTGCCACATATATTCCTATTGTTATCTCCCAGTTAGATTTTTACAACCATATACCAGAAAGTGTGGGATGACCAAAACTATACAAAGAAACTAAATAACGATCATCTGTGTCACATTAGCACTTTTTTTTTTTTTTGAACATATAAAACATATAAAAGAGTCCTTTAAATGAGCGGCTGGAACCCTGTAGTATATACAAGTTGATGTATATAAGAAAATACAGCATACATAAAAAAATTTGGCATGCTGACCTTGGTATTTCATCTTCTTCCCATTCAGTGAAAGATACACTGTTTGAATTTTCTGGCAAATGAATTCTATGATGTTTACTTACACCTGATGTATCATCTAGAAAGAAAAATAGAATGAGAAATGAATTCATTTATGCGGCAATATTTTTTACACATATAATTATATAATTGCATTTATTATTTAATATTACCAGTCCAAATGCTCCTAAAGAATAAACAGCACTGCCTGATATCATCTTCAGAAAGTAACTATGCTATCATTTAAATGATTTAACTTTCTTTCTAACATGTAGATACATATAAAAAGAAAAATATATTCTCAACACACTGACATTGTTAGAATTAAATTTGCTGTGTTCTAGTCATATCTTAACATAAATTCAATCTTTTCCTATTTGTGCGAGTTTCAAAGTAAATCATGCAGAGTCTGATGTAAACTTCAGAATTCCCAAGTGTCTGGGTCCTCAGGTCAGATCCCAATGGAAATCAGAAGCCAAAGAAAACACTAAGTTCTACTTCACACTCTTCCTCTTTCTTATCTGCAAGCTGAAAGAGAATACACGATATATTCCAGACGCAGTGGCAGTAGCAGTTAAGTGGAAACCTGCAATGAAGGCAGATGTTGTCTGACCTACAAATAAAGAAAACACCATGTAAATTTGGTCGGAGGTCTCAGTTTAAGGAAGTGTTCTCCAAAGTCATGCTGAAGAAGTTCCCTCTGAAGATTTACTACCTCCCTTGTGGTCTCCTCCTGAACATCCACTCTTCAGAGGAAGGAAAGACAATATACACAGGATGTGGCACAAGAAAGAAAAAAGCCCAAGAATGAAGCTGAGGGGAGGCGGAATGGGAGAAGACTGAAAATTACTCAGTCTCCCACTTCTATGTGAAAGACCAGCTTGAACCTTGAATTTTCTCAGCTATGTTGGTGTCACACCCTAGCAGTTTTTTTCGTATTAAATTTACCTTTCAGCAATAGCAAACACTTTTGCATTTGTTAAAGATACACTAATTGAACAATTCAATTGTCAGAGGCCTTCAGTAAATAAGTATTTATTAGAATATGTATTTTTATTCTATAATTTTAAAGTAAATTTCATAACAGAGCCTTGCCAATGTGAATTCCACTACTGGGAACAGCAGGGATAAGGATATCTCATGTAGCAAAAAGCCCTGAATAATTTAGTTACTACGGAAGCCACTGGGAAACACCATGCCAAAAGTGCCTTAGAAGCTACAAATAGAAGCAACTGAAATCCAGCAGGCTTAATTAAATATGTTCCAGACCAACCCTACTGCACCCAGACTAGTTCCTGCAAACCCTGCCCCTACATCAGACTCTTAAGTGCACTGACACGGCACACAGACACTAAACTCACACTGGAAACGTGTCACTCAAGTGTGGTGAAAAGTCATGTTTGTATTGATGCAGGAGCTAGCTCACATTCAGCCACACCTGCACTAAGATGGTCTATGCACTGCGATGCCTAAGCAGGTGATTCCAGAAAGACAACACAAAATATCTGATCCCGTTTGCACAGACCCAGCTCAAACCTAGTGTAGCTTAGTGTCTGTGCTGTTCAAAAGTGACGACTTGCCCCTGGGCAGAGCTGGTCCAGGAAGAAACACAGCCATGTTTTTACTGTGTGGCATATCAGCTAATTCTCCGTATTAAAATGCAAGCTGACTATGCATGGAAACATCCCTTGTTATTTTTCATCTGCAACTTGATTATTCTGAGCTGATGAAATGGGACTGAATAGATGTATATTTTAAAGGAAAATACATCACAGCAGCTATGCAAGATTATAGGCCAACTGGTAAAACATATACTATTATTTTTAAAAATCATATGCATTTCAAATACTACACCAGAGCAGTTTGAGTGCATTACCCCCTCTCTTATTCCCTATGAATGCTACTTTCAAATACTTCTAAAAATTGAGGCTCAAATTCCTGTATCAGTTTGTTTCTTCAGTAAAGCTACTCATAGGGATAGAGATTTAAGGACACTCAATATTCCCCTTTTCTTGACAAAGATCTTTAAAAACAGTAGCGGTGACACATCAAGGTCTTTCAGAGTCATATTACAGAAGAATATTCAACTATTGAAAAGAAAAGTTTTTGTAATAGTTTTAGTGGCATGTGGTGCACAAATGAATTTGCAGCCTTCTTCCTCACTATCCATGAAGAGAAGAACTTGAAAAAAAGAACTCCTGCATCTTCTGGATACAGGCTGATGAAGGCAGAGTATTCCTGCTACTACAAATTTGCCTGCTGACACCTCTCAGCCTTCAAAACAGTCATCTTATCTCAATGAGAAAAGTACCACTGGAAACAGGCCTGAGGCTGCTTGCTTACATTTAGGAACAGATCTATTATTGAATTTTTTATTCCTTGCCAGACCGATTTTTCTATGGTCATCTGCAAGGGAAGAAAAGTAAGTGCTGCACATCTTTAGGCAAAGGCTTTTATTGCCATCTAAAAAACAATGTTCAGCCTGGCCTGGATGGCACAAACTACACTTGACTAAAATGAATGCACGCTCCCAAGTCACAGAAGCTGTGGAACAGGCAGGTAAGTGTGTCAGTTGTAAGCAGAGGCTGTGCCTTCTACGCCACTCCAACAGGTCTGAGCTTAGAAAGGATGGTGCTTCTCAGGGCTGCTGTACAGCTGGCCTCTTGACAGCATTGCCTCTATAAGGTTGTGCCAGGGACAAACCATTTGTTGCTCAGCTGCTGTGCTAGGAGTAGTAAGTAGATAGTGATCCTGTGCCTGGGGACTGCAACAGACTGAGGCAGGCTACTTATAGGTGTGTGATGTGGAGCCACTCAAAGCGGTATGATACTTGCTAGGAGCACTGCTGCCATTATCCGATCAAGCCAGGACAAGGTAGTCTGTCATTTTCTTGCTTTTATCCTATTGGATTCTCCCCTACCAGAATAGTTAGAATCCAGTGGTCTCAGTCCATGCTCCTCTTTCACCCTCTTCTTCCCATTCAAGACCTAGGCCTCCCATCCTTAAATAAATGATGAAGGAGAATATAAATAGCTTATGTCTTTCATCTCTCATCTGAAAGAGAGAGGGAAAAGAGCTATGGAAACAGAATGGGAGCAACTATTCAATACGTGCATGTCTCCAGAAGGCCACTTTGGACGTTTGGAAGGCTAAAGGTATCTGACTATACTTCCTCAGGACTGAAGATCCTGAAGATGCTCTGTCTGCGGCTGAGCTTTTGTCTTCCTACAGTTTTGACACCAGCAAAAAGTGTGCCCTATTGTTGAGTATGAAAAGAGTATTTTTCTTTAGACGAGAATCAGTTATGAAACCCCATGCACTAATCTATTGCTGTCTGAATATATATGCATAAAAATAATGGGAAAAAATTAAAAGTCAGCATGATTCTTACTTGCTGTTTTTACAGAAAGACACTTCACCATTATTTTCAACTCCTGCTTTAGCTGTAGGAACGATTATGATTTAAGTAAACAATACTTATTTTTCTAAATGTGAAGCACCAAAGACATTATGGTTTTCCTACTGTTATCTCCCCTTTATACTGAAGCATTCAGATAACATCATGGATGTTCTTGCCAAACTTCATTTTTATGTAAATGTGTACACTCAAAATGCCAAACTGATTTTTTAAAATAAAAATTTGAAATACCTCCTTTGCTCAGACATTTATATTTCAAATTTCACCCTAGAGCAAATGACCTTAGTACAAACACAAGTATTTCAATTAAAAACATTATTTGTCAGCAGAGCATAGTGATTAGCCATAATTTTGTAAAGACACTACACCACAGCAAAAAAAAGAATTATAATTGATATAGGGGTCAAAAACGTCAAAAAATTAAAGCAACAGTATTAATATGCTATCTTTCATGTAAATTCTTCAACTAAATATCAACTGTTTTTAATCTTCTAACTTGAAAAGAGGTGTGATTATCTTGTGAAAATGGTCACAGCTGCACTGCTGACAGAACACGTGTTTCTTGATGTATAGCATCTCATTTCAGGAAGCAGACTCTTCCTCAATCCCAATACACAGGCACAAAAAGGAAAAATAGTAAAAAGCTACACATGGACTTTGTTTTGACAAAGAAAGCAAACTATAGGGAAACTACACATGATAACCATTCAGCCACAAAAGTCTACGGCAAAAGTCTGACAGCTAGTGACATTTTGTTCAAAATGGTAGTTTTTACCTCCAAAACAATTATTTGGTCTTAAGAAATAAACACCTTACTTTTTCTCCTTGCCTTTCTGAATTTGACAGCAGCCAGGTTTATTAAATTCATTCCATATAAGTTGTAGTCTATAAAGAGTTGAAGGAGGTAGGGAATATGGGCTTCATGAGGCTGGTAAGATTTGTTCATTATGGCTCCACCTTGCAGAAGCTCACATACTCTAAAATTAAAGAAAGTCAGGACATAAAACAAAGGTTATTCCAGTACAACAATATTGGTATTTGATCTTATCGAAATATAAAATACGTAAACTTCTTAAGTTAAAAATACAACTAAGGCAAAATTTAAGAATTTTGTTGTCACAATAACAGACCCACAAAAATGATCTCTGCTAATAACGATTCAATATTTGGGTGTTAATTACAAAGGAGTTGTGAATCCTGCAGCTTAAAGAAAAAAAACACACAACAAAAAACCCTCTGAAAAAACATCATACCATGTACTATTCCTGCAACTGATCCAAAGCCACTATCGTCCATGGAAATCTTTCTACAGAACAACTGTGGCAGCTGTATGCCTACACACCAGTAATAACTTTGAAAGTCTCTCTATTCTCCTTGACATATATACGAAGATGTCCTGCATGGTTTTAAAGTTACTTACTGTATATACAGAACCAGTATTTCACAACTTCCTAGAAGCATGACAAATCTGCTCTTTTAAACATCTACACATTAAGAAATAACTGCAGGTATTTGGATAATTATAAATCGGTGTGATAAATTTATCTCAAAGTAACAGGATATATCTATAAATCAAAGAAAAGCACTAAGCATTTCTAAATGCAACAAATTGCATTCAAAAAATAAAGTTTTATACAGAAAAGTTAAAGGAATAATTTAAGTGAAGTGTCAGTCCTTATTTGCATACGACTAATTCAAACATGAGAAGCTCCAGAGTTCAAAACAACTGTCACATCATACATGCATATAGATTACATTAAGACAGAAATTTAACATCATGCAAAATTTTACTAGCCTAGAACAAAAACCAGACAATCCTATCTTATGATCATGGATTAGATCTTAAAAAAAAAACAACAAAAAACCACCAGTTACGATAGGCAATACCACACACTCAATTAGACAGAGAAACTGTCTAATAACAAAAGCTATCCAGTTTTCCAAGTATATTTTAAATTTAATAATGGGTGCTGGAATTTAAACTTAAAAACTACCCAAATCAACTTCATATTATATGAAAGAGTACCACATTGTTCTCTTGTTTTCCTTAAGAGTTACAGGAAAAGTAACCCGATGCAAATTTGTTCAAGTGTTCAAGAATTACAGTTAATCCAAGACAACTAAAGGCAAGTATGTTTTTGTCTTGCTTTCCTAACATGCTATTGCTTTAAAAAGATTATTCGTGTGCCTAAAATTAGCAATTTTATTTTTTTGAAGAATTTGAAAAATTGGACAATAATTTTGTTGCTTTTATTAAGATGTAGGTGAATCTTGCTTCAAAATTGACTTTTTAATACAAGATATAAGGAAATCAGCCAGAACTTCGTATCACCACATCCTTACCTTTTTATCATTGCAGGATTGTAAAGTAAATCCTTCATAAACTGTCTCTCCTTTCCATGGTAACCATAAAAAGGCCTGGAGAGGAAGAAGTAAAAGCAAGAAGCTAGCCAGTTATGCTGTGGCATTTATTGAACCGCATTTTACTATAAAGAGTATTAAAATCTGGGGAAAAAAAATGAGGAGATAAACTGCATATCCAGGAGAATAAAAATTCCCATGTCAGGCTAAAGAGGAGCACTACATTACTGTATAAAATGTTAAAGATAAAAAGAATAGGCCCTATGCATGTCAAAGTATCTAAAGCACTTCCGGCTTAACATTGTTTCTCACTTTCCCCACATGTAAACGCACTGATGGCACACCATCAAAATAGTACTTTTAACAAATTTGAAGTGCTGGACTGCTTCAAAACCAGCATTCAGCCTTTCTGATAAATGCTGTAGCAAAGTACTTAAGGACATTAATTCTGCAGATCAGGTGTAAACGAATGTAAATATAAATACTGGCTGTGTAATATAAATAACTGAACAATGAGAACAGCTTAAAAGAGTGAATAGCTGCCCCTTTTCAGTGATTACTAATCATCTCGTGCACTAAATGAGGCATGAATCCTGAAGAAAATAGGATTTGAGAATGCAATTAAAGAATACATAGCATAATGAATATGTCAAGACCAAACTGACATTGAACAGGCAGCATTAATTCTGGTATTACTTGACTGAATTACTGACTTTTCAGCATCCAGAATTCTAATCTAATCTAACATGCTTGTAAAACAGTATGTTAAGGAAACAGGCCATAATTCAACACATTGGTGAATGCAAGAAGTCTACAGTTTGCAGTAATCACAACCAAAGTCAACAGAAATTTAGGAAAGCATACATTTAAATGTTACCTCTACAAAATAAAATAAAATAAAATCTCTTTATCAAAAATATTATAAAAAATGCAACTGGGATGTTTACCTGCTAAGTCTAAAAAATGAAGTTCAGTAGTAAGAGGGATTTCAGTCCTAAATTAAATGCAGTCTCAGCAGAACTGCACAACTACAGCATTAATACTGCTATCCTTAATATGGTTACATATTCACACATTTAATATCTCCAAAAGCTAGACTGAACTGTTCAAAAAAAAGTTTTTGATGTTAAAACTGAGCTAAATTGAAACAACAAACTTAAAGCTGTTAAGCTGAAAAGGAGGAGATCAGATCTTGTATAATGAATCAATCTCTTTCTTAGAGAGATAGTATAAACCTAATGACAGGTTATATACATTGAATTATAATGACTCAATGTGCTGTAGGCATGTAAATTAAAAGCTACTTTAAAAAAAAGTCAGTACTTGCATGGCAACTGATCCATACTCATTGAAATGGCAGCAGGGAAAGCAAGATTGACAACACTTTCAAGGTTAGCTATGAACACCTACTTCAACTTCACAATGCACAAGGACAGCATATTTTGCCTCTTTTTTATTCCTGGACCTCCACTATGTTTGGAAGTTAATGCCACAAAAATCTTATGTTAAACTTATAAAGGTTTAGCAAACACCTTTATTACATAACAATTTTCCTGCTAATGCAGAAGAGAAGGGATAAGATAATCTCCAAGACTTAAAAAAAAAAAGTTTCTCACCACAGAGACACTATATGAGCACAATCTGACACAGGTGAGAACAGAAGAAAACAAATAGATCTGTGTGACTACGTAAGCATGCCTATCTACCCAGGTAAGATGAAGATGTGTTACAATTGCTGTTAGGTGCTTCCCATTAGCCTCTTACACAAACAAGCAAAATACTCTTTCCTATGCTTCTTTGAGGCAATGAGCATCTGACTTTCAGTAATGATTGTTTTGAAGCTCTAAGGCAAGAGAGGTGAAAAAGAGGCAGGTTCTCCTAATCTGTCTGTTGTTTTCTCACCGATTCGAGGGAAAGATTGTCTTCAGCAGTTTACTCTGCCCAGCTTTCACTGTTGAGATGAACAGCTATACTACAATTCATATAGTTCTCACAAAAAGAACAAAAATAAGAAATTTGGTGGGTTACCTTCCTTGTTACTGCAAAAACACAACAGAAAGTTCTGATTAAAAATGAAAAGAAGTTATTGTAGCCACTTTACTAGCAATATCTAGAAGATACCACTAAAACTGGCTGGGAACAGAAAGATTATCTTCCTAAACTTAACAGTTAGAAAGAACATATTTCAAAAGTGCATGGAAAAAAAAAAAAAGATAGTGCTGCGCAGTATTGAAAATTAGCATTCACATTGTTTTGAAGATGAAAAATTCAATGCATATATAGACTAACTGTGCTGTTCCAGAACAGCTTCCTATTATTCACTATGATTTGACATATTTTTCAGTCCTTGGTTATGCAAGTTAAATAAAAATGGATTAAGAGAATCCTTAAAATGCTAACATTCAATAATAGCATATAGTTCCAGCAGTAATAAAGCTACACCAAATAAAACACAACAGCCAGCTTGACAGATAAGTAAATTAACGTTTAAGACTCTCCACTTCATGGCCTGTGCTGCTGGGAGAATCAGATGGATAAACACGACCTGACAGTCTCTGTGATGTGCTTCCTAAAGGGGCTATCTTAGATTACAAAGAAAAGGAGACCTAGAGTCAGGCTTCTGCAAGACATGCCTGGTCACAGGGAACCTAGAATAATCCACAGGTAGAAAATGCTGGCTGGAAAGTACTGCTGTAATAGCAGAGACAGAAAAAGCTAAAAGGAACAGATTTGGAAGAGTGATACGACACTAGGATCCAAGTTTAGGAAAAAATGGTTGTGGCAAGTGTTTGGGGGAAAACCTGTTGACTATGTTAAAATCAAAGCAAGTGAGAAGAGTTATTTAGTAGTTGTACAGGCCTGTATGAAGACACACATGGGGAAAAAGAAAAAAAGGAAAAGCACTGCAGTCACCCAAGTCCATAGTAAGTGCTTCTATATAGTACAACTGCAAAAACATTTCAAAGCAAATAACCAAAAATCCTAACAGGTCATACTTACATTCCAGATACTAATGACACTTTGAAAACATGTTGAATAGTAGAAGACGGATTGCCTAAAGCCACATTAAGTGCTCTGTCAATGCTGAATGCCACTTGACGAAGATAGTATTCTGGATGCTGTCCAAAACCATCATATGGTACATAGAGGTAAGGAAAGATACCATGTAAGTGGAGACAAGTCTTCTGACCTAAAAAGAAAAGGTAAACATTTATTTTCTAATGACTACATCTTTTTCTTCTTTTAAGTAGTCCCTAAGTTTGATTTTTTTTTCAGGTTATTTTCAGGTTCTGCAGACAGGATAAATTTATGAAATTAGTTCAGGTGTATTTCAAACAGAAGGTACCAATTTAGAGCAGTTCTCACATTTGATTCGTTGACAAAACTGATACAGAACAGATGGGGTTACATGACATACACAGTGGCAAATTCTGCTGATATACAAGCGTAATCCTAATGATTTTCTTTGTAGTAGTAACACAACACCTCTCAGAATAATTTTGCATACTGAGTCAGTGTTGGATGGTTAATGTTTTCTCAGCCTTTGTGAAAATTTTGCTGTATCAAAATTCTTCCCATTCCTCACTGGGATGAGCATACAAGCTCTCAGAAATTAAAAAGAACGTCCAGAGCGTCTATGAGGCCGTTCAAGGTTCTAAGTATTAAGGTATAGGTTGGGATATGGAAAAAAACCAGGTGATTTTCAACTTTTTAAATCTGTGGATCCCTGAGAGGTCTCTACTGCATATGCAGATCTCTAGCCTTCTAACAACGCGCTTACTTCTCAGCATTAGCTTTCATGAGTCTGCAGTAACAGCAGAATGAAAGAACACACCATGAAAACCATTGTACTAGACCACAGCTTGAGCTTCTGCTTCAGACAAAACAGTACAGTGATATGGACTGGGATCTTCCAAACCTACCACCTTTTTTGGGGGGCTAGTCTCAACTGTAATGCGTGTTCTCTGTTCTTTCCTCACCACAATACAACAGAGCATGCATTCACTGCTGAAACTAACATCAGATCTTGCTTGCCACCCTTCCAGCCCCAAAAGTCGTTCATGACTTCTCACTGGTCAATGAAAAATTTTCACAGAAAAATACTATAAGCACATGTCACCAATTAACACCCACCGCACCGTAATGATAGGCCAAGTATATCATCTTGCATTTTGTTTGGATAAACTCTCTGCATGAAGATACAAAAACAGTATCTAAAGGCAGTGCTTTCATCAACCAGGAGATAAATATTACAGACGAAGAGGCAGCACAACTTCACTGGTCCACAAGACCAATGAAAAGACTTCCAAAAGTCCATTCTTTCAAACTGAGATTATTTCTCAGCAGGTGGACCTTGCCTGAACTATTTACACTCATTTATACCCATACATTAGTGCACCGTCAGCCACCCAATGAAGACAGCTGTAAGTCCATTAAAGCACAGGAAAACAGAGCTTCAGAATCAGGACTGCTTGCAAATTGTTACACCTGTGAAATGCATGCCTCCAAATACCACAAACAGCATAGCTTTTTTTTTTACTGAGGGTCAGTTGTATTGTTCTTTCTTCAACTATTTATCAGACCTTCACATATTGTCTAGAAGTGAAAGAAATTGCTCTAAGGATGGTAGTATAAGTCCATTTTCCAAGGTGAACTTTATACTTCCTATAAGTCAAGACTCTTCAGCAATGTTTAAGTACAACCTATATACACATTCATAATGTTGAGGTCATCATCTATGATGAATTCTGCCCATGCTTTTAAACTATCTCAGGAGAAGAAATTTCTTATTGATGTATTATGTACTTCAAATAATAATACACCAAGAAAAAGGGGAAACTAAAAAAAGAGAAACTATGAACTAGAGGGGGGTTTTTAACGGCAAAATAAAGGACAGTTACAGCTTTATACGGCAGGAAAACCTCTGTCCCGCTAACGTGGGAGAAATAATTTATTAGTAGCATGTGAACTGAGAGAGTATCGATCTGTGCAGTGGTAGCAGACCATTTATTTTCTGTACCAACTCACCAACAAATCTGAGTGTTTACTCACGGTTGTACCCAAGACTGACTTTGAAATAAAGGATTCCCTCCTGCCCCGATATAATTAACAGAAAATTAATAGTTGTTTAAACCTCTACAGTGCCTCTATTAAATTTTGTTTGTTTGTTTGTTTTTTGGGAGGGCTTTGGATTTTTTTTTTTTTGGTTGGGTTGGAGTGGGGGGAGTTGTTGGTGGTGTTGGTTTTGTTAAAGTGTATGCCAGGATCACGTTCAGGGAGAAATTCAAATGAATTCATACATATTATTTGTCTGAATGCCTACCGAAGCTTTTAAAAGACAAGTGAACATACCAACCCACCCCAAACTAAATTTGATATTGGAGCTACAGACTAAGAATTTCTGGCAAATATATAGGTCTGTCTCTCCATGAATTTTATAAATTCAGATGTTTGCCACCTACAGCTTGTCAGTCAAAATCAGTTCTGCACTTACTTTTTTTTTTTTTAACACTAATAGCTATGAACTCTTGTTCTTTTTGATAACACTTTAAAAAATACCTTTGCTTTAATGGCCGCCCAACTATTCTGAGTTATAGTTAATTTATGTTTCCTCAGAAAACAAAATTACAAAGCACCAGAATAAATAGAACTGGGTGACAGTCTAAACCTACTGTACTTAAATTCACGTTCCTTTCAAGTTATGCAAGACAATTAATTATGCTTTTATAGTTAGCACCTGATTACTCAAGTTAATTAAATTTAAAAAACAATATATCCATTTCTACTGCAACTATTTAACAGTTTTTGCTGAACTGAAATGCCATTTCTGAACTGAAATGGCATTTTATTGTTGAATAAAAAAAAAGAACACGTACAAAGAGTGCTTCCTTCTATTTCCTTCTGTCCCCTTCTCCTGCACTCCCCTTCATGTGCAAAAAACCCATGAAAAACACTATAGCTTTCAAGTGACCAAAGAGTCAAATTACCATCTAACTCCAGGGAAAGCTTATAAAACATACACACTGAGCTGTTTTTCATTTTTATGCTGCCAAGAAAGCAAACAAGCCACTGCTGATCTAAGACTCCTATTAGGCCAGCAGCTGTCAAGTTACATGGGTTTATACAGCTACTCACTTTGATCCTTGTTAGTATTGACTCGCTTACCATGACATTTGGTTATACAGCTATTTTTATTTACAATCCACATTACTACAAGTCTTACCCTGCTAGTGTTAAGAACAGAGTCATTTGCTTCCATCATTTAAGTAAAAGCATCAAATTGCACCCAACGTCATGGCGTTGAGTCTGAAGCCCAGACTCCAGTAATAGCAACCATGGTTTGCACTAAGCCATTATGAACTCTAGTGGATTCTTTCCAATAGAGCCACGAGGAGAAAACAGATCTACCCACTGAGGATCTCAGGCCACACAGACTCATTAATTAGCATAAATAAAATACTTGGCTTGGGATAAGGTTAAGAAGTTTTATGCTTTAAATGTGTCAATCTTATGTTTCTGTTTTTCTTCAGAGATAGAGACAGAAGCAAATTTGTACCACTAAAACAGCAGTGACCGCTACAGCGACTGCTTACACTGACTGGCAGATGTTGTTTTTACATCTGTTCATCAGTTTCTTTACATCTGTAGAATCAATGGAAGTGGTGCTCAACAGCAGATTCTGCAGAAAAGCCATACGGTTTATATGATCGCTCTCCTCAGAATTTCCCAATGCAAAACTGGATGCCTGGAAGTGATTCCCAGAGTTTTCAGATGGGACAGGCCACTAAAATGTTTCACGCTGTGGCCTCATCATGGACCTACTGCGCACGTGCATCACCACCATTCTGTACACAAGCAGTATGTATGATGTCTCTGTTAACAAATGAACATAACGTGTACGTAAATGTTAGGACTGGTGGTGATAATGGGTTATCAGCCAGGAGGAGGCTGCTGCCCAAACAATTTCTCTGGCCCACGCTCTCTTAAAGAATGGGGTCTGCACTGGTTGAATTATCTGCAGGTCACAGATCAAGCATCCCAGTATATGACTCAAGGGGGCTGCTGAGTAAACATACAGAAATCTAGAAGTAAAGCTGAGGCTTATTCACAAGTCTTTTTCAGGCACTGAATGAAGTGGTGAATGAAGGAACACAAAAAGTGCTGCTATAACATAGAAAAGAGGCAATACACAAAACCTTGAGATATTATGAGATACTCAACTAGCAAACTGGCTATTTTCTCTGAAAAGAAGAAACTGCAAACTAAATATAGATGAATAGCCAGAATAATAATGAATCAATACTTCAAAAATAATATAAGTGCCATATTTTCAGACAGTAAAGAAAGTGAGCCCACCCCCCCAAACCCATATTTACAAAAGCAAGCGGCATAAATGTTACTGAAGTATTAAACCAAAATATAGCATTTTGCATACTTGAAACCACAAAAGAGAGATTAAGAAAGTCAGCCTGCTATTTTTTTTAAAGATGGTTGTCATATGCTTTACTATTAGGAACACGTACCAAGCATAATCCTTGAGTTACTGTATCATTTAAAATACTAGAAGAAAAATCTGTAGCAACCCTAAGACAAAAAACTTCAATGTAATTAGAAGAGAACTGAAACCAGTATGATAAAGGAATGCAAAGTTGCTCAACAACTACTCAAGAAGACACAAGAATGCTCAGCCATACAAGATGATCTGGTATGGATAAAACTGAGATGCAATCTATACAGAATCACAGAATGGCTGAGGTTGGAAGGGACCTCTGGAGGTCATCTAGTCCAGCCCCCCCTGCCCAAGCATAGGAACACCTACTTTCACAATACAACAAGCTAGAGAACCTGAGGATTATTATTCAAGTGTCCTCAGAGAAGTGCTTTTTCACCATTTGAAAAAATTGATTTTGCTTTAAACTTCTAAAAATTTCTTTCTGCTAAGATCAAATTGGACAAATTTCTGTACAAAAGAAAAATGTGAAAATTATTAATAAAGGACCTTACTGTATCGTCCAGTTCAGGAATAAAGTTTGCAAGGAAGTTAGACAAGGAGCACCTTAGGATTCACCACAGCTAGCACATGAAAAATCTGTGTATATATTCGAGGAGGAGAAGACAGAAGTCCATCTGTTCTGGATGTAATTCCACACATACATGACTACCTGCTGGCTCATATTCCAGCAAGGGGAGAGCTCATGCAGATACTGCCTCCAGTTATCACCTCCAGAAGACTTCCACTCTCATGGGAGGACTGTCTGAACAGAGCATGCAGATGATCCTAAACCAATGCAGTTTATAGCCTAGAATATTAAAGTACACTGGAATCTACTGAGCCTACAAGTCAATACTGAGGTCAAGGCACCCCAAAGAAACCACACACTAGGTTCTAGCATCTGTTCTACCTACGAATAGCCAAACCCAACATTTTTACATCAGACTGACTTAATCACAAGGCTACAGGCAAAGCTCTATAGACCTTAATTTGTACCACCACAGACAGGAATGCAAGATTTCTACAGTAAGAGTAAGAGCCTGATTCCGCAGCTCAGTAGTGTTTACGCATTAGATAGGGATTTTGTATTTTGGAATCATCCTACATCTGAGATTTCTAATAATGAAGGAGAGCATGTCCTACAGCTGTGATACAGTTTTACTAACTTTTTATAAATGACACTCAAACACATTTAGCTCCTATCCTGTAATTCTTAATTTAGGAACTGACTACAGAACCCTCACAAACTGGAAACATTTTAAATAGACATCATCTCATTTAGCATTTAGAAAACTAAAACTAAATCTAGATAAATATGACTTCAGAAAACAGTTCAATGCTGGTCTACACGCAAACATATTTTGCTGTGATATTTCTGCCACAGAACAGCTGATCCCATTATAAGAAGCTAAGCAGAGCTGTGGGGAGCAACTACATGGAATCCACTCCTATATGTAAATGAACAACCAGTTTTGTTGAAACTCTCCCTAAAATTGTTATTTTAGTTGCTGAACTATGATCCATTTCTCCCAGACCATTGTAAAATACAATGGGGTGGGAGTAAAAAGGAGAATGCAGCAGCACTTAATACATGGCAAAATCCCAAGATTTTAGGGCAATTCTGGCTGGAGATTAAAAAACGGATGCAAAAGATGGAAGACAAAGGGCTTTTTATTCACTTGCCATCTATTAAAAGTACTTTAAGTGCAGTTTTGTAAAGTGGCAGGACTAATTAAACATGGACAGCATTAGCAGAAGAATGCACGCGAACACATCAAGCGTGTCACTGCAGGATGCAGAAAAGGCTAGACAGTCATAAGGGATTTCCCTCCTTTAGCAGCAATAGTAAAGCAAAGTCATTAGAAACCAAAAAATATGACACTACCATCTTTAAAAGATTAACAGGTATTTTCAAATAACTGTTGAACCGTTTAGATTAAAAAAATCTGAAAAAAGAACTGTGAACAATGACAACTACAGAGAGTGGGAAAAGTAACAATCGTGTTGGAAAAACAATTCTAAAAATGAAAATTTGTAAGTGGGATAAAAATTAGAACCAATTTCAAAATAAATTTCTTTCCCACAATAAAAGTTACCATACCATAGGCAATCTCACTTACACTTTCTCCAGGAATAGGCTTCAGAGAGCAACATCAAGTTCTAACAGGAGTACTTACTCTACATACCCTGCTAGGTAGGCACAATATAAGCATCTTCTGCACAGTTTAGATGGTGCTTTAAATTTGAGCTATGTCGTTCACTGGAGTGGGCTTGTCAAGACATTGCTCACTGAAATCACTCAGATCTGAGCTACTGAAAATGGGTAAGACTCAATTACTTTATAGTCCTAATACATTCTATGAAATTAAAGTCACCATTCTTTACTTCTCATGGAAAGCAAATAAATCACATACACGGGCTGATACAAGTAAGGTAATACTCTGATGAAGACAAATCCCTTCCCCAGCAAAACTTGGGAAGGTCTTTCCCTCTTAAAATGTTTGCTATGTCATTCAAAACCTAAGAGTTCAATCTTTTAATGTCAAAGAGTTCTTTAGTAGTATGTTACATTAATGTAACTTCTTCAGTGATTAAGTGAAACTCTCAACCTTTTCCCAGAGTCCTGAATCAAGTAAGCTTTCTTCCAAGGGGTGAGAAGAAAGGGAGGACTACGCACATTGTAGTCTTAAGTACTGGATACTAGAGAAACAAGAATAATAAAATAAGGTCTTGCAGCAGCAAGATATCCTCAAAACACAATCAAGAACAGAGCCCAAAGACCATATTTCATATATAGTATCACATATTTGTGTCAAGGCTCTCAGTTTTTCCCTGGCATGTGAGAAAACACTTATTTCAGTAATATCTGTAAACAGGACAGAAAAAAATATTTTTAAATGACATCTGTTTGAATCCAAATGGAGTGTTTGGTTATTTGTAATTCTTTAGTCAGTAACTGTTCCTTGTAACATGTAATACCTCTACTCTCATGAAAAGAAAAAAAATAAAAGAAAGCTTATCCACTAGGAAAATGAGGGCCTGTGACTCATTACAACTAGATTATTCCTCACCCTTGATGTAGAGATCCTTAGAGAGGGAGAAGGGCTGGGTTTTCCATCTGTAATTTAAAATTAGAAATCTCTGTATAACTAGGCGTATATTGAAGTAATACCTAGCCTAGAATCAAAGAGACAAGAGTTCAGTTCCCATCTAGGGAGACCTCATGTGTGGCCTTGGGCAAGTTACTTACCATAGATGATGCACTTTCTCATTATGAAATGGATGTAACAAGTGCTTTCAAATCTGAAAAATCTGTTAAAGGAATAAATATACAAAAGGAACACTCCGAGGCAAAAAAAAGATGGGTTCTAGGAGTCCACAATGGCTAGGAAGACATAGGACAAAGTGTTCAAACGAGCAGCAGTATCTTATTCAGGATATTGCCACGTCTGTCTCAGCAAGTCTTCAAGAAAGGAAAGCAAACTTTCATGAGCAATTTGTAGGCCTAGAATCACACTACTGAATGTATTCTTCTTTCAACAGGAGGCCCCCTGCATCCTTTTTTATCTCACACTACTAAATCCTAAAATTGTACCCAGCTTTCTTCAACACTTTTGCATCAACAAAATTGAAACATCCTGACCATATGAAAAATATATGACTTCAATCTTCCATCTATGCAATGGCTCAGTGCAGCAAGAATAGTAAGTCAACAAATTTGTTCTTCCACTTGAACTATGGGGGGAAACAAAGATGAGAGAAAGGCAGAACATTCAGATGTAAAGTTGAATTACGTTTAAAATGAGTTCAAACGTGTAAGATGCCTAAATATACCACAAGAGAAAACAGGTAAAAAATTAGTATGAGGAAAGTTTCTCTCTATATTCAAAAACAAAGATCAAAATTTGGAACAAGCATCACACCACTTCAGTAGGCTCCTAAAAGCAGATAAGGAGATCTCACAAATTAGAAAAAAATGCAATGTGTCATTGGTTTTGGGGACAGGGCACCCCCCTCCAAACCCAGAAGCATAATGGCATTCTTGTGCTTCTGAAAGCAGCACAAAGATCCTCTCCCCAGAATCCCAGATCTCTGGGCAGTTCCTAGATTCGAGCAAGAAGTCCAC
Organism: Aptenodytes forsteri; assembly: GCF_000699145.1. Classification (NCBI taxonomy): domain Eukaryota; kingdom Metazoa; phylum Chordata; class Aves; order Sphenisciformes; family Spheniscidae; genus Aptenodytes; species Aptenodytes forsteri. The sequence goes on along the minus strand of NW_008796222.1, from coordinate 7,416,745 downwards.
AAGCTTCCTTGAATCCATTATCTTCTAAAAGACAAATTCCTCTCAAGTTCTCTAGCAAACATGTCAGGTCCCAAGGTCCAGAGGTCTGAGAACCCTGGAACAGATGTTTCTGCTGCTCAGAGGTTCAAAGCTAATAGCATAGGTAACACCAAACAAAATTACATTTGAAACACTGATTTTTACTGAGTGTCTAAGTACACACTTCCGTTGTCACATTTCCAACTGATATCCATTCAATTAATTTGCTCACAGACAGCTTTTTACATTAAATATAAGTTGTCTTAATCATTTGAAACATTAAGCCCAGGAGACCACCTGGTTCACCAAATCTTGTCTTCTCCAGTCTAGAAAGCCATGCAATAGTCACACAAAACTGAAGTCCATTAGATACGTTGAACTGTGAGGTATCTACAAAAGAAGGAATCTTTCAGGCCTCTCAGGCTAGAGTTTACATTGGGCATTGCTGTTGTTGGAAAATATCAACTGTAAGCCCCAAAAGCAAGGCTACTACTTTTGTCTCACTGAGAATTTTTAACTTGTATTTTTTTATTCCAATATGCCAGAGAGGCTCTGTTATTCCTTTTCACATAAATAACGAGCAAACCCCAAGAAAAGAATAAAAATTGAGACAGGATATTTAGTATGTCAACTCAGTGAAGATGTTCTGATGATCTCCATAAAACTACCTCCTCCTGCCTTGAATTGGTTAGGACCTTTTTTGAATTGCTGCTGTGACATTAGAAAACAATCAGGTCTCCAATGCAGAAGAACTACTGATAAACGTAACCATTTATAGGATTATATAGGTACATCATCAGAAAGGAACAGCTATTACCTACAGTTATCGCCAAGCAAAATAACTGACTTCATAGTGGAGATTGTAGGAAAAATATAACTCATGAAATGTACTGTTATGCAGTCAAACTAAAACCAGGAAAGTCCAGAGATGCAGAAGATAATTTAAAAGTACCAGTCTCCTGAAATAAGGGAGACCAAAAGAAGTTAAGCACCTCAGAGATCAAGGATGAGCTATGTACAAACCATTCTTCACAAGTTTGATTACTTGTGAGTTATGAGAAATGGCAATGGTATTTTCTTCTTTTCTTAGTAGAAACAAGCAGACACACAAGGCGAGGTTAGGTATTTGCTTAATTAAATACCCATCTACAAAATGAGCGGTATACAAAATGTTATTCTTGCTTCCTCTATTGACAGATTACTCACGTGAGCAGCCGGACAATATCAGTAGTATTTCTAGAATGAGTGCCAAAAATCACTAGGATGACAGCTAAAATGAACTAAAACACACGAAGGAGGAAAATGTAGCTGGCCCCAGCTACAGATTCTAGCTATGGCTCTTGGCATGCACAGGCTGGCAACACAGGCCAAGCTGCTATTCCAGTAAGAAAAGCAACCACGTGAATACAAAGACTATATTAGACCACACTGACCAAAGCACAGCTGAATAGAAAAGAGTGTATTTACTAGTCCCAGATAAACTAATGGCGTGTACTTTACCGCATCCTGTAAAAGATGAAAAAATGTCAATAGTAAAAAGGGGGAGCAGAATAGTCATGCAGCCTTTTGTTTCCATTTCCTTCAACTAGCTTTCATTACAGACTGTTACTGCTACACAAGTTCTCTTAGCTATCTTACTAGTCTTCCTTGATGAAAGTAACACAAGCCACATGTAAATGGAAATTGGTGCATATATATTCAAAGGAGAAAAAGTTTTGCTGGTTGGTAACCGAACTTCAGCTTTCACCTCCACATGAGGCTTCATCTGCCTATTAAATACTGTAATGAGTATGCACTGTTCCAATCACAATTCCCCTCTTTCTCCTGTGTCAGACAAAACCGGTTGAAACATTTTTGTTTAGCTGGAAGAAAACAGGTATTTTTCTGACAGCTAGATAGCTATTTAGAAAAAAAGCACGATAAAATATTGCCAAAGACTATTTGTTACTGTGAACTGCAGGCAATACCCCCTGACATTAATTGTGATAAGGTTAACAGCGTTTTCATCAGTATTATCTTCCACAGACACTTTTCAGAAATGTTGACTATTTATAAATTCCTGAATGCCACCAAGCTTGTGTAATGATACACCGTAGAGTATACACACTCTCATGAGCCAGATTAGTTTACGTTAACAAGTAAATGACACCACATTCTGTTTGTTTTCTCTTCCTCTATTCTTCAAACAGTGCTAACTAATTCTCTATTTCGTGGAGTTTTTCTTTTCTTTGATATTTGCATTAAGATCTCCCACTTGCAGGTAACTGTCCTATCAGCCTATTCCTCTAGCTGATGAAAGCTAAATGACATGATCCACAAAAACAAGCACTGTTCTTAGGATACCCATAAGCAAATTTGCGACACTTGATACTCCTTATTGCACATACCTTTTTATTTCATTAAAGAAGTTGTAACATCTTTTGTATGTTTGAAGATTATAATTTTTGGACAAACAGCAACTTACTTAGGGAGTACTTCCTTACTTTAGACCTTTTAAGGTCCTCTATAAGCTTTTGAAAGGGCTATATGGTGTGCAACAGTAATAGCAGGGAACAGAACTTCATGACCCAGAAAATAAACTGTGTTCATAATATCCTACCAACTCTGTGTTCAGGGTTTATGTGGCAAGCTGTTGGCAGAATGGGGGCTGCAGGGGTGGCTGCTGTGGGAAGAGGCCAGGGGCTGCCCTGTGCAGGACACAGCTGGCTCCAACAGACCTACCACAGCTGAGCCCCTCTGCCAAGCTGGGGGCACCTCTGGGAAAACATGTTTAAGAAAGGGAACACCAGAGAAAAGAGGAGGAGGAACAGCTCCATGGCAGAGCAGATATCCCCTGCAGCCCGTGGAGGACCCCACAGTGGAGCACAAGGATATTCCCGAAGGAACTGCAGCCCATGGAGAGCCCACACCAGAGCAGAGGAAAGATGTGAGGAGGAAGGAATGGCAGAGAGATACCGCTACATACTGACTGCAACCTCCCTGCCATCCTCCATGTGAGCTTGAGGTGGGGTATGTGGTTTGGGGGGTCTGGAGTGAAGGAATGAAGCTGAGCTTGGGAGAGGGAGGAGGAAAGGTGTGCTGTTTTAATGTTTGAGTTTGTTTCTCACTACCTGAATCGATTTTAATTGGCAATAAGTTAGTTAATTTTCCCCAAGTAGAGTCTGTTTTGCCCACAATGGTAATTGGTAAGCAATTTCCCTGTCGTTATCTCAACCTATTGCTTTACTGTTTCTGTTTTCCTATTTTAATCCCCTTGCCTTACCAGAGGGGCAGGGGGGGTGGGGGGGTGGCGCAAGCAAGCAGCTGGGTGGGAATCTGGCTGTTAGCCAAGTCTAACCCGGCACACACAGGTTAACAGAAATGATCCCCTGGATGTGCCTCTAGATCCTACAAACTATTTCAGAAGGTTTGGAAAAGGTAATAAAGTCAAGCAAGTCTTAGTGTTAGTAGACATATACCTGTTACCTTGTGATCTATAACTTCACCAGAAGATTTCAGAGGGTGTTACAGCTGAAAGTCTCTGCTTTAAACCTTTACTTAGAGTATAAGTTTCAGCCTACCCATATTAACTTAATAAAAACCAACGTACAGCCCCAATCTCCAAAGTAATAAAACCTTTCAATGCAACATTAACATATTTAACCACAAACTTTCCATAAATTAGTCGTATTACCATAACTTACAGTAAATAACGCAATGGTATAAACATTGTCCATTTGTTGTACTAATATAACAGTTAAACAATGTGGGAGAAAGTACTATCCTTTACAACAAACCTCTTTAAAAACATATTACTGAAAGGTATGCCTGTTCATGAGTCTTCCAAGAATGGCTACAAAGGTGCAGAATGTTCAAGACATTTCCAAATGGGGAAAAAAAAAATACAGCAAGCAGATAGGGCAATAAAATGCTCTAATCCGTTGAAGCTTTTTAAAAAGATGGTATAAATTGAGATTGCACATACCTCAAATCCTTATTCGAAGTTTTCCCTAAAGATTCGCATGATAAGACCCTTCAACCAGCTACACAAGGGAAATGATTTTCATCTGATACAGCAGCCTTTGGTTTGCTATGAACCAATCCCCAGCCAAATTCAATTCTATAGAGCTGTTACAGAGGGAGCAGCTCCGCAGACAATCTACAGAAGCTGTATTCTTGAAAGCTGGTGGTCTGAATCCCGATTCGTCTAACAGAATTGTAAATCCTGAGCAATTCTATACTTTGTATCATACATGCATACAAAAAAAATCTTACCGTCCTCTTTTCCTTCAGATCATTTTTAACCTCTTCACTCCAGTTTAACAGTTGTTCAATAATTATAATACTTATCTTCAATAGCTATTCAGGATTAACTCGAGAGGTACTATGCAAGTGCAAGAATAACTGTTTTAAACAGTAGAAACAATAGCAGGAAAAGAAAACTCAAACTCAGATTATAGTATTTTTCAGTTTGTTTTTTTTTTATTCTGATGAAAGCTCCTCCTTTGGTTTGCTATGAACCAATCCCCAGCCAAATTCAATTCTATAGAGCTGTTACAGAGGCAGCTCCGCCGCAGACAATCTACAGAAGCTGTATTCTTGAAAGCTGGTGGTCTGAATCCCGATTCGTCTAACAGAATTGTAAATCCTGAGCAATTCTATACTTTGTATCATACATGCATACAAAAAAAATCTTACCGTCCTCTTTTCCTTCAGATCATTTTTAACCTCTTCACTCCAGTTTAACAGTTGTTCAATAATTATAATACTTATCTTCAATAGCTATTCAGGATTAACTCGAGAGGTACTATGCAAGTGCAAGAATAACTGTTTTAAACAGTAGAAACAATAGCAGCATTAGAAAACTCAAACTCAGATTATAGTATTTTTCAGTTTGTTTTTTTTTATTCTGATGAAAGATGTTCTCCTCCTTTACACTACAATAGCATGGTATACAGAAATCACGCTACAGTAATGCTATTTCTCTATTTTTATTTTGCTTACCAAAATATTAGATAGCCTGCTTGCTTGTCAAAAGACATAGGAGGGTAAGAGTCTTAAACAAGAAAAAAAGTCCTTGAAACCAAAAGTAAATCAAACTTGCTCTTTTTAGACACTCTTTTCCCACGGATTTATCCATGGTATTTTAAAAGGAATCTATATTTTAGCTTTTTGTCTTCTACTGTGAATATAGTCCTCAGATCTCTGCCACACCCTCAGCTGTGGTTACTAACAAGCAGGGGTTTTTTTCCCCCACACCAGGTAAACAAAGACCTTTAGCATCCACTAAAGTCAATAGATGCTAAATGCAGGCCACAGCATCTGTCACTCCTCAAATGTGACCTTTTTATGCCTTCTTCTGTTCTTTTATATATTACAAAATATGTAAATGAATGCTCTTTCAGTAATACAGCTGCTGTTACTATTTTATTCTGCACATTTTGCAATACTATTAAGTATCTTTCTTCCTATTTCAGTTTCTTTTGTGACATGCTACTTCACTTCCTCATCTTGAATTAGGCATCCATCCCCCTCATTTGTCTTCTGTGAAGTCTGCTGTCTCTTGGCAGCACTTGAAGGGTTTCATGGCTTTTTGCCTGCTCTAGCCTTTCTTTCTGCAAAGAATGCCCAGTCTTTGTAGCACTCTTATCTTAGGCTTGTTACAGTCATTAATTGATAACATACACACTGTTCTAGTTCTTCACATAATTAGAACTGCAAGATCTTATTCTGTCTCAGTGCTACAGCAGAAAAATTTAAACATTTGAGCACTTTACAGAAAGCACGTATCCAAAGACTGCTTCCCTTGTACAGATCATTTCATGTGGTTGTCTTGTACGTACTCAATAACCTTCAGAGTGGCTGTAAAGACTGCGTAGACTGGATGTTTCACTTGCCAAGACAAGGTATTTATAGCAATGTCTGCATTCTTTAAAAAATGTTTTGAAGTATTACTCAGAAGTATCCATCGCTGATGTAATATCACCCAGTCCCAATGTTCCTATTTTACAGGGTCATCCCACTGGCTATTAAATTTTAAACTGCTGAAATTTGGCACACAGCACAACTCTAATTATTGACTATCTTTCTACACTGAAAACAAAAGCTCTCCCTCACATATAATTAAAAGAACAAGGGGAGAAAAAACAGCTAGCAATCTAGCTTCACATTTTAAGCTAATCCAACAAATGATCAGAGGGAGTACTTAATACCAGTCGCTCCCTTGCTCTGTTCAGATCTGAATCCTCTCTACCCCCACTTATCCCTTTTCCCAAACCAATGACAGCAGAGATACACAGGCAGTATGTTTTAACACTTTTTAACCAGCCTTCCCAAAAATTTATTCCTCATATTTGACCTTAAAATTTTAAGATCAAGACTAGAACATTATCAAAAGTGACAGAAATGTGACAAACTCCTTCCAGCACTGATGCGTTGTCAAAAAGGATGTTTAATTTTCACTACCAGCTCACAGCTTTTTCTAAAATGTAGTTTTCTGCTAATGCTTTAAGAGATTTCCTGTTCTTTTAAGAGTCATAGGATAGGCATAGGATACTATGCTTTAGAAGTTCCCTTCATCCCGTGTTTTGAATGGCCTATGGCAGACTGAAATCAGAGAGGCAGAGAAGATAAGAGTACACATACTTCGGGTATAATCAGCATTGTTCATGTTCTTGAAAGGTCACGGTGGAATGAACTCACTACTCGGGCAGCTTGCTAGGAATTACCCTCGAAACTTAATAGCACAGATGCATCCTACACCTACTGAAAGATTCTTATTATTGCCGTTATCATTGACAATTTAATGGACTGTGTATCCACATATTTACAATAACAACTATGTGGATGATCATGGTACTTTTAAGTAGTGCTATATATGGAAACTGTTCAGGTATTTAGTTTTTCTTTAATGTAGCACCTTGTTCAGCGAAAAATTAACAGGAAAAAGCCTGAATAACTGTAGGACCAACTAGAAGAAAAGACAAGTTAATACTTTGTGATTAAGTGACATACTTAATGACTACAAGTTTTCCTTCAAAAATAAAAATAAAATCCGAGCAATAATGGGGATTTCTTCTGTGGTTTTGTCTAAGAGCATTAATAAAGTGTGCAGCAAGAGCAGAATAACTGCAATCAAATACAAAGACTCCCCCTCCTTAGGTTCCCAGTAGCCCTACTGCTGGTATCCAGCAAGCACAGAAAGAAAAATGGGAAAAAAAAAACCCAAAAAACCAAACCACACATGGAGAGGGGGAGTGAAAAGATAAATGGAGAGATAAAGAAACACAGAGAGAAAACAGGAAGCAGGAGTCTGAGAATAACAGGAAAAATCCACGGAGCAGTCTGGCAGATGATAACCACTGATAACAACCTGAATTCAACTTGTGACTCAAAACAGCTGATCTATTGACAGAAATCTTAGTAAGTGCCAGAACTAAGTGCTACCAGTTAAGCCTTTGGTACATGTATTAAATAAAAGTTTAATTGTGCAACTGATTGTCATTCTTTGACAGCATCTTAGCTTCACCTGATACACAGGAAAGACCTGGAATCTGCAAGTAAGTCAGAACTACATGCTGAATGAGTTACTTGCATAATGCGTATCTCATTTGTCACAGTAGTTAGAAATTTATGCCAATAAAACAGGCACCAACACATACAGAAAGATTCATCATCAAGGCAGATGAATATCATTCTAGAAAATACCATTCCCACCTTTCCCTTGGAATTTTTATTGTGATGCTAAGTCATACGTAAAAAAGGCAGAGGGAGCCTTTTTTACACTGAGACAGTTAAAAATGATTTAGAAAACTGCTAAGTAGCTCTATGCTTAATTAAATCATTAAGCACTGTAGTGTTATAAAAACTTAAACACTAATTGTTTCAGGTTGAGACCCCACAAAATTCCAAAAATTTAAAATCTAGTATCTTCTTTTTGGAATCTCAGTTCTTCATGTACAAGATAACATCATTACCTCAGCTCTGACTTGCAGATAACTTCACAAAAAATTGTAAATACATCAATATTACAGGAAAAAAACCCTCTCAAAGTGAATGTTTTATTTGGGTTAAGTTTTTGACTGTGGATGATAAATAAGATTATGCCTACCAGCTGAGTAATTGGATAAAAAGTCACTAAGCAGCATGTGCTAATTGCTAGAGAGAATGTGAAAAAATAGCATTTGATCACATTATTGAAAATCATCCTAATGCTTTCACACAGGGGAAAAGATTTCTGGCATACCTTCACACTCTTTAGTAACTGCAACCTGGTGTTCCTTTAACAAAGAATTTATATGCAACATTGATAAACAGGGACTGCAGAACTCCTGCAGGTGAGGAAAAGATGAGATGAGGGGGAACTAGTTAAAGTTTGGCAATTCTGAAGGTTGAAGATGTCCCTGCTCATTGCAGGGGGGTTGGACTAGATGACCTTTAAAAGCCTCTTCCAACCCAAACCATTCTATGATTCTGTGAAGGTGAAAAAACAATTTGAATTGGCCAGTAGATGCCACGTGACAGACCTTGCTGAGCTAGATCAAGAACTAAAGTAATATGCTCCTTCCCTCAGGACACAGAAGGACCAAAAGCCTTTATTATCAAAATTCCTGCTGGTATTTCCAAGGATCCACAAGCCTGTATTTCTCCTTCGTTGCCTAGGTGTAGCTGATATTTCAGGCTAGACCTCTGATGATTTACTACATTTTGATAAGCAGTATAAAGAAGCAAGCCAATTAACAGTAAGACATTGAATAACAGAAGAGTTTGAAGTAGGTAAAAGCTAGATGTGCTCAAGGTGAAAGCATCAATTTACTGAAGTTCAAGGTTGCTGGTATGTCACAAAATTCCTACAGGAAACAGCAATATATTACCAAAACATACAGAACTAAGCAACCATGAATGGTACCATGACACGTATGCTTTGCTAGTGTAAGAATGACATCAGCTCTTACATGCCACTTCTGAGAACAACTATTTACCAAATGCAAATTGACCAACATTAAGTTCAACCTCAGCACAACTGACATCTATCACACTATTTAATCTTCTCAGTCAAGATCAGGCCAGGCCAAAAAGGGGGAACCTGGTATGTTACAAACCACATCTGGTTCAGCTGTTTCTGTACCCTGTCCTTTATTGTGAATCTATACTTCCTCATACAATTCCAGCCCTATAAGAGCAACATAACAGCACAAGTCACCTTGTGGCTGGAATGAATAATGTACTAGATTCCTTATGAACTTTAATCTAAAAACAATTTTATGACAGTACTGCATATTCAGCATCTGCACACATCAACTTCAGCAAGCATACCAAAAGGTGAAACGATGAATGCAGCTGGTTGCAAATACTACAGCTGAATTACTAAAGATTTATTTATCATACCAGCACATCAGAAGCTACATTATAAAGGTATATAGATTCATTTGAGTTAGAGGTAAAGTACTTGCTTACTGGTTGTTTTTTCCAAATTAAAATGTCAAATTTATTTAAGTATGACCTATGACTTATTGCTGAAATATAACTATGTTTCAAGTTATTACATTTTAAAGTAAATTTTTAAAAGAGATTTATTAAAGCATCATTTGAACCTAGCATATAGCAAACTGTCCATTTAGATCTTTGAGTTTTCAGATTATGGTGAATTGAATGGAAAATACCTCAATGTTAGAGATACTACCCCCTTTCCCCCACCCACTCTTAACTTTAACAACACTTACAAAGAAGTGAAATAACACACAGCTATATAAAACCAAAGCATTAAACCTGCTATACATGCTCCTCAGTTTTTAGTTTTTGCCCTTTTATTCCTCTAGGAAAGGCAAGGGAAAGGAAAGAAAAAGTAAAATACAGCATAAGGAAAGAAAAAAAAAAACCAACCCCAAACCCAACTTTGTGCTCCAAGCATTTCAATACAAGAATATCCTCCAGGTGTTTATACAGGGAGAAGACATGACATAGAAAGATCATTCTTTAGAAAAAGCAATTCAACTGTACAGTAGAGACAAAACCAGATGAAAACTAAAGCTGCCTAGGTCATCTGCTCTTGCTCCCATTCCCCGTTTCTCATTTGAGACTGTACAAGACTTTGGACATCTACACTAGGAACTGAGCTGGAACACTGATCTAGCTAAAAATTCATCATGCAAAAAAAGATTACCCTTTCAACATATATCCATTCCCCACGTTCACCGTAACTGCACAACTTACTGTGCCAGCACACACAGAGGCAAAGCTGCACAGGGCAGCTGTGCGCAGTTCTTGCTTCATACAGTATCAGTGTCAGCTTATAGACAGTGTAAGCAGCATTCAAAACTATAACCTAAATGTTAGCTACTTTAAAAGCAAAGAAAACCAATCCTGTACTGCCACATTCTTAAAAGTGGGAAGGAACGGTTAGACAGTATGTGCACCCATGTAGCTTTTACGTTGTGCCCCCTCCACGATTTTACTAAAGAGAAATAAAAAGCAGTATTTTCTGGAAATACAAGGAAATACTAGAATGCCAGTTAACTGCTATAAAATATTTGAGCAAACAGTCTTTTTTGAGGTCAGCCTTTCATGAGCTATTGACAGAAAACTCTTAAAGTGTTGTAAGTGGTTTTAAAACCAATAATGATCTCTAGATGTTCCTTACTTTTAAAGCAAGCTGGCCAGCCAGTATTTTCCAGTAGTTCTGGCAAACTAGATTGACAAAGCAAGTAACTTCTGAAGACTAATAAAACAGAAAGGGATTAGTTCTACATTTTCAAGACACAAATCCTATTATTCTTATCACTTGTAAACAACATAAGATGACTTGAGTTTCATGTGGAGAAAAAGGACTAATTAATCCAGAGTGTAAAGCAAATTAAGTGTTTCTAAAAGCAGAGCAATTATATCAATGTTAATATAACTGGATCAGAGTTCGGACAGTGGCTGTTGAATGGGGAAACTTGCATTTCTGCCTTTTTTTTTTTTTTTAATTTTTAAAAA